>NW_007577759.1:305176-582042 GCF_000690725.1 Stegastes partitus
ATATCAAAATCTAGACACAAAATCTTTACAAAACAATGATTTCTGAATATTTAGTATATGTCCTATGTAAGTATACATTTGTGTGTCTGCATCTTTTTTTGTGTGTGCTACAGAACGAGGCAGTTCGTCCAAGAGCTCCAGCAGCCACCAGCCCAAAGCTTGCGATGACCAGCCCACGTAAGTGCTTCATCTATGGTTCCTTTCCCAGTGTTAATTGACAACAGATCGTACAAAAAGCAAATGTTTACGAAGGGCTACGAAACCCTAAGTAATCCGAGCAGTCCGGAAATTCTGCAATAACGCTGCCTTAAATAGAAAACAAAGATTTAATTATGTTTCATTTCTTTATCCCAGTATGCTGGAAGATGACCTGAAGCTAAGCAGCAGTGAGGACAGTGATGGAGAACAGGACTCTGCCAAGAATGCCTCAAGGAACACATCAGCAAGGTAAAGCACAAAGCACGGAAAATTTACTTTTGCGACGTTTCAGTGGTGAGTTTTTATTGCGACTGTCAGAGGGATTTAAGCAATTCAGGTAAAGCTTTGAGACCATAGTGGTTTTGTATTGCTTTGCATTATATTCAGAGGTATTTGTTATATTATGGTTCTTACCTTGGAAATAATGGTGCACAACTTAATTAATTTTTCCTTTATTCTGTTATTTTCTGTCTTATACTGTGATCGTGTGTGATGCAGTGCAACAGCTCCACAAATAATGGCCTTGGAAATTAATATGGAATCACCAACTTAGTGGCACAGTGAAGTGAAATCTAAAATTAAAGCTTAGTATTTTAGCTACTCGATGGCAATATATTCATAGGATTTTTTTGGACATGGACTTTATATCAAACAATCGGCTTAAAATGGCAGTTTTAAAAGCAAAAAAGTAGAGACGTGTCAAAGAAAGACAAACTGCTTTATATGCTGCTGCCTTTCGTAAAAGAATGCATTATCGCTTATTTTTCTTTGATCTGTTTATGCTTATATATGTTAAGAGAAATCTTTCGTTACAACGTGTTGTCCTTGAAAATACCATATTGGTCACAACAAATCTTCACATGGAGGTTGAGAGTTTTTCTTCTAACTTTGGGAGTGAAAACATGTAATTCTCAACAAGACTGATGCAGCTGTTAATATGTAGACCTGTGTAAAACATGGCTGAAAGTATGCTGTGCGTCTTTTCCACGTAATCTCACACAGTTTAACTCTCTCCTGTCTAACTACAGCAATAACAGTGAAGCAGCTGAGCAATCGAGAGATGACTCCAGCAGCCACAGTGGCTCAGAGAGCAGCTCGGGCTCCGACAGCGAGAGCGAAAGCAGCACGACCGACAGCGAAGCCAACGAGCATCCACGACCCGCCTCTCCTGAAGTAATCATTTAGCAGTGACTTTGTATTGAGCGTTAGTGCTCTTAGTATTGATCTGAGACTGAATCAACCAGTTTTCACAATGGCACCAACTGCTGCTAACTCTGTCAACAATATTTTGGACTGGGACATTAACAGCCCTGATTTCTGGCTAAATTATATATTTTTGAAAACACCTTTTATGTTTCACCACGGTTTATATTGTACAAATACATCATTTTACCTCACTAACACAGTTACTTAATTCTGTATGTTTTCCTGTGCCCCTTCAGCCTGAACAACCAATGGCCAACAAGTGGCAGCTGGACAACTGGTTCAAGAAGACTAAGCAGTTCTCCCCTGCTTCTCCAGTGGATAACAACAATGTTCCACCCAAGTGCAAGAAAGAGGGCCGAGATAGCGGCTCAGGGCGTGGTTATGGTAGCCAGGGAGGGGGCTCAAAAGACTCTACAGCACCCACCCCAAGCAGGGACCTACGGGCAGCGCAAAAGGGTGCAGAGGGTGGCCGTGGCCGACAAAAATCCCCCGCCCAGAGTGAGGGTGGCACAAGTACAAGAATCCGTGTGGGTAAAAAGCAGCCTAAAAAATCTGAAAAGCCTCCTGTGGTGGAGGAACCTAAGGGAGGTCTGAGAGTGGAGAGCGAGCCGGCTCCAGTGATACCTCCTCATCGGCCAAAAGCTCCCATCAAGGGTTCCCGCAAACCGAACCTCAAAAAAGAGCCCAAATCCTCTCCGCGGCCCACTGCAGCCGCCGTCACCACCACTGCAGATAAACGCAAGGCCAAAGCAGCCACTAAGACTTCCCAGAAGTCTCGAGAATTTGTTGAGACAGACTCTTCATCGTCAGACTCTGAGGGGAACGACAGTATCCCATCCTCATCACAGACACCAAAATACACAGAGAGTATCAGGACCCCTGTTTGTGTGTTTTCTCCAATGGAAGAGAAGGAGTTGTTATCTCCACTCAGTGATCCCGAAGAGCGCTACCCTGCAAGGCAACCTCAGCAGCAGGTTTTGCTAGTTAAGATAGGTTAGTCAAAACTGCTCATCAGTCCTATCATTATGTGATAAAATTCTAACTGTGTGTGTTTTCTAACTGGAGTCAACACTCCACTCAAGGTTTTCTTTACTTTGGACCAAATTAAAGCATAACTACCCTTCCCTTTCCTTCCCATTTCCTATAGATCTCAGCTTGCTGTCTCGGATCCCAGGGCGGCCCTACAAGGAGCATGTAGAGATAAAAGAGGAGAGGGACGACTCTCTAGACAGAGACAGCAAAGACTTCAGCAAGCAGAGCTCTGAAAAAAGCTCCAGCAAGGCCAAGAGGAAACACAAGGTAGAGCAAATTTCTGTAGGTTTTTTTCCCCTTTTTTTCCCCTTGTTAAATACATTCCATTTGATTTTATTTCGCCCTTCAAGCAGAGTAAAATGTAGGAACTTCCCACTGAGTGTCCCTTTTTCAGCGTAATATTTCTTACAATACCGCCACAACCAAATTTCCATTAAAGCGTGCTTTCAAGCCAAGGAACAATTGATTACATTTTGGTAGAGATCCAGACCTGGTTTTTCTGCCAGTAGATGATTGGGCTTTTTTTTTATTTTTTTTTTAAATCATAGCTGTGAAACTACCAGAGAAAGAAAATTAAAATCTAAGTGGCAGGATATCTTTGGGTGTAATAGTGACTGAGGAAAAAATGTTAAGTGCTGGCAGAGTGTTGAACTGGACTCCTAGGTCTTCATTTAGAATAAATCAGAGGCAGGTAACCAACCAGTAAATCTGAGTATTCTTTAAATGTGCTTCCCTTTTAATTTTCTGATTGTTATTTTTAAATCTTTAGAACGATGAGGACGGCACCAAGCCAGAGAGCAAGCGCTGCAAACTAGAGGACAAGTCCCTATCTCACCATAAAAACAGCAGTAAAGAGTGAGTATTCCTCCTTTCCGTCCTGATTATCATTCACAGTCAACCCGCTGCACACCAGGAACAGTTGGCACTCTTGATGCAACAGTAGTGCTTCCCCTTGCATAGGCCAAATAAAGCTTGCCAGATGTCTGTTTCTCTAATCCTACAATTCACAAAATAATTCTAATAAATTCTAATGAGCATCATAAAATCAAAACGTAAAAGCTCGGCGACATGGCTTCTTTATTACATCTCAGCCCCTTTGAGCTGCACCTGTTAGCCTTTACTCTACATGTCTGCTGTGTTCTTTTGGATTACCTGGAATGTTAATATTTAATTTTGGAATGTTAATATTTTATTATGTCGAGTACAGTACTGCTACAAAGCAGGTCCGTTTAAATTATACAAAATTTTATGTAACGATGATTTAAATCGTGCCAGGTCTAAGAGGTCTTTGGAGAAGAAAGAAGAGCCAGTCCCCTCTCCTTCCATGTCAAGTCTTCAGCGGACACCGAAGGCAGAGCATCCGAGTCGGAAGAGGACAGTCAGCCAGTCCTCCACCTCGCTGTCCAGCGGGACGGGAAGCGGAAAAGAGGGGAGCCACAGCACCAAGGGCAGCTCCACCTCCAAACACAGAAAAGGAGAGGACAAGGGACGCAGCACACGTGACGGCAAGGTGGGTGTGAGTAACCTTATCACCAGGCATTCGCTGTCTGCGTGAATACCTGGCAAACATTGTGGATACCGTAAAGTGTGAGTGCAATCTTTGATCTTGCCAACTGTGCCGTATGTTCCCCTTGAGGAACTTAAACAACAAAACAAGCTCGGAGAGAGGGAAAAAAAGAAGTTGTTGCTGTGGGGAGAGGAGGAGTGAACAAAGATATAGTTGATGAATGGGAGGGAGGGTACTTTATGTGCATATTTGTGCAAAACAATGCTGTATGCGTATTTTTGATATAATTCCAGTCACAACTCAAGTAGTTACAACCTCTGCATAACCAGCAGCTGCTCACTGAGTTGTGTTCTATGTTATGTTTGAGTCTATATATTGTATATGCCCGGCATCTACAGAATGCAATACATTTCTCGCTCCTGACTTTATGCTCACCTTTTTTTCCATTTTATCATTTAAAAAAAAAAAAAAACTGGCTCTTTTTTTTTTCCTTCTTGCAACTTTATTTCCTCTCACTTGCTGTTTCTGCAGGAGAAATCCTCAAAGGGCTGTGATAACCAGCTGGCTGTGCCTCCGCTCTCCACGGACGGCTCCAAGTCTCAGAGATCTAAGCTGGTGTTTGAGGACAGGTAAGAGGAGCTGTTTCCACTGTGGATAACCCCACAGCGGGACACAGAGAAAGAACTGCTGTGGGGATCTAGGGTTGCCTTTGATGCATAAAGCTGTAGGAGGTTGGGGAGGTCATGAATAGATGTGCCTGCATGCCAGAAAGATTATGTAAATTTCCATTTTAAAAGGCTCTCTGCTGGGAATCTCTGTCCTTTTCATGCTGTGGTAAAGAAGCAACATAGTCTTGCTTCTTATTCTTACATCTTTTGTTTCAGGTTTCGATTTAATTTTTACAAGAGATATTGAGGGAGTTTAGAGAATGTTTTAATGTGCACTTTAACGTTTCTGTGCTTAGAGGAGATTTATGTTGAAAGCGAGTCACGACACAGTGTTTCTGTTAAACTACTGTGCTTTTTTTTCAGAAGTAATCAGTTTGTTTGACCTGCTAATTATTTCTGTTTCAGGGTCCATTCAGCAGATCACTACTTACAAGAGGCCAAGAAACTTAAACACAATGCAGATGCACTGGTAAGAGCTAAAGCCTAATGACTGTTGCCTGGTGTAACTGAGCTGTAATGGTGTCGGTTGTTGCATGTAAAGCAGTGAAAGGAGAGGACTGTTAAACAACAAGGTCTACACCTTAATGTGAAAGAACATCCTGGTGATATTTGACATGGAGATTAATACTACAGGAATACAGTTTATATGATGTGGCTGTACAGTATTTATAGTATTGATTGGGAAATTTAGCCCATATTCAGTTTCTAGTTTCTCTGTGCTCTCAGTTTTTGTGGCATCCAAAAAAAAAACAAAAACATGATTTTGAGCAGGTGGCTATATTTGACTGCTGGTCTGCAATCAGTTGCTTACATGGGTATTGTGGAAAAAATACTTCCCCGCTGCATTATAGTCCCACTTAAAATCATGTTAAATTGTTTATTTCTTGCAGTTTATGTTTATTTTATTTAGATGTAAAACCTAGATCACAAACACATTATTACTTCTACATAAAGATAAAACAGCAATACAATCAAATCCACTAGCCCTATTACTTAATACAATAATATTACAAGTACTTTATAGTATTTCTCTGTCTGCATATCTGGTGTACCAAAAGCCACCACAAACCAACTGCAGTAATGTAATGAAAAGAGGAATCCACACCAAGTCACATACAAGCACATCAGTTATCTAATGTCTCAGGTCAAAACCTTGTCGAATGAATGTCATGTGAACCGCATTTCGCCCTTTACAACTCTAACAGTCTGAGAAGGAAATCCAATATTTGACTGGTACATGATCACTGCATCCACCGACACTGATTCTATTTTCGCTCTGTCCCTGTTCTGTTTTTTTTGTTGTCACAGTTGGACCGTTTTGAGAAGGCAGTCTACTACCTGGACGCTGTGGTGTCCTTTATTGAATGTGGTAATGCTCTGGAGAAAAGTGCCCAAGAGGCCAAGTCTCCCTTCCCCATGTATGCTGAAACAGTGGAGCTTATCAAGTAAGGACAAACACATTCATCACTGTCACAGAATTAAAATTTAAAGGGGAACTCCACCAATTTTACCCTTCAGAGTCTGTTTACAGGTCTTCTAGAGTACCGCTGCATATATGAATAACATTGTATAAAGCTTTTTGTGGCTTTGAAATCACTTGAAGCAGATTCGGTTGGGTTGAAAGACTCCAAAATCCAAAAACCTCCTTCGTGTCTGCTTAAGGCTGGCAGCTCAAGGCCACGTTAGCCACTACTTGCATACCATACCTTCATGCAGAATGAACTGTCAGTGGTTGAGTTACATTGTGGGTAATGTAAGCACCATGTTTTGACAAGGAGGAAGAATGTTAAGAATTAAAAGACTCCGGTCCTGCTGCATTGATACAGAGTGAAGTGCGAATTTGGTGGAGTCCACTTTTAAGTAGAAAGACAGCGTATTCAATTTAATTATAAAACATGTAACTTGGTTTTCCTCGACTTTAAACATTTGTTTTGTCTGTACATTCAGATACACTATGAAGTTAAAAAGCTACATGGCCCCAGATGCTACTTCAGCAGACAAGCGGCTTGCTGTGCTTTGGTAAGTACGCTCACTGACACCAGGTGATAGATTTCCATTTGATGTGGTAAAGGTGCTGTCCTGTCTGTCAACTCCAAGTACTCATACCTGGCTTTTGCTAATCCTAGCTGTTTATGAAGCGTTTAAGCCACCCACACATCTCTAGTCATTGCTGCCTTCTTTTGCAAGTTTCAGATCAATATTTATCCATTTCTCTTTTCAGCCTACGGTGCCAGTCTCTTCTCTACCTGCGGTTATTCAAGTTGAGGAAAGACAGCGCTCTAAAATACTCCAAAACACTCACCGAACACTTAAAGGTACTTTCATGTCTTGGGCGGTGAAACCAAGTTTTTCTTGGCAAACTCTCTAAGCCAAAGAAATGCAATAAAATTCCATGAATGTGGTTTTCTTTGGTGAATGAGTAACCTGCTTCCTCTCTGTGTACATAATGTTCTTCCCCTCTTTTCATTTAACAGAACTCTCTGAGTAACACCCAGGCTCCCTCTCCTGGAATGGGAAAGTAAGTCATGTCCTCCTTTGCTGTTTGAAGAGTCAAAGTCATTGTTAAAGGAGACGTCTGTGTTTCCAGCATGATGTTTAATGTTGAGAAGTGTTGCATATGAGTTATACATGTTTCGAGTGAGTAAAGTTTTCAAAAACTATAAGAAAAAAAAAAAGCAATACTTGCTGATTTGCTGTCCTGTCTCCTGTTATCATATCTTGTTGAGCCATACTGGGCAACAATTACATGAACACTGCTATCAATCATGATTTCCAGTTTAGCTAGTTTTATTAAACTCTCGTGTGCTCACAAATTATTAGAGTACCAACAAACTCATTACCGTGTCTACGTGTTTCCGAATGCAGTAAGGCAGCAGGCATGCCCTCTCCAGTGTCTCCCAAACTGTCGCCGGGCACAGCGGGTGGCTACTCGTCAGTCAGCAGCAGCAGCAGCACCAGCTCGTCTGTGACCATACCTCAGCGTATCCACCAGATGGCTGCCAGCTACGTCCAGGTCACCTCCAACTTCCTGTACGCCACAGAGGTCTGGGACCAGGCCGAGCAACTATCCAAGGAGCAGAAAGGTAAAGATTAGTTGTTTTTTTTTGTAATTGGCAATTGTATAGTCTGTGCAGCCTTTATTATTATATCCTTTGTAGACATAACTGAGGAAAGACGCAGCGTGAACACACTCCAGATGTTTAGGAATTCATTGAAATGCCACATGCTCTTTGTTTTGGAATTATTTTTCACCTGTTATGAGAAACCTATGTTTAAAAGCAAATCCAAATAGAATTCCAAACATATTCCTCTTGAGCCATAAATATCTGCTTCAGGAATGTTTTGACAACTTCACACTCGCTGCAGCATTTTCACAGCGGCTTAAACAATATGCAGTTACATATTGCCTAGCAGTGTTGAAACTCAGTATTTCAGATCAGGGACAAATCAGTACTTCATTTCTAAACTGGCAGGAGAGTGCTGCACCGAGTAGAGAGATCAACTTGCTTTGACTGTGTTGTTAAAGCAACAATCGAAAATCTCTACAGATACTATTACAGTAACATGAAATTATGAATATTACTCCTAACTTGCCATAATCTAAGGGTTTAAGATGCTGACCAGTGAACCATGAGGATGTCCTCAGATAGAGCATAGCTGGAGAGATTTGTGTTTTCTAACCTCTTTTCTTGTCATCTCTTTATTGTCCCCTTTAATAAAAGCTAAAATATTCAAGAAATGTACTTTAAAGCCGTTGTACAGACTACAAATGTGCTGTTAAATTTCAGGATGCACTGGACTGATTGTTAAAACCATTGTAGGTGAAACAATTTATTAATTGACTGGAAATGTACAGATGTGCCAATGTAGGTTCTCAGCCTTCTCAGACGTACTGAACTTTGTGCATTTAACTATTTTCTGACATTTTATGGACCAAAGAATCATTCACTGGCTTCCACACTAACCTGGTGCCCTTCCACCGTGTCTTTGCTTTCCCAGAGTTCTTCTTGGAGTTGGACAAAGTGATGGGTCCTCTGATCTTCAACACCAGCAGCATGACAGAACTGGTGCGTTACACACGGCAGGGCCTCCACTGGCTGCGCCTGGACGCTAAACTTATTCCCTAGCAAGGACCGACTCCCTGCAAGCTGCTTCCACACACACACACCCACACCTCAGCCTCTTGTGTTCAGCAACATGTGCTCAAAGACACACACACACGCACGCATGCCCTCAAAGCAGACAGACACACAAACAACTATGTACTGTATGCACACACACACACACATCTGCACACAGTCCACCTCTGGTCCTCCATGTACACACACATGTGATGAACTTCTCAGACATATCTCCAACACTGTGTCCATTTTCTACACCAGCTTGCCAAAAACACTGAGCAATTTAGAACATCTCACACCTTCGACCGCACCACACAGGGAGAAGCATCAAACTGCAACAGGAATCAAAAGAGCTTATCGCCTGGCTTCGTATATCGGCACTATTACAAAACCCTCGAAGGCCATGTTTTTATCTCCTTGGCATGGAAGCGCTGGGTGAATTATTTATTATGAATACACTAAAACTGGGGTTTGGTTTATATGCTACTTTGGCTTTTAACTTTTTATTTTACTTTGTTTCACCAAAGTACCTCCCATAAACACCAAAGGTGCTTTAAAATGAAGGTTTCTCTTTATCATTTTTGTGCCTTGTATGTGAACTACAGGAAAACGGTCATCGGTCATATCTGAATAAATTATTGTTCTGTTTGTCTTTTTTTTTTTTTTTTTTTTGCTATAGCCACAATTGTTATCTTGTATATTTCAAATATTTAGCAGTTAATGGAAGCTGGCAATAATTATGTTTTTATTGCAGTTTTGATTTTTTTGTCAAATCTTCTTAAAACATCTTAAAACAAAGACGGTGTTGGCCACCACAAATTAAGCTACCATCTGGATTCATCTTTCTTCAAAAATCTCTCGGCACTAGAGGATAATCTTGGCGCATGCCCACAAGATTTAAGCACTGTAGGAAGGGCTACCGTGCACAGCAGATTAATGCCTCTG
Organism: Stegastes partitus; assembly: GCF_000690725.1. Lineage (NCBI taxonomy): Eukaryota > Metazoa > Chordata > Actinopteri > Pomacentridae > Stegastes > Stegastes partitus. Next base: position 314,854 of record NW_007577759.1, read on the forward strand.
ACACATATATTTATAAATGTTCTCTTAGGAGTTATGTTGATCAGTGTATTAGTTTAGAACAGTCTAAGTTTATTTGAAAGAATCATGAACTTCTTTTCAGCCCTGCTAAAAAAAATCAAATCACGATCAGTTGTTTCAGTTTTCCCTTTAAAACACTTTGGTCCTACCAATGAGCATCATGGCCCTGAGGCGTTGCTAGCGGGGCCTGACTAAAATTTATCATGTTAACATCGAGGTTTTCTCAGAATAAGTCCAATAGCTACATTGTTCATTGATCAATTTCCTCGAGGAAAGATCTTTTCCACACAGTGTTATTCTTGTTTTGATCCCTTTGTTTGACCAGAGTGTATTTTTCTAAGAAACAGCAGGGAGTGTCTTAAGTATTGAGGATTGTGTCCACATATACAATGCAGTTATTTACATGGCAGTTTATTCAAACTGGGCCTGAGTAACCACTAATTTGGCACTATAAAAGCAGATTTATCTGAAAAAAAGGATGTAGAGAAGCAAACTCATTAGTGATGCAGATTAGCAGTGTTGCATTTATACAACAAAGAGTTTTAAATCTATGATTATATATCTCAAAATAAAAGTATAATGACCAATATAGATTTTATTTATATACCAAGCAGTTTTTGTTTTCCTTCTTCTAGCCAAGCAAAAGTATAACTTGTCAAATGCATAAGTTTAAAACAGGGTTGCAACAGGGGTTATAAGAAGTATTTGTATATTAAATTGTTCCTATTTAAAATTTAAAACCATAATCATACTTGTATTACAAGGAAGTACATGGTTCAGCAGGCAGAGTGACTGTGTACGCCAGCTGTCCAGACACAAACATTTCTTTTTGTTAATTTAAAATGACTGCTTGTCAGCAAGGCAGATGTGCATGAAAGTGGTTTCATATGAAGATGTTACACCTGAGATTTCAGTCAGCATTTGGGTGTTTGGTAATTGTCCCTGACATGAGGAACTGTCTTTTTTTTCTGGTTGTTTTAAGCCCACTTCCTACTAAAACATGCTGGAAATATTAAAGCCTGGGCCAAATAGTATTCAGTTAAAATGTTATCAGCAGATTTTTGTTGTAGCTCGTGCAGAGTTTGAATTTTTTTTTTTTAAGTGCCGGAACATTAAAGACTTATCGTAGGTGTTAACTTTCTGATTCTATTCTTCTATTTTAAAATTGATATAAGTAATGCCATTACAAAATAAATTACTATTTGGCTCAGGTTTTACTTTTTGTTGTTGTTGTGTCTTGTATTTTTCTTTCCTTCACTGGCTCCCTGGCCTTTATTGTAGAAGGGGATACTGTTATTTTCTCTTACACTTGAAAAAGAGAAAGTCAGAGGAGGTATTATTTTAATCTATGCAGGATTTTTACAAAATAAATAAATAAATGAAAAAAAATAAAACATCTGTTTCTGTGGACAAAATTTAATTTTTAGGCTTGGGATTTTTTTCCCCACTTCATTTTTTTTTTCCACCTCAGTGAGAAACCTGTTAAACTCAAGTGTCCAATGCCTTTAGCTTTTGCAATTTTGTGTACTGGTTTAGTATACATGTGTATATAAATCTGTTTTTATAACCAAACACAGATGGCTTGAGCCATTTTGTACTTAAAGCTGGAGGCCACTTTTCTCATAGGAATTCCTCTGTGGGTTTTGCCAGCCCAGTCAATGTCTTCATACACTGGTACACTTTGTAAGTACAGGTCCGCGCCTTGTGTTCCCTACACTATCTTGTAGTCAAATGTAAAAAAAAATTTAGCATTAGAATAATTTTTAACGGTTTGCTACTCACACTTATTTATTTTTCTGCCCCTTTGCTTAATGTTTTTTTCTATTTTGCCTTTTTAAAGGAGTACCATTTTATGAAATAGGAAGATGTAAATGTATTGGAGTTGTTCATGATGAGATTTCATTGTAAGTAGTAATTAATATTAATTCTAACTTGAAAGAATCCAGGGTAAGATGAGTTTTTTTGACATTCAGTAGGAAGATGTTAACACTTGCATGTTTCTATTTAAATACAAATGTATAAATTGTAAATATAACATTTCTTTAAGGGTGAATTTCTACTACAGGTCGACATTTTTATTAAATTTAAAAATGCTGTAAATATACTTGTGAGATACTTTATGCACATTTTTTTTTCTCCTCTGTGGGCTTTTATGTTCTTCTCTTCTTTCAAGTTGTTACAGATGACATCCCAGTCTGTTAACGCTGTATATCAAATTGATTTCTCAGTCTTTTTCTTACTGTGCTCGTATACTTTGTCTTCTGCTTCACCGTCTCTCAGTATCATGGTCGCCACATAATCATTAATGTCTCTAGATCCAAGTGCGAATATTTTGTCTTTCTCTGTATTTGATATGGAGCTGTGTACTTTTCATGAAATGTATATTGTTGATCTCATGGGACGGATGGATGGCATGTACAGTCTGTTATGTAAAACCATGTCTGTTTCTTCCTCAGAGAGAGGTGTATTTACTGTGTGTCCCTTTTGAACAATTGGTCCAACATGTCTTTTGAAACAGAGGTATTTCTCTACACGTCAAAACAGTTGTAGCAGTTTATACAGTATGTTGTATAACACCTTTTTCTAAAAGTCGTCTCAAAAGCGAGACCAGCAGCATACACTATGTACAATAATCTAAATTGGATTAGTTTTAAGAGAACTGATGATAGAGATACTATATATGATGGATGCAATATGATTAAAGGTACTCATTGAGTTTGATCTTCAAACTTAGGTTATGTAATTTAAAAGCATTCTTGTGAAGTGAGTATTAATTGTGACTAATGAGAGTCTGTCCTGAATATTCTTTGTATTTTGCCGTATTGAGAATAAAATATATATGGATATGTTTAAAGGAGTGTTACTGGTTTTATTTTAGCAGCATGAGATTACCCAGAGTGCCTGAAGCAGCTGATGTGAATTCTTCATGTACTTGCTCGTGAGAACAAAAGTTGTTTAACATTAAAATTAACTCATAAAACTTTTGAAGACGTCCTGAACTGCAGTGTTGACTTTTCCGGAAAAGAACATGTTTTGCACAATTAGAAATTATGTAACCCTCTTCACAATGTCTAAAGAAACAAAATGCACATGGCATAGGCAGCACACTCTAAACATTTTGTGGACATTTTGTGGAAACGACTAAATTGCAACTTAAATTACTACATATGAGTGGCACGTGTCAGCAAACATCATCAACAGAGAAACAGTGGCTGCACATTTAAACATGCCTAACAGACATTGATAGGAAACGGTGGTTGATCAAGTACTCATTATTGACTTGGTTAAAAACACAAGTGTAAAAATATTAAATTACATTTAAAAGTCTTGCAAGTAATAACTGTGAAATATGATATAAATGTTTCATTACTATTAGTGCCCATTGCAATTCACTACAACATAGAAACTTACAGGTTTTGGATATATTGTCTTCATCTGCACAATAATGGTGTAAAAAGCACATTTCCCTCTTAGAAGCAGTGGACTAGATTATGAAAATACTCAAGTGGAGTGTTTCAGACTTGGCATTCCCCAGCGGTAATGAACTGACAAGTGCCGCTAATTGAAGTGTGCTGAGCCACGTTTGTAGCAGCAGATTCGCCTCCAATTGTAATCTCTTCTTACACAGTGTTTACTTATCAACCTCATGTAATGATGCCATACAACAAAGACAGCTGCTGACAATAGACAGAGCCTGGACTTCAGTTCTCAGGGAATAAATTGCCACCATGTGGTCAAGAGTTGCTACTGTTACCCCTTCACTTTCCTCCTTATAATCACTGGATTGTCTTCTTAATGTCCATGATTGTTAGCAGCAGTGGCAGCCACACAAATAACACGAACAATGGAATAATCACAACATGGACAGGGAGGAGGGAGACTGAAAAATAGAAAAAAAAAGGAGTGATATTTTGAAGGTTTGCTTGATTACAGGAAAAATAGCATTGCTTTAAGATTGGGCTGATGGTTCAAAGATAAATAGTAATTACGTTCTCAATAGATATTTGTGATCATTTTTAGAAAAGTGCCAGGCCTGTTAAACATGAAATATAGCTGTAAATGTCACATTTAAAGGCATCTTTTTTTGTGTTGTCGCCACAAACAAATAATAACTGAATAACCTGATTAACCCTGAATTTGTTCACATTTTGTTCATAACATTCTGAACCATCCAAACAGTTTAGCCTCAGTTGTTTGTCAATTTCAATAAGCAAAAAATGGCGCTTAATCTTTCTGTGCATGAAACAAAAGTATTCAAAGTAGTTTATATAGCTCTGCATTGCAGAGCCTCTTAGAAATGATTAGCTCCTTTCAATCCACATTGCGCTGCCCTGAGAACATTAACTCTTAGATAGACTCTAATGTGCCTCATGAACGCTTTTCACATTTTGTTTCATTTATTTTTTTGTCTTGCTACTTTTTTATTTCTTTTCTTCTTTTTTTAACCAAGAGTTATATTTAAAATATATATGAATATTTGTTATGCTCCAGTGGTATTTGAGCCACATGTTTCTGTTAATGGCAGTAAAAGTGTCACTGATCAGTTTTAGTTTCTGCCTCTTTCCACTGAACCGAACCGTCTCACAACAATACAGGGAAATTAGAGTTTTTCCACTGTTCCGCCATTAACACGAACAGACCAATAAGATGTCGTGTTTTACCAAAATGCCCGCCCCCCACCGCGTCTGATTGGTCCACCCGGTCCTCTATTACCTTTCATCCGCTTCTCCCTCCAGGGAACAAGGTAAGCTAACTGCGAGTGGAGGAAAAGGAAAAGCTCATTACCAGAGGTTGAGAGACACGCCAGCCAACAAGATAACTGTCCCTGTTAGTTTAAGAATTTTTTGTTGCTCTTACTGACTCAAGAAGAGGAAACAAATCCGTGGGAAACAAGGAGTACAAGTTGGAAAACCACCAAGTGAGAATCGGCAGGTACGTGAAGGGTACTTGGGGCAGCAGCAGGTGCATCTAGTATCGCTTTGGCTGCTCGGTTTCGGTTGTCAACTGTCAACCTGTTGGTTTATTGTGAACATGGTGAGGGAATAGCTTAATTAAAATAAAACTTTACTCATAGGTGTGGTTTTCAAAAGTTATAATAAATTATACGGTATGTTCACTTCTATCTAAGGTCGAATCGCAAACAGCAAGTGCTTTTATATATATATATATGTATGTATAAGCTTTCTCATAACCTTTTGACTTTATATCATATCTTATTTTAGTCAATGTATTTCAATTCTAAAACAGTTTTTACACCTATGTATGTTTTTTTCTGTTGTTGTAAAGCCCCAAAGACTATATTTTGTCTGCTTATTAATCTGTAACTAGCTATACATGTTCATTTCTTCCTAGCAAATGCTAAAACCTTTAGCTGATTACCTGATTCCATTGAAAATTAATAGATAGCCATTTGTTAAGTTGATATGTGTTGCAAAAGTATTCCACCTTAAATATTTTTGGATTTTTGGACTGTCAGACAAAAACAAGCTCTCCACCTTAAGTATTATGAGTAATACAGCTGACTGAGAGGTGATGGTGAAGAAGAATCCCTGTAATGGATAGTGTAATAGGCCGGAGAGACAGACTGCAACCCTAACTACTGTTATCACCACATTTAATTGCCATTGCCATACCCTCTGTGCTGGGCATTACTCAAGCGGTGCTTGTTGTTTGACAGCACTGTGAGAACAACATAGCATTGTCCTTCCCCAACCTCATCCCCTTGCCTTAAATTGATACCTGGCTTCTAAATTATGCACAGGAGGGCCTTTCTACTTAATGAGCGGGCTATGTTTTATTTAAAGTGGGAACAAAAGGCGCCACAGCTGTGGAAGGGTTGCTTTGGGGGAAACCGGACACTGGTGTTTTGTGCAGTGGCTGAAACTGAAGCACTCATGCGGTGTGTTGGTCAGATGGTGGGAGCAGGAGGAGCACACTGGACTTTCTGTGTGCTGCTGCCGGATGCCGGGCTCAGGCCGCTGACCTGGCCCGAGCCTGCTGCACCCACGGAGTCTGACCTGGAGGCTGCACAGAGACCCTCACACAGAAGTTGGTACAGGACAGACGTTCATGTAGGTGTAATGCATGCGTATATAACAAGAGACTCAAAGATGCCCACATAGACACCTGTTGATTCAAATCTCATTTTATGTTGCATTGCTTGTGCATTCCTGCACAGATGAATGGCTGACCATGTGAAATGGTTGACACACTGCATGATAACTTCACGTAGTGCCAAAGCATGCAAGCATGTGGCAATACACACATTTGGTAATGGTTGCAGACAGGTCGTGGTATGCATTATGGCCTAAGTAGGTGTTGTTTGTGTTTGCAGGAGGATTAAAGAAGAAAGAACAAAAGATGGAAGCAAATAGAAAAGGAAGGCTATAAAGTAGAGGAGGGTCACAAAGCCATGGGCTATACATGTAAACTTACCCTGGGTGTTGAAACATGAGCTTTGTCTTCAGCTCTGTCTTCTTCCATCTCTCTGTCTCTTTATCTAAGGAAACAAAAAGACAAGAGAACACTAAAAGTACATTTGTTTAGTGCTGGGATTGTTATTAATTTGTCAAGATGCTGTAGCAGTTCCCAAGTTCAGGGACTGAACAGGGGTTTTAGGAAAGTATGTGAATGTGTTGTTTTACTTGGAGGGGATTGCCGTTTTTAAAGCAGTGGAAAATTACTCAGTGAGTTTTGACTCGGATGTTTACATTCTTTCTGTGACCTTTTCCATACCCACCTCTACAAGGATGAACTGCCTGGTCTGGCCTTGTGGGTTATGGTTAGTTCAAATGGGCTCAAATTGTTTTTCTGCAGCAATAAAGAACCTCATAGAGTCTTTAGGCAGAAGTAACAACATACCAAAAACTTAGTTTGGGAAATTGTGGCTGATCCTAATAAAATGAGATTAACCACAAAAATCCCATTAAATTCCAGTGACAAAGCAGCTAAAACTTCACAATATCTTAACAAATTACCTTTCACTGTTGTTGTTAAATCATTATCACTTTATTAGGCATTGCTTTGAACTTTACTACAGGTTTCAGAATGAGATAATGTGATAGGATGTAGCATGAAGATGTCAGAGTTTAACTCAGTTAACAACTCATTGGTTTCTGTTATTCTTATCTATATGAACATATTCCCGTCACAGAAAGGGCCATCTTGTCGTAATTCCCCTTCCTCCTTATTGACCGCATGACGTGAGACTTTTACTGGCACTGTTGATTTCAGGAGAACAAATATGTCTTACCTTTGTGAAGGAAAGAGCTGATGTAACGAATACTCAGGAGTGAGGAATTCAGCGTTGTGTGTTTTTTTTTTTACCAAGGAAATGATTGACTCAGAGTAGAGGCTTTAATCATGTGATTTAAATATGAATTAACTACTATAATTAAGCACCAGTGGGGTTTTATTAAGAATGTAGGAGTGGTTACATTAACAGGAATAACGAGGGATAAATTAAAATGTGTAAAATGAATCAGACTTGTTTCATGAAGCTCAAGAACAGGCTTCTTTGCTGATCAAAGTCCATCAGATACGCTACTATCAAACGTTTAAGAGGTAATAAATTCAAACTGCTCTGGGTGTCATATTTACGATGCGTTTTGTAAGTTATGTAATGCATCAGATAATCTTTAGGAGCATCAACATCAGATGATACTATAATAATTCAGCTCTAGTTAGCATGGAGGTTAGTGACCCTAATGTGTTGTGATCTGGCTTGAGATCCAGGAAAACAGTTTCCTTGAAAAAGTTGATAAGAAGATTGATACTCACTTTAAAGTGCATGAATGCCATGGGCAGGTGTTTAGCTTACGTGGCATGACATAATTGCATTAACTATAAGGAAGGTCATGTCAAAGCTGATAAGGAAATCAACATGGATCATTTGATTCTCTCATGTAAGAGCACAGAGGAGGAAGAGAATAGTCTGATTAAAATGGTGTATTCAAGTTTGAAGGTTGTTACAGGATTAATAAGTAATAGAAAAAAACTCAAGGGAAGTCTGAAGTTTTTAAGCTGTGAATATAAGGAAATGCCTCGTGTTAAATACCATATTATTGAGACGAAATCATCAGTAAGTAAACATTTTAATATTACATCATAGGGTAGAATTCTAGCTAATTAAATATCACACTATAATATATTATAACACTTGTGAAGGGTGTGATGGTGTCATAGATGTCATGGTGATATATATGGCTCAATATGAGAAAGAGCAACCATCATATTTATAATAACAGTAAATACTTTTCTCAAATAAAGTGTATTGCAGTTTGTCTATCAAGGTTACAATTGGATTTACAGTATTTTAGTGACAAAAAGATTGCTGGTTATCACATAAGAAGACCTTGTAGTCATTCAGCCAACACTGGTGTTGGTTATTTGAGATACTTTTTTGAGAATTATGACTTGAAGGTATTGGTAGGATGACTTTTTCATTAAACTCCTTGTTGCTATTTAATGGTCATTTGTGAACACTTCAAATGGAGACTCACTCACTTGCTAACAAAGATGATAGAAATTGTGAGTAGATAGGCTTAGTCTCATACACTGAAAGCATCCACACTGTGAGGACAGCATTTGACTTAAAGCTGCTATCATCAATTATTTAGTATCAGCTGACTTTCCAGTCTCCCTTAGCTCTGCTGAGCGTTTAGGCATCTTTCGGCTCATTGTTTTTGTTTTATGGGTCACAGATTTACTGTTTTGGTTCACTTTCACCACTCTTGTCAGTGTTTTCAGCTTCAGCATGTAGCTGAGCTCTAAAAGCCAACACTACCTGGTAAACACAGCGAAGCATTTAGTAGCTACAGAGGTAGATATTTGCCTCAGGTGTTTGCAAAGAGCAAAACAGAGCTATGAGAGAGTGAATGCTTGATATTGTTTTCTCAGGTGGCCAGAAACTTGACTCCAGATGAACCTTAATATTGCTCTGTGACTGCTGGATTTGTAAATATGGACATGTTTGCGAGGTTTAATGGGAAGGATAATATGTCAGCACTGTGCTTAAAGCCTGCTTTTATTTACCACAAGGGATCCAAAAACATCAACTAATACAGGTTAATTTCTACCCTTTCACTGCTAACTTTGTGGTGCCAGTTAATGGCCTAGAAGAGAACATGTGCCACTTAGTTAAAGTAGTCACTGATTAATTGAAAGGAAGCATGCAGAGACTAACAGAGAGCACTCTCCTCTCAAAGATGTGTGTATATTTCCTCAAATGTCCTTCACTTTGACCAGCATGTGCATGACGCAGGTTTAATGTGTGTTCACACTTCCTCCTCCTCAGCGTTGCTGACATTCCACACATCACGGGGGGTCCTACACGGGCTGATTTCAAAATGCTGTTTGTTCGAGAAACATAAGCATAACTATTAGAATCCCAACACCATCCTCAGACAGAGTTTGATGCCTTTCCAGCTTTTCACCTTTTGTCTTGCTATCCATCTACTGTCGTTACTTTCAGGGCTCTTTTCTGCAGGCGAGGGCAGGGGGCTTTTTTACCTGGGTTTGACCACTCACTCGTCTGTAATTGTGATCTATTGTCAGACCTTCCTTCTTTTGTCAGAGGAGCAGAAAGGCCTCTCAAAGTCCCATATGATATATGGACATGAAGGAGAAAAATAGGTGGCAGAGGTTATCACTGGCTAAAACGAGACCCCCTGAGGGCAGGCTGGAAAGTGTGTATAGTTATGTGTCTGTCTGCCTGTTCTGGTTCTCTGACACGACCACACCTACTCTATTGTATGGCCTTAAAAGACCCCCATTGTGATGTGGCAGTGTCATATGACATGTAGGTATTAGTGCTTGTGTGTGCTAATGTGTGGGTAGCTTACTTGAATAGGCAGCTTTTATAGATATATCCTGCTCCTTTCCCTACTTTTTTGGGTGATATAATGACAGACAGCAGCAACACACAGCGGAGACAGTAAAAGCAAATTAAATGTCTTATACAATGTCTTAAAAAAAGGCCTATCACAGAGTAGTTAACCCTGTGGGCTCTTTTGAAGAAACAAAGCTTACCACCAAATTCATTGTGTCATTTTCAAATTTTCTTTCATTCTTTTCATTTATGCTTACGCGATAGCAAATTTCTTCTTTCCTGCCTTTCCTGGCACATTGCAGCATATTTTGGTGCATTACTGCCACCCCTTGAATATTGAATAATACAGAATCCTCAACAGGAAAGTGTCTTGTGCATCCCTATGGATGTGTGTGTGCTTGTGTATCCTATTGTGCATGCATGAGACAAATGGTCAATAATGAGGCTAAAAACTCCAAAGGGAGAGTCCCTTTAGGTGACTCAGGAATTTACAGAAGTTTGATTGGTTTCTCAAAAGTGTGGCTCAGCTAAGATTGAATTTTTGAGGCTCATTCTTATATTGATGTTTAGCATTTTTAGAAATCTGATATGTAATAGACGACGCAGTTGTTCTTTTTAAGAGTTGCAACCAGGATACACTGAGTGACGGTTACACTCTTTCTAAATCACCTCAAAGCTAGTCAGACAATTCTGTACTGCAATTTCTTTTTACTTATTGGGAAACATATAAATCAATACAAATGTATCTGAAATAGGCAGATATTGCCCAAAATACTGACCTGCCGATTTGTTTACAAGTAAGAAACACGTTTTGTTTATCTCTGCAACAAAGTTTGTCAAAATCTGTTATTACAAAGTCACTACTTGAAATGGGACAATCCTATTTAACACACATTTTCCTGTGCTGATGTACAGAAAATGATGCTTTTCATTATTTATCATCAGCAAACAACAGAGTTAGCATCAGCAGTAACAGCCACAAAGGCAGCATGACAAAACAGAAAATCCAGCAGGAAAAACTCCAAAGCACACTGCTTGACTAAAATCAGATCACAAATAATGACTTGAAATATTGTCTGCAAGGAGGAACACTGGGTGTGTTAGACTGTTTCTATTTCACTGCAGTTTTGACTACAGAGCATCTCTTCATCCTTTTTGTGTGTGCAGAGAGGCAGACAGTCGATGGGGTGTGTGTGTTTTGTCTGTGTGCACACCACACCTCTATAATACACTGTGCCGGCAGGTTTCCTGAAGGGCCTTCTCAGGTTTCATAGCCCCTGATGAAAAGGTGTGGGTGAGGGGTTGTCACTGAGACTTGAGCTGGCCACGGACGCATTAATATGGCTGTGATGTTGACTAATAAAAGAGGCATTTACAGCTGTCTGACATGGCTGGAAGTAGAGGCTTGATGTCTTTTTTTTGTGGGTGTCTGTGTGAGTCCAGTTAGAGCTGGAATGGCTTCACCATCTGGGATGTGACTCAGTTGTTATAATAAAAATAGTAGTATGAAGAAGAAAGTCAAGAAAATAGGCTCAAACAATGACTCGATTAATTGATTAGTTAACAATCTGCACGTATTTTAAATGTCATTGATTTTTTTTAAGCAACATTTATGTGAATGTGTCAGCTCTTGCATCTCTAATGAGCGCATTTGTTGCTTTTCTCAGTTTTCCACTGTTTAAAACTAAATCTATAAGTTTTTTGGGTATCGAGGACTAACTGTTAATAATAAAAATAACATGCTAAGTAATCAATACAGAATATAACCAACAGTTGCATGCCTTATGTAATTTTGGACACATTTGTTTTAAACTTTCGCCTGCCAATAATATTCCTAATTAACATGCAATCTGACGGATTCCTTTGGACCTTTGAGACCATTAATCTGCCGTGCATGCAGCCAAGACATACAGTTATATAATTGTTCAGTGTAGAAAAGCAAAATAATTGTTGAAGCAAAAAGCCTGAGGTCATATTTTTCATCTCAAATGTCTTTACATCAGAGGAAACACCATTTTTTACCTCCGTAGTCACGCCAGTGCTTCTACATCACTACCACACTCCATTTTACTCTCCCAGGTTTCAAAGTCCAAAGTGTGTTGCGCTGTTTTCTGGTGAAATGTAATCTCTGTGTGATTTGTTTTATAGTCTTAACCCCCCGTTACCACCACCTCCGGTACCCTTCCTCCTCCTCTAACTCCTCTCTCCTCCCCCTGCTCTGAGGTAAGAAACCTGCGCTGCCAGCAGTAAAATGAGCCCATTGTGATCAGCTCCCCAAAATTAAACACGGTGGCAGACTTGGTGCTGAGAAACACAATGGAGGAGATTAGAAATCACTTGACTCCAGAGCATGATGATCAGTGCTATTAGGTGACTGTATATGTTTCAAATGCAGGACAATTAAAAGTTAACACCAAGTATTTAGTCTTTGTAGAAGTACTGGTACAATAGGAGATCATCTACAGCCTCCCAGTGTATAGCCGGAGGTGTAGGTGTGACTCTGTAATTATAAGCACATTAGACACATATTTGTTCTTTCGATAGCACTCTGACACATGTTCTGAAGTTGAAATTGCGTAATAGCAGGTGGGATAAATGCAATAAGCTCAATTCAAGATTGTAACTACAAGATAACAAAGACCTGCTCTATTCTGGATAAAATAACGATTTTCTTTTTCATTGTTACATTATTTTCATTATATAGCTTTCTGCAGCACAAAGCAAACTTCTCAGAGAAAAAGCGCTTACCCAGGATTACTTAGTTTGAGAGACTTAACAGCCTGTTCAGGCAAAAATTGTTGGTTTTGATTAATTTATGACAGCCTGATGAATGACAAAACTAGCTTCGTGCTATCTGTCCATACGGGACAGACTTAGAAACTGGCAGTGCATTAATCCCAAAAAAGTCAAGGAGACTGAAGCGAGTTGTTCTTATTTTCAGTCCTACTTAATGGTGCGATTTTAAAAATGTAGCAGCACCAGTTTGTTCAACATGTGGTTATGGAAAAATCCACTGAGAAAGGTGCTGAAACCTGAGATCGTGGCACTTTAATATTGAACAACTTCTGGTGTTAAACTGTCCACCAAATCAGATTTAGTCTTTTTTCTTTTAGACTTGATGTGGAGATGGAGAGCGCGATGAGTAGGAGTGACGAGGCAAATTCTTGATTTGTTAGGTGCTTGACTCAAACTTTCCCTTTGTTTTTATAGGGATTAAATAGGGTGGTTTATAGTTGTGATGGGCAATAACAAAGACAATGCATGTAGGTGTCATCCGTCTGCTGTAAATTCCTAGTTTGCAATTAAACTTGGTTAAATTGCCTTAATGTGTCAACACCCAAAGTCTTTATGAACAAAAGCACTGAAATGAATTGAAAGCCGGACAAAAAGTGATCGCTGAACTTATGATACTGTGAGAGCAGTCAGTGGATTTTCCCTGAATTTTTGTGTGGTCTACAGTTATGTTTCTAAACTAAATTAGGTAAATATTTGATAAGTAAATGTTTATCTCAGGTATTTTATTCTCTCATTCATTAAAACAGATGAGGTGACAGATACAGTCTTAACTCTGGTTACCAGAACACATCTCTCTATGAAGGAAAACTCTACTTTTTTAATACTGTCTCTGTCAGGAATGAGTAAGAAGTGCAAATAAAGAAAAAAGAGACTAAGTGAAATTTATTCTTAGGCAATCAAGGGCAATACATTTCTGGATTTGGAAGAAAAGGAAGTTGTACATGTAGGACACCTGCTAGGACTGCTGTGCACTATTAATTTTCTCTTGTTTAATGTGAAGATTATTTTTTCAATTTAATTCTTTTTTCAATAAATGGCAAAAAAATACTGAGAGGCAAGTTCACCTCTTTTGAGAATCTTTAACGAGTAAATGTTTAAAGTTATTGCCAATTTATTTTTACTGTTTTGTGAATCAATCAATTAATTGAGTCACTGCTTGCAGCTCTGCCCTCAAGACACTGTTTAGTTCTGAATCTGCACTTCTGCTTGGTAATGTGGTGGGTCTATCAGGGTGGGTGCTCCTGATAATTTGCACTCATTGGCCGAAAACAAAAATGTGGAGAATGTTGGGCACTTTGATTTATTTAATTTCAGCTGACATTTGGAATCTGCTGAGCTGACCGGGAGGGTCACAGTGCCCAACGGGACTCTCCTCAAGTAGATTATAAATCTGAATCTGCTTTCTCAAAAATGTGTCTTGGCTCAGATCTGTCGTTGACCTCAGTGTCGGCCATGTTGGGAGCAGTGGGTGAGGTGAATGTTAACCATTTGCTCTCACACAGTGACTCTGTCTGCCCGGCGGGTTGTTTTGCAATTCAAATGTCCGGCGCAACACTGAGCAAATGCTTCCTTGTTGTCCTGAAGCTGCCGCTCTGCAGGGCAGCGTATCATGTATCCCAACTGTCCTTTTCATGCACCTTAAAACATCCTGGCAGGTATAAAAGGAGAGATTAGAGACATGTCTGTTACTTTCATCACGCCATATTAGACGGTGGACAGTGTCCTAGTTTTCTTACACCTTTTCCTTTTCATCCTCATATTTCTCTTTGTGTTCTACTGTTTCTCCTTCCTTTCTAGACATGATGTCACAGTCATGCCCATGTAACGGCAAGAGTTCCTTGCATGAATAACTTCTGCTGTCACTAAGCCTTTTCCTCTGACATCAGTGACTATGTATGTGTGTTGCTCTTAGTGGGAAGGAATTCACCTACAACAGGGCCTGTAGGAGATGTGTTATTCTACTGGTGACCTATTTAAAATAACCACAAGCTGCACACATGATTCAGATCTGCTCTGCTTATTTGTTAAGAAATAAATTTGGCATCGGTGACTTTGTAATATATATAATAGTGTTTTAGTGTGTGCGGAGTATATTTTATTTTATTGGCCCTACAACAGCCACCGGTGCAGGCTAAAGGTGGAAGTAGAGTATGCTTTTGAGGTCACCAAACTCAGTTACTAATTAACATTATAAATATGTGACAGAGGAGTAAATGTGACAATTTCAGCCAACAAAATTTACCCTTGTTTTCCACCGACAAAAGACACACTGTCAAATTTCTGATGCAGGAGGTTAATCAGAGCGACTATAAACAGACTATAAGGGCATCCAATAGTATGATAATGTACTAAATATAGTTATACAACATTCTAAAATAATATTTTTTCTATTTTTTAGACACTTTCTGCTTATGTTTTGCCACATGAGTGCATCCAAATTTTGCTTTGAGCTGTCTGGGAGCCTGACTGATTTAATAGAAGTAAATAGGAAGCAAGCAGATATTTATTGACAGAAAATGTCCTGTAACCACATCTGAGGGCAACAAACTTTCAGTTCATGTGTTGATTGGCAAGTGGCAGTCTTCTTGACTCACTCTATACCTTAGATGAGTTAAAAAAAAGAAATACCTGTAGGAGGGTGAAGGGGCCTTCCCTGGTGCTTGAATATCAGTGTGCAGTGTTTTTAGGCAGGTAGCAGTGGGGGACTGTATTTACTGTTTAAGTCTGGAATGTGGGTTTTCCTTCAAAACTAGTCTCTGTATAGCTTATATTACTTTCTATGTTCTACAGCTGTCCATTCATTGCCTGTAATTGCCTCATATTAGATGGGTCCAGGGGAGCAATAAGGCCAGACGAGGAATGCTGTTGTCTTGGAGCTCCACAGGCCATTTAGTACTGTAACCTGACTTTAGCCACTCCAGGAGGTCGAGCAATTGCGAGAGGGGAAAACACAGAGTTCTAATTATGCAGTCTGAAAGGGAATAGGATAGTGTGTCGATGTAGAGATTTTGTAGAGATCTGTGTGGCTGCAGAGGGATAGAGTGTTTTTTTTTCCATGAAGACAGTGTGTGTTAACTGTCTAACCTAAAACAGTACTCATAGCACTTCCACCGGTTGCTTCTAAATGGATGAAATTGTTTTCTGAAGAGGAACTGGTATTTAGATTACTAAAACAACTAAATCCAAAGTGGGCTTTCTCTCAGTGCCAATCTTACCTCTTTGCAATTTACAGGAATACATGTTTAATGCCATTATGCAATGAGTATTGAAACTAGAGCTCTATCTTTATGATATAACAAAGCTTTATGATAGGCCCATAAACATGAGCTATGTTAAGAGTTTCTGAGAGAAGAGAAAGTGGAGTTTCTGATACCCTGTTTCTCTCAAAATGTGCTTTTTGTAGAAAATCTTAATGTTCCCTTTATACTTTCTCTGTTCTAACAGCTTTACCAAATGTAACCCTGCAGGTTTATGTTCCTCTGGTCTTCCTGTATATCACTTTTTTTTCTCTACCAGGAAGTGTACTGCAGACCGTCCTCTTATCAGATATATTCCTCTGCCACCTGCAGATGTTAACTGTTGAGATCATTGCACAGATGAATGTCAGTAACATTTACACACAGCAGTGTCCTCAATAACTTCTGTACAACTTACTAACGAACCTAACTGATAATTGAATGCTCTCATTAGCCCCAGATGTGGATATGTTGAATAAACAGCAAGTAAGTAAGCAGGAAAAAGTTGGAATCTTTGAATAACATTTGCATGTTTGCCTTCAAACTGTCAAATTGAGGGCTGGTTACTGATTATACCAGCCTGTTACCTTTACCTGTTGTGCCTGACCTAGCTGCTTATCAAGCACATTCTTTTCCATGTGCCTCTGCCAAGCACCCGAACCAGCCATATTGTCAGTGGTAATGCACTGTGATAATCCATGTCGCCATAAAGTGTCATGTGTTTGGCCTGCTGATAGAACAGAGAGTGGATTGTTTCACGTTATGGTTTTTATGTCGTTAGACGTTGAAATTTTCCGCCAGGTCAGAAGCGTCACTTTCTGACGTAATCCACCGCACTTTTCATAATAAAAGAATTCACAGCGATGCTACCAGTTCTTTGAGGCTGTAAGCTAAATGCTAATGTTAGCATGCTCACAATGACAATGATAACGTGTTTGTGTTTAGGAGTTTACGATGCTTACTATTTGAGTTCAGCTAGTTAGCATTTGCTAATTGGCATTAAATGCACCGTGCCACTGAGGACAAATATCTGGTCATAAACCAAAGTCCTGGAGACTTGAAATTTTTTGAGCTGATGATAGTGCTTGACCAAATTTCACTGCAAATCATGTGTTTATCTTATGATGGTGTTAAGTCAAAGAGATGTTTTTTCCTGGTCCATCTGATAGATGTAAATTTAGATTTGTGATAATTGCCATGGAACACTCCTAGTATCATTATAGAAACGGATGTGTGAGGTAGACTGAGGGAAAAGTATTTCTACCAAAAAAATACCTGACAACCTGTTATATAGAAATAAACACTTGAAGCACACTGAAATACCTAAAAGGTGTTGAAAATCACGCACTAATTGTATACAGCAAGAGAAAAACTTTTTCAGGTCTCGTATTAAAGTGTTTCAGGAAGATATTTTGTTTATAGTTCCAACCCACCTTAACATGACATTACTTTTCAGTTTTGCTTTCTATAAAAACCGCAAGCAAACCTATACTAAAAACACCAAACTAATGCTCTTAACATTAACACTCATTAACAGATTCTGCATAAACACCCGGAAATGAAGATTAAATGGAATTTTTTCCATTTCAAACAAATAGACCGACAGAGGGGGGCCGAACAACAGCCACTTTATGCCAACTGGAAAACCCGTAAGAAGAGAAGCAGGTCGTATCGTATAGCCTTTATGCCTCACCACCCTGTATGAGGTGTGTTAAGTCCATTAACAGCTTTCACCTCTTACCAGAATTAATACATGCCATGAGTCTTGCAATACATACATGCAAATGTATAGCGTCTTGCACAAGGAGTTCATTATTTTCTACTTTGTCTGTTTGTGGTAGAACTTCATTGTTTCACTTTACTTCTTGTCAAATTTAGATTTAGTGAAAACAGACTGATATGCACTTGGTGTGCTTATTATTGGTTGTAATACATTTTATTTATGGATGTAATTTGTTTTCACGTGGTCCCTCCCTTCCTTAATGTTTAATCTGATATTGGCATTTAATAGCCCTGTTCAGTAGTTAAAAAATTACAGTTCATGACGTAGATGTGATGCTAAGATTAATTAGTGATTGATTCTAGAGCAAGAACAATACATGTTCTGTAAAGACCTCTGCTCTGTGATAAACTCCTGATGTGCCCCTGGTGAAGTCATACCGTGTCATGGCTGTCACAGTACCGGCTGAGGGGCCACCATGGGTGAATTCCTTTATTATGTGTCTGTGGTGAGCTGGTCAGGCCACAGCTCATTATGTAACATGACTGAGATAGTTACGGCAGCCTGGCAGGGCCAGATGACACTGACCTAACTGGTAGGGACTCTCCACTGATGAAGTGCCCTGCAGCCATCTGGTAGAAATTGGTCAGTAGATGTCTTAAAACAAGTCTACACTGTTTCTGGCTTATGAAACATTATAGTTGGTATTTTACAAACATGGTAAGACTCCATTTAAAACATGAACAATTCTTAAATACATGCCATGCTTTCAACTGGATACAAGCAGTTTCATCAGTTTTTGTAGCTCCTCTTCTTGGTCAAAGACATTTTGGTGATTGTAGTAAAACTAGTGGGGTTTTCCTTTGTTTTTTTTGTTTTTTTTCATATTGTGTCTTCTATTGTGTGTGTCCTCAGCACATGATGTAAAACTTACTCATAGTCATGGTCTCTGTTACACTCCATCTTGGAATGGCAGAGACACAACGTGAGAGTGAACCATTTTCACTCCTGACATATCGTCATTCGAGGGAAAAGAAACAGTCTGATTGCACAACAATATAAGGCCGCGGTCGTAATAGTCTTGCTTAATTTTCTGATATGAATGTTCAGTGTATATGCAATAATTTTATAAAATAATGTTTTTTTTCACCACATAATTTAAATATTAAAAAAATAAATAAATCTGTGTAAGAACTTGTGTTTTTACTTTGGCATTTTTGTTGCTTGCACTGTCAGCAGAGAAAAATAACAGATACCAATTTTGAAAATAGACTAATTGCTCAAATATAAAATGCCAGTTCCAGCTTCACAAGGCACCAAGTCACCTTGGGCTCATGGTCGTTTTTCATTATTGTATAGACAAATTTACTTAATGACAAAACAAACAGTTGGTGAGTGGAGAATTAACTGGAACATATGAACTGAAATAATTGGTCCGATCCTAACCTATCAGGAAAATAACTAGTGGAGTTGAGTGACAGATGTTGCCCAAACAACAAACTGGGCTGAATTTCAGGTGACCAAACTGCGCGTGTTATTTGCCCCGTTTAGACTGCTGACAGCTGAACGATAAGAGACACTGGGGACCCAAGAACAATAGAGTTTTCTTCTTTAAGGATAACACTTTTCCGTAATGATTGAGTCATTGAGACTTTTCCCACCTTTAAACAGGAAGTGGGTCATTTGTTATTGTGTGTGTGTTTTTTTTCCTCCTGTGGTGTTTGTCTTTAGCTTCCTGCCGGGCCGGGTCTCTTCTTTCTCACTTTCTGTGTTTCTTGTCCTTTCATACATTCCTCGCCCTGGCCGTCTTTTGTCACTGTGGCTCCCTTGTTGTTGGTGTTATCACACATTTGCTCTGAATAAGTTAATCTCCTGCTTTGCGAAGGTGTTAAAAGTGTAAGATGCTCTCAATGTTTTGATCCTCCAGCTCTGGGGTCAGGTCAAAGTCCTTGATCAGGTGTGTCCCATCCATGGGTCATCTCTGAACCACGTTGCATCAAATTATGTTTATTGAATCCTGCACAAATCAATAGTGTTGCTTCAGCAAGACATGCCGTGTGTTGCATAACTTTTTTTTTTTTTCACAAAAGCCAATTCATTTCTTTAGTAATTGTTTCACATCTGAATTTTGATCCAGGTCAGTCCATTTTCAGATTTGAATACACATACCAAAGACTAAAAAGGGATACGCTGCAGAAATTGTGAATTTGCACGGCCCATTTTTAGACTAAAGCCATATACAAACACAACTACACACATATACAACTCAGTGACCTACAGCTTTGTGCTATTCTTGTGCAGAGGAATTCCTACAGTATCCAGTTAAACTCACCATGACTAGATCATATTGCAAACCCCTGGGGGGTCCTTAATACAAAAGTAATTGTCTTCTTAGAGGCCACTTGAAAGTAATAAGAAGTTTATCATTCACAGAGGCATGTGCTCATTTTTAAGCCCAACGCTGCGAGGCATGATGCAGTTCCTGGTTAATGACTGACCAGGGAGGATACAGAATAGCTTTTTTTTTTAATAGCAGAGAACATTTTTAATATACTCTTATTGACATTGTCACATTTTGTGTGTATGTCATTAAATAATCAGTGTTTAGCTAAAAGGCTGTTAGCATTTTGCATGCCTGTAAATACAGAAGAAACAGTGTCATAGCTTCACACACATTCAGTCAGAATTTGGTGTTACAAATACTATTTTTTTCGAGGCAGGACTGCGAGCAAAATTACCCTTTTTTGAGTTTGTGCAAGTTCAAATTTCAAGGGGTCACAATGGTGCGAATGCATGATGATGTATTAGTGTCGCTGTTACCGGCAGAGGCAGCTCCTGTGTTAATCACAGCGGTGGAAACTTGTGCTTTTATAACTTAGGTGTACCGCATTATTTACGCTTAAAAATGTGGTCTTCTCGTGAAAAGCAGAGCACACCTTCATGCGTTATTTTTTCCTCTCATAGAAAAGACTGCATGTAGAAAAAAATCACTCGGTTTCATTTTGGACAAATCTGTCATTCCAACGCCCTAGTTTACTCTTTTTAAAATAATTTTTGGTCACACACCTGTCTGAGCACACTACAGCCACCAAGCAGCAGCTACTGCAGCCTGCAGTGTGAGGCATTTAGGGAACATCAGTAAATTGTAGTGTCTATCAAAAAGAAAATGTTCAGCAAGTTATATGTTTTGTCTGTGACAAGTTGGTAGCACGGTGCTACCAGTAAAAAAGTTAAAAGCAACTCTTGATTAAAGCATCAACAGTACACGAAGAAGACTAAATGCTGATATTGTATTTAGGTCAGATCAGAGCAGGAATTCAGAGGTTATTAGACTGTGACAGCTTTTCTTGATCAGCGAGAGATTTTCGACACTGATGTGAGCACTGCCCAGCAACATGCAGCCACACTTTCTCTCCACTGTGTACATACACACAGATAAATCTCTGTCTTTTTCTGTCTGAGGCACACATACTGGAGGAATTACACTGCAGGTGCCGGTGATTACACTGCATGGCAGTGCAGCTTTCCCTTTCCCGCTACTACTTTCCAGTCAGCGCTCAATACCCGTCCACTTCCACCTTTTCAAAAACGGCTTCCTCTCTTTTTTTATTTGATCAGAGACAATAGGAATGATGTCTTTCAGGTCCTGTGGGAGGTTTGAGTCCAGAAGTGAAGTCATAGCTGAGGATTTGTGTGTCTTTGATGCCTCGTCCGACATTTTGTGCGAGCATGTTGCAAAAGATTTTGTGTTTCGATCGCGTTTCTGGAGACTTGTATGAAATACTCCTTGAGATATAAAAACCTTGCCAATTTCAGTGGTAGGTAATGAAGGGTAAAGCACTGTGCTTACTGTACATTGAGAGTAAGTAAGTCGGCATTCGTGGGCCAAAAGATCAGTGGAACAATTTTAATCCTATAAAGAAAGTAGCTTAAATCACTAATATTGTAAGCAAGAATGTTTCTTGCACACTTTGTTGCTTTACATTGGTTCCAAGCTCTTCTCTGTATGTGTCCAGTCTTGTTTCTCCTTGAGTTGAATCTCTGTCATATCTATTTGCTATGGGTGAGCTTTTCTTAGATAGACTAAATGTTCTGTCCAGTAGGAAGGGTGCTCGAGTTTAAATGTGTCTTAACACAGTAGGAGTTGTGGGCAATGTGCTGGTCTACTTTAAGCTTATTCTTCTTCTGCATTCCTTTGCTGCCATCAAGAATTCTGCTTGTTTCGACAGTACCAATCTGTTGTACATTCACACAAAGAGTAATAAAGTTATCGGAGCATACATTTTTCTAGGATGGCAGAAATTGAATAATTGTAGACCTTTTTCAGACCTGACATTTAGAGTTTTGTTTTTCAGCAGTGAGTGAGAGCAAAGGTTTAGTTTTCTGAGGACACCAGCAATCTGTTTAACTCCTCAGTCGGAGGTCCAGAGGTCCATAAACTCATCATCATCTTTATCAACAGACTTAGCAAGGCCAACGGGGCTAACAAGCTTAATGGTTTTGGCTTGGTAGCTGGTTGGCTGGCATTCATGGCATCAGTCTCTATAAGCAGGCAGAATTCCCTGCTTGTCTCCCATTTCCTCATCTCTCTCTCTCTTCTGGTCTCCGTCTTCCTTGTTTCTTAATTTTTAGTTTAGTTCTATCTTTTTGTCATTGTGTCCTCCCTGTCTCTGTCTGTCTATTCCTGCCAGGTGGTCCAGTCTCGTGTCTGCATGGTGAAGGTCACGCTGGAACACATAATCACCAATGAAAGACAAAAAAAAAAAAATCTGAAAGAATTTAACATTCCTCCCCCTCCAAATCCACCTCACCTCGTGTTCTCTCTCTCACTCATTCGTTGGTTTTGTGATCCAGTTTTCTTTTCAGAAAGTGTGTCCTAGTTTGACACCTTGCCCGACCATGTCAGTTTTTTTTTTTTTTTTAAACATATGGTCTTGAAATTCTTACAGGTCTTAAGGCTTACTCTCTCCCCATCCACCATGATATCGTACTTAACTCAGTTGCCAGGCAGAAAGTGGTCATGAGCTTATCCTTGTTTACTCTTCACCTCAACATTTAATCTTGACCCCTGTTGTCGAGTTCTCTTTTAATCACATGTTGAAATTATTTTAAACTAAAATCTAGTTGGCTGTCTAACAGCGATATGTCGGCAATCAGCATTAAAAAAGAGCAAGTTTTTTGCTGACCACATAGTGGTCAGGTTGCTTTCTCTCTGCAATATGTTCATTTTAAAGGACCTGATGAAAAACCTCAATTTAAAAAAACATGAAAACATTATTTACTGAGAACTGAAACAGATGCTAAGTTTTAGCAGATACTTTAAGGTGAAATATCATCTGTAAACAACATCTGGCTGTAGTTAATGTTTGTTTATTAGGGTTTTGTCTTTGCTCAGAATGGACCCTTTGAGGTGACTGCACAACAGGAAGCATGATCGGTTTGCATTAAGGCAATGAGTTAGGGTAACCTTACGTGACTGAAATCTGTGCATTTTTAAAGTTATTTTTTTTGGGGCCTTTTTGCCTTTATTATATAGGACAGTTGAGAGACAGACAGGAAAGCGGGAGAGAAGAATGAGGGAAGGAACTGCAGCAAAGGGCCATGAGCGGGATTTGAACCCATGGCCGCTGCGTCGGGGACTATAGCCCCTGTACATGGGTCACCAGCTCAACCAGGTGAGCTATAGCGGCGGCCCAGAAATCAGTGCATTTTTATGTTATTTCAAACTATTTAATAAATAAAAATGTGTTTTACTTGAGCAAATGAAACCCAATTAACAAAACTAGGTAAAAGCAGTATTTATACATATTTTTAATTCTTGTTCATTTGAGCGGTATTGATATTCTGTTGGTACTGGCTTTGGGGCTTCCAAAAATGTGTGTATTTAATTATAAATGAATATTAACACTACAGATTTGCACATTAAGAGTTGGAACAGGTGGAATAAGTTCGCCAGCAGAGGCGATACCACCAACAGAACAAGGGTCCAGCTCTTTGTTCCACTTTGTCTGACACTGTTCTAACAATGAGAAACACTCACAGCATAGCTGAGCGCTAGTGCTGCCAGCCTCAATAGAAAACAATAGTGAAGGCAACAAGGGTCTTTGTCTGACACTACACAATCACACAGGAGTTTCGAGGGCTGGTGTTGTTCGTGAAAGTGAGTTTGACCATGTAACAGACTGACCACTGTCCCGATTCAATGCTGTGGTTAATACCAGGCTTAAATCCTTGTGATATGTGCAAATTTAGTGCTGTATTTTAAGTTTGTGATAGCATATTTGCCAGTAAATCCTCATAATTTGATAAACCCAACCTGTCAATTAAAGGTCCCACTGTCCTTTTAACCATGGTCATTTATTGTATAATGAACAGAGTTTGAATTACATTTGTAAAAATAAAAACAGGTCACCAGTAATGCTAAATGAATTGAACAAAGTTTCCAAAATGCATGACAGTAATGACAACGTTTGCGTCGTCGCACTGCAGTAATACTGACTAGATATTTCTGGGGTCGGTCGATGATTAGCTGTGTAACTTCTTTATAGCTGTCAAGTCATTACCAAGAATTAAAGAATATAGGGGAGACTAATAGATGTTAGAAAAAGAGTAATAGTGGGGGATAGCTAGTCTTTGTGACAGTTTTTTTTTTTTGGTGGAGGCTGGGAGGTCACCCATATGCCCACCCACCCCACCACCATTACCCCCTCCCCTCCTCCGACCTCCCTCCTGCCTTGGCTAGTCTCCATGTGCCGGGCTCAGGGCCTTGGGAATGAATGGCGCCCGGGCTCTGCTCCGTCTTTGAAGCCAGCCAGGAATGCGAGGCCTCTTTTTTTCTCCCCTCTCTCTCTGTTGTTCAGGCGGCCGGCAGTACTAGCAGCTATCTGCAGCAGTGAAATATTCCCTCCGCTGCGCTCATTGTGCATCGGAGAGCTGGACGTCATCGGCTGGCCAATCAGTGGCTCCCACTAGGCAGCCTCGGGTCTCAGTGGGGGGAGAAGGGACCCGCTAGAAGTCTTCCCTCTAATATCTGGCTCTCCTGGTTACTTGGTCTGGTCCCTCTTTACAAGAAGAACAATGTTCTGAATGAGAAACAAGGACGGAAATCATCTGGCTAATCCTTCTTTAAGATTAAACTTAGGAAACTTGTTTCTTTTTCTGATGGAAATCAGGAAGGTCAGCAACTTAGACATAAAGTTTGGGTGAGTTTTTCTATGTTTTTCTTGTTAATGGTGCTCTGTAAAGTTTATAACCTTTCAAACCAGTCTGATGTAGTCTGAGTAGTTCCCAGTCGGCCTTGCTGTTGCGACTGTTGATCCCGTCTTCTAACTTCTGTTCAGCCTTCCTCTGTCATTGTTCAGTTCTCTGGTCTCTTGTTGTTGTGGTTTGCGTGTGAGAGTATTTGTCTGGGCTGGTCACCCTCTGCCTCACCCTCCCTCCCCCCTTCTCTCCTCTCTGTACATTTTGTCACTGCCTGTCCCCTCCATCACTTCCACTTGAGCGCTCCCCTGTTTGGGAGCCTCTCTCTGTTCGCAGAGGAAAGAGGATGGCTGGAAACCACACACACACACTCACAGACACACTACAGATCAGAAAGACCTTCATAAACACATGGAATCCCCCTTAATACTGTAGTTTGAAAGGCTCTTGGGAGGTGGGTTTTGTGTGTATGCAAAACGACCACCTCGGATCATCTTTGATGCAGGTTTTTGAGCTCCACCAACACACTTGGAACACTTGCAAAATTTTGCGCCTTGGAATTGATTATGAGGCCTCAGTTGTCACTTTCTAAGTAAAGCTAAAATAACTTTTGGCCATTTAAACAAAAGAATTAAAATCAACTGATTCAGAATGTGAAGATTTCATGCAGTTCCCATCGCTGGTGAGGCCTCGCACCAATACTGCAGTGTCAATGTGGATTAACTGGTCGACTTGTCTTTGTTTTATTACCAACATTTACCTTTGTGTATGCAGGACAGGTATGTGGCTTCAGACTTGATGACAGAGTCAAGCAAAGGTATGCAGGTCATGAGAGAGTCCTGTTATTAGAGTCCACTGTAAAACTTAAACCTATCATTAGCTTGAAGGGCTGATTCTCTGCAGGTTAATAAAGTCTGTGTATGTTTGCAGCAAATAATGAATCTTATTATGAAGAATCAACAAGAAGTCAGGTGTGTCATTGGCATGTCATGGACTGGAAATGGTATTAAACTCTGGTTATGACATGATGGCTCCCAGTCTCAAGGAGAATAGAGAATGTGAGTGATGCAGCAGTTCGAAAGGCCCAAACATTACTGAGTGAAATAAATTCGCATTAATGAGCAAGTTGGTATAGTTTGTATTTTTTACAGTTTGGAGCAGCTCTATGCAACATAGCCACAAACACACAACATACCATGTGTTACAGGGACGGCTGTAGCTCAGGCGGTAGAGCAAGTTGTCCTCCAGTCGCAAGGATGGTGGTTTGATCCCCCCATAGTCGAAGTGTCCTTGGGCAAGACAGTGAACCCGAAGTTGCATGGCAGCTCTGTCACCATTGGTGTATGAATGTGTGTGGGAATTGGTGAATGAGAAACACATTGTTAAGCGCTTTGGTTAAAAGCGCTATATAAGTGCAGACGATTTACCATTTACATAGTAGACACTATATACATCCCACAACAGTTCAGTTACATGTAGATTTACAGGGGAGTGATTATATGGCTTACATTCCAGGGAGTTCATGGTCCCTAATGCATGAGGGAAAAAGCAATTTTTTAAAACTTGTTTGACTTAGATGGCAGTGATGCATAACATCTTCCAAAGTGTAGCTGCTAGAATAGGTGATGAGCCAGGTGGGCTCTGAAATGTTTACATGATATTTGTAAATATTTTGTGGGTTAATTTTACAATACTCTGTCTCAGTTGGAAAACATCAACTTGATTTACATAGAAGGGAATATAATGTGTGTTTGTAGAGCTGAGTGAAACCTAACAAATTAGTACATTTTAGCATTTTACTAATAATAAATAAAGCAAGTCTTTAAGTCTGCAACAAATAATAAGGGGGGAAACGTAGACTAGTTTTTATGGATGTCTTGGCTGTACAACAATTCATTATACATCTGTCACATGATTAATCCTTAGATATTTCTTTAGTTCCATATGGAATTCCTGACATTCTTTCATGTGTGTGCTGCAACGTGCACCGCCAGCCTCGACGCCCTTAATTAGAAGTCTTATTCATGCAAAACGGCAGACAGACTCCTTCAACAGGTGATTAACTGTACAGACCTACAAAACCAAGCTGTTGTAAACTGTGTGAACAGTAAAACAACAACAACAAAAAAGACATAAAACCTTATGTACCTTGTTCACAATACGTTATTATCTTTGAATTTACAGTGAGGACGAGGTGAGGATCTTTAAACTTGACAGAAGTTGTTATAATATATAAGGGAATACACTTTGAATTCCGGGCTGCAAGGTGGCTCGGTGGTTAGGACCGTCTCCTCACAGCTAGAAGGTCGGCAGTTCGCATCCCGGTGAGGACACCCGGGATCTTTCTGCGTGGAGTTTGCATGTTCTCCCCGTGCAGCGTGGGTTCTCTCCGGGTTCTCCGGCTTCCTCCCACACAGTCCAAAAACATGTTGAGGTTAATTGGTGATTCTAAATTGTTTGTAGGTGTGAATGTGAGTGTGCTTGGTTGTCTGTCTCTAAATGTAGCAATAGACTTGCGACCTGTCCAGGGTGTCCACTGCCTTCGCCCTAAGTGAGCTGGGATAGGCTCCAGCCCCCCATGACCCTCATGAGAATTAATGTAATCTGATATAGCCTTATTTATCATCATATTATGCTGTATCATACCTATTTGATTTCAAATAGCTTTAAAAATGTAACATTTTGGTCTCTTAAATACAGGATATGATTAAGTATGAGTGAAAGATAAAGGAATCAGTGAAATCACCCTGTTCCTATGGTATGTGCCAAGGAGTGTGTATCATCCTTTTAAAAAATCTTCACAGGTACTCGGCGGGGTAGCCATACACATTTTTTAACCTACCGTCTGTTAAAAAAAAGAGAAATTACCTTTTTTCCACTTAGAGGGTATATAATTTGTCTTTACAACATACAACAGATGGAGCAAAATTTCTCAGCACAAGAATTTGACCTAGAAATGCCAAGAAGGCAAAGATTTTACACTGGTGACTGATTGTTTTTTGGCACTCTCATAGTGTTAGAGCTCAAAGTGCCATGCAAAAAACAATAATCTTTCTTTCCAGACAGTTTTACAAACATGTCACTGATTGAACATTTTCTGCCATGCATACAGTGTAACTGAAGTATGAAGGTGTTTTTCTTTGGTGTGGCAGTGTAGCTATTTGTGTACCATTACTCCAGAGGACATGCCAAGTTGCCAGTCTAGCACAAGTGTTTGTGTTCAATTGTCATGCCATTGCAAACCAGCCAAAACAGGGAAATGTTTGTGAAGACTACACCCGGCTAATAGTTGAAGTATCAGCCTTTCACACTTTCTTTCCTCTTACTGTTTGAACACACATATTTTGTGAAACCATTTCACTCTTGAGTAGTCTTTTTTATCTAAATGTATGACTGGAGCATGACTCCTGAGTTAAGAATAAGCTCATAACCAATCTGTGCTGTTTGTTTTTTTCTCTCCCAGGACCAGACTGTTTCAGGGAGCTTTGGATAAACAAAGACGAGGCAGGAAAATGACCTAATTAGCATTGAGCGTGACAGACAACCTGGTGAAAATGTGTTGGTGGTAATTTCCCCAGTTTCGCCCACAAAGAAGACACATGCATCAGTGCACAAACACGTACACCATATTTACAAACCCTGCCCTTCCCTTCCTGCCAATCGCCCCAGTCCTCCATGGATTCTTACAGCTTCCATTTTGAGAGAATGAGCAACGTGGATCTGCATCCTCTGAGCCTGCCCGTCAGCCGGCTTTCTCCAGCCAAGTCCAACAGCAGCATTGTCGACCAACTTGCCCACCACCAACACGGCAAAGGAGACTCTGCCTACAGCTCCTTCTCCGGTGGGTCCACTGCCCCAGACTACCCCTCTCACTTTCTCACAGACGACCTACAATCCAGCTCCTTCAGCCACTATGCTGATCTAAAGTATGTAAAGTCCATTTACAATCCGACTCAGGTTGTACAATCTGACTCAAAGACCATGGACCAGCTCTATCGCTCTGTTGAGGCTATCTCACAGCAATATCGCAACAATAACAACATCATTGTAAACCACCATAATCACAATGGCGACGAGAGTTTCCATCCCAACAATAAAACACTCACGAAGCATGAGGTGCCTTTGGGGACTCCATCCCAAAGTGCTTACCCTCCTGCCCGTGCTCCTCCAGTCCCAGCACGCCTGGATAGTTTCATAGCCACCAAGAACCTGGAGAACAGCAGGGTTCACCACCACAGCACTGAATTTCAACCCCAGCAGCCTCAGCAGCAGCCCAGACCCCACAATCGACTCCAACCACAGCCCCATGGCCTAAATGCTTCAAAATCTGAGACGGCTAATTCCGATACAGGGAGCTCAAACATCAATTCTGACCCAGTGTACTCAGTTTGGAGAAGCCCTCAACAGCAACAAGCCCAGCAGCCACCAAGCTACCGACCCCATCTCCAGCCTCATGATCAGGCCAGGGTGCCACTGAACCCAGAATACCTTTTCATCACAGATAACAAAGCTGCCCTTGAGCAGCAGAAGTCAACCAACATCCTAAGCCGATCACCACCCCGAGGTACGAGCCACCCAGAACACCTGACACCCAAACAGCCCTCTGGTAGTGGTGGAGGTAATGAAGACCATTTTAACAAACCCATCAGCAGTAGCCATTTTGAAAGTCAACGTAAAAGGGCACACTCAGCTCATGATTGGCTTGGTTCAGAGCCAACCCGAGCTGCCAGCCCCTGGAATGCTGGTCAGAGTTTTGTCAGCAGCAGCATCCAGCATAAGGGTCAGTTCTACTTTGTCACTGGAATGTGTAAGCAGCCTGAATCAGGTATGAGGACACACTCTCTGTCTGTTTGTGGGTCTGAGACTGGAAGTGAGATCTCCACTGTGCTGGAGACACACCAGTTTAGAGAGAAAGAAAGAAGCCACAGCACTATGGATAATTTGTTTAGACCTCTCCAAAGGAGTTCTTGCTCTTCCAGTGGTACGATTTCAGATGAGAGGGAGGTTTTCACCTCTGTGTCCCAGGGAAAGGACCTGATATCCCAGAGCCAGGATCAGGAGAATCACAGACCAGCCTTAATTTTGACTCAGTCCTCTCGAAGCTTCGACACCTTAGAAGAAACTGACATGATGCAGAGTCGAGACATTGGCCGCCACACTGCCAACAACCCTATATTCTACTGTGGACCTGACAGAAACTGCCCACCACCACATTCAACCTCACAAATGAAGGAGGCCAACTCCCTGATCAGCAATGAACAGCCCAACCAACACAAGAGAGAAGAGCAGGCAAAGAGAGGGAAACGGCAGCCTCTAGGGGATGTTGCAAGTGAGAGGATAAACAAAGAAACAACCCCGCTTCTGTATCACCTCACTGGAGCCAGCAGGGCAGTGTTACAGCCTAAGAAGGATCCCGATTTCAGTATAAAAAGTAAAGAAGCAGTCCTAAATAAAACCAGCCAAGGAGATGTGGCAGTAAATGATAATGAGAGACCTCTGCAAGGTGACATTAGCAAAAGCAATAAAGGGGAAGTTACCTCCGTTGCCTGTAACACCCTAGATGACTCATTTAAAAAATACTACAAAGAGAAGCTCAAGGATGCCCAGTCGAAAGTCCTGAGGGAGACGTCTTTTAAACGGAGAGACCTGCAGCTGTCATGGCCACACCGTGTCAGGCAAAAACCTGAGCTCAGGCCTACAGCAATTCACTCTTTCTCCTCATCGCAGGACTCTGAGACTTCAACGGACACACTCACTCCCTCTGTGGCCTCTGAGGAGACAGAGAAGGGAAGCATTAAAGAAGAAGTTGGGGAAAATCAGAAGGAGATGGAAGAAGAGCCTGTAAAGGAAAATGAGAGGCCAACAAATGTGGCCCAGCCCCAGGTGGCACGCATTGGCGGCAGGAAGAGACTGACTCCCGAGCAGAAAAAGATGTGCTACTCCGAACCAGACAAACTCAACCAGCTTGGCGGCACCCCCAGCCACTCCTCTTGCCGCTCCTTCGGCAGCGAAAGCGAAAACCCATTTGCAGTTGAATATGAGATGGAGGAGCATGTGCAACAAGGAGAGCAAGGGCTGGTTGCAGCACGGCGAAAGATGTTTGAAACAAGAGGCCGAGCTTTGTCCACTTCGAGCAGCTCAAAGACAAACCTAAAACAACTGCGACATAAGGCCCTGGTGGATTACATGGAGCGCAAGACGGGCCAGAAAGTAGCAGAGCCCCAGCAAGCAACGTCTCAGTTGCCACTTCCACCCAGACAGAGGCACTCTCTGGGGGAGAAACCATTTGACTGGGGTCCCAGGCCTCTATCAGGGAATCATGAAGGTAAAACTACAAAGAAGAAGCTCCATAGACCCCATTCCGCAGGCCGCATCCTTGATTCCTCCACCAGCTCTATCAGGTACAAAAGAGAGGCAAGAGAGTGAGAGAACTTGGTTCTATTTTGTATCATATCAAGTGTTTTAATTGTTTTAATTTTCACAAAACAGGTATGCACAGTTCTTCTCAGCACAGTCTTGTTCAGGCCAATATGCTGGCCAGCAGAATCAGTCCAGATGGAGGGAGAGCCAAGGGCCATCTCAGGGAAAGTCTGCTTCAGTGGAGAGTCTCTTGGACCAGAGAGAGCCACAGCAAGAGCCACCTAGTTTCTTCAGGAACCGTTCCACATCTACACCACATGTACTTGAGGTAAACTGAGTCAAGTTATTAGCAATACTTGCAGAAAGTCTCAGCTTTAACCCTTTCTCTTATCCTAAGTGCCACAGTTTAGGGTTTCTTTCATTGTAGTGAAGCCAATTTGTTATAGCGCTTGCACTGGTGTTTGTTGGAGACTTAACATTTGTACAGGCAAGCAAACAAAAGCTAAATATTCTTTAACCATAGCTCAGCTTTGACTGCAGTATTTCACATTTGTTCCTTTTGCATACCTGGCTACAAGACAACTGTATGTACAGATTCAAATGTAATTCGTATGCTGCCTTTTTCTCTTTTTTTGTGTCAGCAGGCACATGACTTTGAGGAGGATCCATTACCAGTTAATACTATGGAAACCTCAAGGTATGTACCAGTGCTACAGACAAATTGGGACATTTTTATTGGTTTTAGGTCAGGAGAGTATTAGGTCAGTGATGTGTGCACTGTGGCACAGACTATAAGTCTCGACTTGATTCATTGTGGCACTAGAAAGTCAACACCCACCTGCTCCAGCAAACCGGCATTCCTTTCAAAAGATTTACGCATGGACTGTAAAAAAAAGAATAATAGACTGAGGTATTTTCAAGGAGTTGGCCTATTTCTTGAAACTATGTTGACTTCCAATTCATATTCCCAGTCTTAAAATAACATTTTCCAGAGCCCTTCTCTGAATGATTCATATTAAACCTTCAAGAAATTGCATTTCAGGGCTTTCTGTTTCTAAAATAATCACACTTTACATGAGTTACACATTTCAACACTGAATTTCAATTTCAGCTCCCTGAAGAATGTCGCTGAGCAATCCTTGGTAAAGCCAGCCCCTGAGGGCCAGCAGCGTGTCCGTGTGGTTGCACCAAGAGGAAAGTCCATGGAAGAGCTGGGGGCATCAAAGTTAAAACTGTCAGCCCTAAGTAAAAGTTCTGAGCAGCTGGATCAACTGTGGAGGCATTCGACTGGGCCAGGAGGATCCGACAGAGAACAGAGTGTTGCGTACTTTGCTGAAGTTAGAGAAGCTCAGGGACAGGAAAGGTGGAGGAAGAAACAATATGTGTCCGAGGAAACAGGAAAAGAACCAGAGGTTCTTGGTCAGAAGAACACTCAGGAACAGACACAAAACCAAACCCAGAAAAAACCCCTGTTGAAGCAGAGCTCTGAACCAGGGGAGGATGCAACAGTGGGAATGAGGAACTCGAGTAGATCCACCTCCCCAACCTGCTGCTCCTCCACACGGGCCAGGATTTACTCTGCTCCTCCTGCATCACACAACCCTGTCACAGATGACTCTATTAGACCTCCAAGTGAGGCTTCTTCTAACCCACCTTCCCCCAAAGGTCCAGAGATCAGTGAGAGGGAGATCAAATCCACCTTGCCCACACCCATCCAGACAAAGCTTCCTTGTGAAAACAGGCCTAGCACCAGGTAAGATTAGACTCTGCATGAATGCATTAGTTGTTTCCACTGTGGAACATACTCGCTAATTGAACTGGCCACACCCTTTTTCTATGACATGCACTGAAACATCATTATTTGAATGTATCAGGCACAAAACAATCTTAAATGGGTGTTTTTTGTGTAATTCTGCAAATATGATTTAATCCAGATGTGATTCTCAACTATGATTTCCTTCATTTCCAGTAGAGTCAGGACTTCTCCTTCTGTGACTGGATCAGAGAGAGAACAGTCGGTGGATAAACCAAGCAATGAGGCCCAGCTGCCTGATTTAAACCATGAAGTGTCTCTGAGCTGCGGTGTCACCACAGATCCTTCGCTGTGGATTCTCCCACCAGAAGAAGAGATCAAAGACGAAGGCCAGACTTCTCCACTGATAGACAGTGTTTTTGACGAACCCACCAGCTCAGTCCCTCCAAAGCAGACAAGTGAAACCTCTGTGTCGCCCTGCACCTCCGTCTCTGAGGCAGACATCAGTCAGCAGGTGGAAGAGGAGAAAGACCCAGACATGGAAGATGAGAAGGTGGGAGAAAACCAGGAGATGGAAGAGAGGGGAACACCAGAGGGAGAGACTGAGAGCCAGGAGAAGTCTGTTGAGAGACCTCAGTGGGAGGAGCTTGTTGAAGCAGTGGTCAGAGTGGACCAATCGTTGACCAGAGTGCTGTACCCGCTGGCCAACCGTAAGACAGCACTGATGCTGATGGAGCAGCTGCTGTCAGAGGATACGCTGCTGATGGAGGAGCACTACAAGAAGAAGCAGGAGCAGAAAGGAGCTGCAGAGAGGTGAATGTTAATGTCACAAAACACAGCTTAGGGTTACAATTACAGTTACAATGAGAAAATGTAAATTCTATTGCATTTTATTGCCTCAGTTGGAAAAAAAACAGCAGATTCCTGTCAAGAAGTAAATAGGTGAAAATAGCTGTAAAGAAGTGGACATCCAGGTGACCATTTATCCTTTTGTGCACAGCTCTGTAGACAGAAAGAGTAATAGATCTCACAGACACCTTTTGAGCTATTTTAGAGTGCAACGAGTTTAGACCGCAAACTAGACCAGGCTAATTAGCATTCCGGGTTTAATTTGTTTCCACGAAACTTGACACTGGTTTCTAATGGCTCAAGAACTGAGCTCCACCAGTGCTGTGTTACCTTTTGTTGCATCACATGCACAGACACACCTGGCTATTTGCTTACTGCTGTACATGCACTCAGATTTCTGCAAGTGTAAGCACACTTCAGATATGTTAAGAATGTGCGATTGCAGTTCAGAGTTTTGTAATTTGCACATAACACCGAGGCCTTGTTCAGAGCATACTCCACATAAAGATATTAAATTTGAATCAGGTGAACGACGAACTGGATTTGAGCATGACTGTATTATGATGACAAGAATAATTGGATGGATCAAGAATATTATTTTGACATAAACACGTTTCTCTTTGTAGTGCTGAAACAGTCGAAGGGGCTGAACCATCTCCCTGTCCTCCTGCTTCTGAAAGCCAGAAACCTCAGTGTACAGACGTGCAGAGCAAAGCTGACATCATTGAGAAGAAGGTAATTATCAGTTTACGCAAAATACCAGGTGTTTTTTTTTTTGTCTTAAAATGACTCACAGTACACATGCAATCCTTTATTGTTAAGAATTAAGTAATTAATTATAATTAAGTAATTATAATTAAGAAAGAATGCTGCACAAGATGATGAAGTGTGAACAGAGTGTGTTTAGTGGGAGGATTGAATTTCCCTTCTGGGATAAATAAACTATTTTTCATTTCATTTCATTTAAGAGGGAAGTATCTCACAATTAAAACAGAAATAATTCATTACTAAAATAACAAATACAACTTAATGTGACCAGTATGCAGGCAAAATGATAACTTTCTTCTAAATAGATGCAGTGTATGATCAAAATCATCCCAGCTTTGTTGCATGTACTGGACAGAGCAGCAAAACAATCCACTTTCATTTCACATTTAAAACTGTGGACTCATTCTGTTCCTCTCTTTAAAGCAGAAACTGATGAATTTCATATTGATACCATCTGGATGCTATTTGGCCTTAAGTGGATCGTTTAAAGCAGAGATAGTTGTGTCTCTCTTATCACATGATGTACTGTCTGTCTCTTATCAGTGTCTCCCTCTTGTCTAATGTTGGCTTAGCGAGTAACCTCCCTCTTCTTCCTGACTGCCCTGCACATTCAGTCACTACTTTTACAGTATACTGTCACTCATGATTATGTGTCAAATACATGTTTTAATTTGTTCACCTGTAGTGTAAAATTATCTATAGTTTTTCTCCACATTTTTTTTCACTTTCACTTTCATGTTCTCCCCTTGTGTGTCTATTTTCTGTAACATCATGGCCTAAAATGTCTCATACATTTCTTTTCTCTGCTTTAATTATCAGCGTCTGTTAGTGTCCTATATTGAGGAGCGTCAGCGTTCACTGGAAGAGACGCGTGGTGCTCTCCAGACGGAGGTTGAGGAGAATGCAGGCTGCGGTGAGGCGCTGGAGGTGCTGGTCCGTGAACGCTGTCTGCCCGTGGAGCTGGAGAGGTACAACCTGTTCATAGGGGACCTGGAGAGGGTGGTCAGCCTGCTGCTGTGCCTCTCTGCTCGGCTGGCCAGAGTGCAGAACGCCCTGAGCACCGTGGACCAACACACAGATGCTGAGGAGAAGGTGAGAAACCAAAACCTTTATCTGTTTTTTCCATCCCCATTATTCAGAGATGTGTGGGTTCACATTTTCCTTTTACCTTGGCAGCAAACTTTGTTATTCACTCATTTCTAAATGCCATGTATCGGCTCAGATGAATAATTCACTTCTGTTATGAATTTACGGCTTTCACTTTGTGTCAAAGTTACCTTATTGACTCATGCACTTTCCTGCCGGGATTGCTTGAAATGTTTCTGCAAACAGTAACTAAATTCACATAATCCTTTTCACAGCGTTCATTCTGCCTTTGTTTGTCTTTGGATTTGGATTTTCTTTCACTATCAGTAGCAATTATTTCCATCACATAAATAATTGAAAGCATAGAACCAAAACCTAAGATTATGAATCTCGGTTCAGTGTCACTACATCAGCGCTTTCTTTGATGTCCCACCACAAGAAGTGCTGATCTTGTGAACAAACGTGCGGCCTCCTCTGATATCTGAGTGATATATAAAGTTAAAAGTCCACTGTTAAATAAGACTTGATAAGAATCTTATTAGTGTATTATGACTCCATTTATGCCCCTGCCCTTTCCCCTTAATGCTGTTTACATATACACACTAATGCACGCGAGTGAAAGCATACTGTCAGCGAGTGCTCCTCGGGGAATGTTATGTCATGTAACCTCAAGGATCTCATGATTCACCGCAGCTCATTTTGAGCTTCTGGCTCAAGGCGGCCGTTAGTGTTAGAAGTGCATTGCTGCTCCCATGCCCTCAGCCATACTCTTGCTCTGTTTACTTTAGAACAGCAAACATGCCACTTGGGAAAAGTTGAAGGGCGACTTTAATGGAGTCAAGGTTTTCACTGTGTGGAATGTAAAAAATGTTGCTGGGTTTATCTGTGTTTAATTGCCCATTTTGAGCTTATCTGTGTTTGAGCTGAACAATTTATCAGACATCTGAAGTTTATTTTTGATATATTGTGGTTTGATCGCGTCGCACTTCAAGAGTTTGTGTCCAAAAAGTGTGACTTAGTAAGCAATAACAACTTAATTACCTGCTGCTTCTGAGTTAGTTAGTGCTCGTTTGAAGATATTTACTGTTGTGCATGCAGGTTTTTATCTTATCACGTCTGCATTAACTATGAGTTTATCCTCAAGGATTATCAGGAGCACTGTCACAGGTTTAACTTGAGCTCTGTGCTTTGCTTTGTTGTCCCTCTGAATATCCCATTTAATGATGCCTCCCAGTATTTTCAGCATCATTTTATGTTTGCATGGATGCATTAGATTTCTAGATTTATCCCTGAAAGGCCCTCTTTGTTGGTTTGTCCATCTGTAAAAGCGTGGCTGAGCGTGCTGCATACTGAGGGCTTGTTAGAGGCTCATTTGTTTTCTTGCTGTTATCAGCAACACTGGTATTTACACTGACTCACCGAAACTCCAGCCCAGTTTCGATGACATTTGTATCTACCCTGCCCTCTGTTGACCTAAGGAAACACTGCACCTCCTGTTTTGTAGCTGTTTTAAGCATAATCACACAACTTTCACAGCTGCCTGTCACACAGAACATGGTGTCACCTTTCAATTTGGACAAAAAAATAAGATTTTCTGATAGTAGACCTCTCCTAATTCTATACTAGTTTTTAGCAAGATCACAGCAAAACATTTCTTTATGCATTTGTGCTATAAACTTGAGTCTAATAGTCTGCAAGGCATGGATTCAAAACCAAAACAAAGTAAAAATTTCAATAACAGGTCCAACATATATATGTATTTATCCCCAATAGTGTTATTAAAATCAAAAGGAAATCTAATCTATCTTGCCTTCCCTCTCTGTATCTGCATGCAGCAATCTCTGGACAGTCGCCACCGTCTGCTGTGCAAACAGAGGGAGGACGCCAAAGATCTGAAGGATAACCTGGACCGCAGAGAGAACCTGGTCTCCACCTTCCTGTCACGTCAGCTGTCCGCCGAGCAGCTGCAGGACTACCGGCGCTTTGTGCAGACCAAGGCCTCGCTGCTCATCCGGCAGAAGGACCTGGAGGAGAAACAGAGGCTGGGAGAGGAGCAGCTGGAGGCCCTTTCCAACAGCCTGAATCTGTGAGGAGGGATGAGAAGCAAAAGCTCTGGATTTACTTCACTTTCATAGAAGAAGGATGGCTTCTTCAAAATGACATGTAGCTGTACTTTTCTGGCTCTGTTTGCCTGATTGAGGTCTAGCTGGACTCTCCAACGCTTTGCACCCTGTCAGGAGTTTCTTACGAGTTTGGCAGATCCATAGGAGAACCAATCATGCCATTCTCTTTAATTTAAGCGGTACACGAGGTGAGCTGTAACGAGTGCTGAGACTGAAGCTCCTTGCCTTCTTGTCATCTACCCAGAGTGCTGAGAACGCTCATCGACTCACCGCCCAACACCGCTCTCAGCTTGCACAGTCCGCAGTGTGCAAGAAGACTTGTCCCAATACTGTATATGTTCCTCTTTCCCTTTGAACAGGACTGAACTGTATTTCTGTGTGCCTTGATATTGTTGTCGCTGTGGAACATTTACCACTAGAGCTGCTGTGCAGAAACTTTGCGTCCCATGTTAGCAATTCAAGAACTGCTCTTCACTTTTCATTAAGATGATAGTCCTACAGCCCTGTATCTGCACCTGTG
Organism: Stegastes partitus; assembly: GCF_000690725.1. Taxonomy (NCBI): domain Eukaryota; kingdom Metazoa; phylum Chordata; class Actinopteri; family Pomacentridae; genus Stegastes; species Stegastes partitus. The sequence goes on from NW_007577759.1 coordinate 353,112, forward strand.
GAAACCTACTATAAGCTTTAAGATTGTATTTGAGCAGTGAGAAGGCTTCAGTGAAAGAGAGTTGCCTGAGAGTGGGGTGGTGTACTGTATCATGTCAGTAAAATGTACAATAGATGTAGTAGATTTCCTCTTTTTTTTTTAAAAAATGTTCTTATTGTTAAATGTGTTTCAAATTAAGGCACTAAAAACCAAAAAAGGTGAATGAAAAAAAGCACTTTGTAAAGATACATAAATGCACATTTCTTCAAATCAGATTCAAAATAATTTCAAGTAAAAGCCTTACTCCATCCACTTACACATTTTCTCCTTTTTCTTCTTGAATTTGTTATGTCATTAATTTAGGAGGATTGTGTACAAGTACTTTTCCAGCTAATTTCATACTGTATTGTTGTGAAGTCTTGATGATTTTATGCTGGAACAGTTCATCATACAGAGGAGCTAAACCTCTTTAAAGCAGATTATAAGTGAGCAACAATTATATCACTGAGTAAAGTGACACGTGATACTTGAATTACTTTTTTTATTAGGTATAAGTCCACAATCTTCACTTCAGGTGTCTTAAACTAATTCTCTGTTCTCTACCTCCACAGTATAGCCCCTTTTAGACATGTGACTCTTTATTTAAATTGACACACTGGTCATAAGTTCAAAAGCTCTTCTTGAAAACACACACTTGAATCAAATTACCTCCCCGACACAATTTTTCAAGGTTCTCACATTTTTAAACAGCATCTGTGTTTCTACAATAACATTTAGTTTTTTATAGCTGTATTAATTTTACTGAATCTTGGACCAGAAACATGGAGAGTAGTCAGAGAATAATGCGAGTTGTCGTTCTGCGTCACAATATGTGCAGTGTGTGTGGACGCAAGCTCATGAATGTCTTAATTTTGTTTGTGTAGAGGTTAGTCGTTGAACAGAAAGACAGAACTCCTCTTGGCGTTTGCTGTGTTAGCTTTCCATTAAACTCCCATGAAGTCATAAAATGATGAAAATGTTGGGTTGTCAGTTGTGTGTATCCTATTTATGTAACAAGGACTACACAGAGGCAGAGCATCAACAGCAGCCTCGAAATGAAAAAAACATTCATTCAGAACGTCAAAAGAAGAGGACAACAAATAATAATAAAAGCAGATTTTCCTCAGATACCAGAAACCCTTCCACCTTGAAGGATGTTTTCATGTTTTTGTGCAAAACAGTTTCTCCAGATCCGCCACCACCCACAAAACATTTCTCTGGAGATTTATGACTCTGTCCGTTTCAGTTTGCTAAACAAATGTATGCTTGTTTTGGCCTTTGTGCTGACGCAGGGCTGAAGGGTTAGAAAGACTCTCATGTTGTTCCCTGCAGCTTGCTGGAATTCCTAAAGTATGCAGAAGACCAACATTTTGGAGAAGCGGGGCAGCACATGGATACACACTAATTTTAGTTCCCTGCTACTGTATGAGTGCCCACAAACAAACATTTGACAACTTCCTGCGTCATTTCTAGTTTCTCTCTTTCAATCATAGCAGTGTTTTGTTGAAGTCACAGGAAAGAGGGGGCTTTGTTTCAAACACTGGAGATGACATTGGTATGAATAGACTTTGTGGTAAAGCCAAGATGGAAAGACATTTCAGTGAGTCCCAGCTGGCAGTGATGAAAGCAGAGACATTTCTAAATCTACTTTTACTGCGATATTTCACACCTGTTTTCTGTTAAGAGTTGCTGTTTTGTGCCTGTTTGGAGTTTTAAATTCCATGATGTTTGTAATATTGTGAATAAATTAAGCCCTCCCTCTCCTTCTGCTGTATCTCATTTCTATTTTTTTTTTTTTTTACCACTTGTGTAAGTCCAAATAACATATGACATAATGTATTTCCAATGCAGAGTCACATGGCAGTGAGAAGTAATCTGTAGAAGCAGAAGTGAATTACATCAAGTTCAAGGAATGACAGACGATATACAGAACGGCAAAATGAGGCTAAATGAGTCATGTTTTGTTTTCCATGGCAAACGTAATATTTAAGTTATGAGAGCAGTTTGGATGGGATATTTTGTCTGCGATCCTGTTAATGACATATTTTGGTTTCCTCAGTAGACTTTCTAGGTTGGGTTGTTCCAATCAGAGCTCGTTTGTGCCCTCTGCAGGAAAATCGACACACTGTCTCTACGAGTAAAATCATTTACTGTCACAGAAGTGTCCTGGGAGCAGCAATCATATTTATCTTCACTCTGCTTTTTTATTAAAAGTTTTGGTTTAAACATTTGCAGGTGGAAAACAATTGCAGCCAGTTATTAAATCTATGCTTTACTATGCGAGGAGGAAAATTGCATTAAAAAGTATTTGACACAAAAAGATGATGGACAAAAATGGGCCTGTAATTAAATGAAGGAGATTTTTTGAGAACTTTATTATGCTTTTATTGTGAGCGGAATTGTGCAAGCTTTAAGCTGCATTGTTGCATCTTGTCCCCATAATATCAGTGTCAGGAGACTGAAACAAAATGACACCTTTCAAGAGCATTTAAAGATTTTATCCTCTGTCCAGACCTCTGACTTGTCTCTCAAATTTAATGAAAGGAATCTGGATCAGCACCAACATTTATTGGGGTTTTCTGTGCCAATCCCGCATCTCTTCACCAAGTTTCATGAAACTCAGCGTGATAGTTTTGACATCATCTTGCAGACAATACAGCAGAAGAAGCAAAGGCCCTAGTCACATACCGTCACCAAATGAATACAGAAAATGGCTTTACAGGAATATTTTGAGATTTTGGGAAATCCACTCTTTGGCTATTTTTTCTGGAGGTTAGACAAGAAGATTGATGCGAAGCTTATGCCCCTTATGCAAATTAGCAAAGCCTAGCATATACAGTGCAAAACACTAAATCACATTTTCTATCTTGTTGGATTTAGTCTGATGAGTTTTGTGCAGATAAATAGGATAATGTGTTAATAAGTGAAGTGGTAGCTAGGGTGACACAGTTAACGTAGCTTAGCTTAGCAGAAACTGTGGAATTAGAAGGAAACAGCTAACCTGAATCTGTTTAAAGTTGAAAAATATACAGACTAGTGCTTGTAAAGCTCACTAATGAATACAAAGTAACTTGTTTCTTTAATGCATGTACAAATGGAAATGACATACATGCTGTAACTTTTCATAACAACAGCTGTTCATGCAAAGTTTTGGGAGTTTTTTTTTTAGCCTAGTGTCAAAATTATTTACGAAGAAGGGCCACAAGTTTGTTTTTTTTTTCTGTTTATGTGGTTAAATAGCATGATAGAATTACTTAGTGTGACATATTGGTTGCCATTTTTGAATTTGGACAGGGTCCAGTTTTCAGTTTCCCCCTGCTTTCAGTCTTCATGCTAAGCTACGCTAACCGCCTCCTGGCTCCAGGTCTGTATTGAACACACAGACAAGGAAGTCTCCAGGAAACTATTCCTGTAGGGGGAAAAATCTGATTTTTGAGGACTAAATGACGTGGTTAGATATGTTTTCCGCAGTTGGCTGTTGTCTTCCTCCTGTCGTGTATTTCATGCCTCACTGCTCCCATTTGTTCGGAACCACAGTGGAATGGCATCTACTTCGTCAGACACAACAAATGCTTATTAGAAAGAGCACAGAATGAACTGACAAAAAAACATAAATGCTTGGTTTCACATTGGCAAGTGGGAGAGAAAAATCCCAAGAGGACGGCGAGAGACGGCCGACAGCACTCAGTGTACTTTGCAGAAGTTTTAAAAAAAAGAAGCTTTTAATCAGATTCCCTCAGAAGCAGCAGAGGTATAAAACACAACTCGGGGATTTCTAAACAAGTCAAATCTTTGTCAGACAGTAATTGCATGGCAACGAGGTTTAGTGTCATTACAACGACAGCGTAAAGTGATGGAACATTGCTGCAGATAAGCAACTGTAGGGGACAGGAGGGCCTAAACACTGCAGCACTTCTGTCACTGCGCTGGATAATGAGGAGCTTTGCAGCTGATAATCACTAACTGTGTCCCTCTGTCTCCAAAGTGATGCAGGAAAACAGTAGATCTAACATAAACTCCAGCTGGGAGTCTACAGAATGAGGGTGCCTATTGCTTCGTGCAATGAAACAACTGTGTTAAAATGGCCAGAATATACAGCGGCAGGTCAGGAGGCTTGTTTATCAAGACGAATGACTCAGTGATTGCTCTGCCAGGTGCTCTGACTGACTTTTCCACCTGAACTCTGAACTCTCCGCCCGCAGGAATGTCAGCACACCCTCAGTCAGCCTGCAACCTCTGCCAGTCATTACTCAGCTCAGCTATGAAGGTTAACAAAAGCTTGCTGTCAAGCCAAATAACTAATGGCAGACCTGTATATCACCATGTTTTACTGCCTCTATGTGTTCCTGTTGACGCTTGGCTCATATTAAGCTAATTTAAGGGATGTAAGGGATGATAATTTATAATGGTAATGAATTCCAGACCTTCCTCTTTACACTCAGTGTCCACTTTATTTGGTACACCTGGTGTGCCATAAAATCCGATTTTATGATGCCTATAAATGTATAAATATAGTTTTTGTTGACACTGTCACAGAGGTATTTATTTAATTCTATGTTTTAGTGTTGAGGTCACAGTTACTCCTAAGAGGTGTTTTCAATATATATATATATATTTATTGATCATGCATGTAACAAAGAGAGGACAAAAAATATAAAAAAACAGCTTTCAGTATAATCTAAAAAACATATAATTGAATTAACACATTGCTGCTAATGCCACCAAACACTTCACATTACGGCTTTGCAAAAAAAAAGATATCATAGCAGGACTGTTTTAGTGAACTGCATTATATCTATACATAATAAAACGTATTTTGTGTGACTTGAGAGAGATCAGACATTTGTTTAAACCTGAGTTTAAGCGGACATCTGTCAAGGTATGATGTAGGATTGGCCTAATTTGTGTTGCCTTTTCTCCACACAAAGACATTATAGATTTACACATAATTGTTTCCAGTAGTTGAAGAAACAGAGGAGACACTCTACTGAACATCAGCTGACACTGATAAAGTCATTTAATTACCTTTTAAAGGGATGGTTTAGGGAAATACACTTTTTCACAGGACGGGGAAATCAATACTGCTCTCATGTTTGTGGGATCGATATGAAGCTACAGGTTAGTTCAGATTAGTACAGAGACTGGAGATAGGGGGAAACACCTCACATGGCTCTGTCTAAAAAAACTAAATCCACTGGTTGCCCAGCAACCTCCTGGTTCTGGAGGTTCTTACAGGAGGATTGTGGGACAACCAGCTGATTTTGGTACCACTGGTACTGTGCTGAAAGTACAGACTTGGAAGTGGTATCAAACTTACCATCTCGCTCCCAGGAACAAACAGGAAAGAATGAATTCCTGAATATTTAAAACTATTCCTTGAAATCTCAGTAATTCTGTACACTGTTGTGACATTTCTGTTTCTTTCTCTTTGTTTCTTATTTTGCCATAGGGGATTTTACACTTGATTTATTTATTTATTTATTTATTTTTAAATACTACACTACAGTGAGATGTACGTTTTAGTTGACTGCATTTTAAGCTTTTAACAGCTGAAGTTGAGCTTTTTATGGTTATTTTACAGATTACGTTGTAGATGCAACACAAAAAATCCAAAAAATGTGATGCGTCTCAACAGAATATAGACAGATTGCTGCACCAATGCTCATAATTTGACCAATTTCAAAACAAGTATCTCTTTTCTTTTGGTGCTTCAAAGTACATTTTTACTGCTTACACGTCTACATGTTGGTCATATAATGCAGAGCTGTTTATGTGCATAGTATAATTTAACATTAACTATTGCTGCTGGTTCTTTTATCTGTAGGATTTAAGCACTTTCCCCCCCTCCACACCGCTCTGCCTCTTGTTCCTGACCTTGTGCTGGCCTTTCTCCTCCCAGCAGTCGCAGAAAAGAACATTTGCTTAATAAAACCCAGAGGCTCGGCGATGAAACATCGTCCTGACGTGGAGACAATGCATGCTGCTGGGGAAATAACATTGTGAGACACGAGAGAAACAGAGGGCGACGACTTGAGGACAGACGAACGGTGGGGGGAAACGAGGCTGACCGCAGGAGGCGTACATTTTCCCAATGCTGTTTCTTTCCCTTTCGTTTTTCGATTTCATTTTCCAAACATGTTGCAGCTAAGAATGTCGTCTTCGTTGTCACCTAGTTAGTAACATCTGCGGTGCAAAATGGAACCACGACAGACAAGAAACAAGGCAGCAAAGGCCATTTTTTTCTTCTTCTGCTCTGTCTTGCCTTCACGTCGCTGCTCAGGCTGCAGTGATGCTATTAACACACACAGACTCGTAATCCCACTCAGCTGCTTATCTTGCTGAATCACAGCTGTCTCAACAAGCCAGAAGATGGATGCAAGCCATTTTTCACAGAGGGTTTGGCACATTAATGATTTATGGAACACCTGCACACACCTTATTAAATAACACACCTTGTACCTCGTACTAGTAAAATGAAGTGTAATTCTGTGAAATGCTATGTTTGTTTCTTTCAGTGGAGGTTTGCCTCTCCTTAACGCTTCGCAGAATTTAATAATTCATCCATTTAAAGTGAAGCAAAGATGAGGTTAGTGCTCTAAATTTGCCTCAGAGGCACAAACATCTCAGATTTTCTTTATTTATTTAATAATTTCTCTTGCTACTAGCGGTTTGATTCACTCATAAGTCAACACATCCTCACTTTGTAGTCTGTGCATGTTTGCCTCATGAAATCACTGCCCTCTGTTCGTGTCTTACTCAAGAAATGAAAACACAGAGGAAGGCGAGTCAGGTCTTGATCGTGGTAAATCAGAATTTATTTATTCTGCATTAACTTACTTTCAGCATCAACTCTTTTATTTATTCTGAATCAGGAATATTGTAAGGAAAGTTTGTTAAATAAAACTAAATATTAAAAATAAAGTTATCTGTGGAAAGATGTAGTGAGAAAAAGTGTAAAAAGAGGTTTTTTTTTTTTTTTACATTTTGTTATGAGGTTCAGTCTGAAATCACAATAAAAGGGAATATATAGCAAAAGGTAAGAGGTAATGGAAGCCCTGTTACATAAATGAAATAAATAACATAGTTCTTTCCATTGTGTAATGCTCAGTGCTGTTGTTTTTGTTGCCTGTATTAGAATGCTACAGTACAAAAAAACTTTAAAAGTAGAATTTCATTGTGATTAGTAATTCACACAGTGAAAATGAACTACAAAACAAACACAATGCAGCTATACAATTGTAAATCTTAAGCTTAATTTGAAAAACAACAGCTGAAATTGAACCAATGGTGCCTTTAAGAGACCACAGGCATGTGAGTGAGTAATAAGACGACTCACTGGGCCCACCTGAATACTGTCTGAGATACGCGACATGCAGGTAACATCCCAAACCACAAGTCTGCTGATTCAGTCAGTAAACAAACTCTGTGACGTTGTCAAGTCTTGATGACTTGGTTTCCATTTGAGAGACACATCTGTTTTTCCAGATGTTGCCAGAATTGCTAGACTTTCATGATTATCCCTTCACACAACAAACATTATATGTACATATATGATCAGAAGTCAAGTTTTCAGTTCAATATTAGTGTCAGGAAGTATAAATAAGACAGAAAAAACAAGAAAGATTTCATGTGATTTCACCATTGTTAAAGAAACCATTAAAATCTGAGGAATGTTGGTCGAATTCTTTGAAGGTTACTGGTGTGTTTTCACTATTCTCTCATGAAAACAAGAGCTCTGCCTTCACATGAAAACGTCTGATGCGAGTCTGTGTCTGAAGCTGCCGTTTTCTCGCTCCTCACTGGGGTCTTCGCTCAGGGAGGGAAACACCAGCCTCTGCTTGTGCTTCTTCTTGTGGCTTGTCGTGTTTGGCTGAAAGAGGCGGCTTATTGAATGCAGGCTCTTGGAGAGGTCCGGGACCATTTCCAGCTCCTCTTTCTCAGGCAGGGCTCTGTCCTGAGCTTTAGGTTCGCCCAGCATCTCCCTCACACCCCCAGCGACGTCTTTGTGCAGATATTGGTAAGCCTTCTTCCCGCAGTTGTCCCTGATGTTTACATTGGCTCCATACTCCCTCACCAGCATGGCCATGATGTAGTCCTGGCTGTGCAAGGCAGCAATGTGTAAAGGAGTGTATCCTCCGTGTGCTTTTACATTAATGTCAATGTCAACTCCTCCCTGCTTGGATAGGTCGATAATCTTCACAAGCATGTCACTGTTTCCACACTTGGCTGCCCAGTGCAGAGCAGTGAACCCTGACATGAAGTCCTTTTTCTCGGCCAGCTGGTTGTCTCTGAGCAGCAGGCCATAAACCTGGCTCCACTGGCCGGCGGCACTCTTAACCAGCCATTCGTGCTCAGACTGCTCCAGGGGAACCACGGAGGGACCCCTGGTCTCTTTGGGCTCCTCTGAGGCCTTGGTGCTCTTCACTGCCCTCCTCAGCTGGGGTGAACTCACGCTGCCGCTTGTCTCCACTGAAGGTGGCCTTCGCTTGTTCCTGAATGCATCTGGTTTTGGACTTTCAGGAGGTGGTTCATCTGGGTCCACCCTCAGCTTGCGGATCTCCACCTTGGTGGCACTGGGCGGCATTCTCAGAGGCAAAGCGTAGGGTTTCCTTTGGATGCTGGTGGCCTCATTTGAGCTGTTCTCCCCATTTGTGTCCTGCCTGAGAATCTCAAAATTGAGGGTCCTTTTAATTCTAACACTGTTGTATTTGCTCCTCTGCAGAGCCAGCTGTATAGGAGAGAGTAACTCTGCAGGAGTTTCATCCTGCTCTTCTTGATCAGGTTCAGAAACAGCTGATCTTTCCCCTCCTGCATCCTCACAGCCTTCAGTCTTTTCACTCCGCGCAGGTGGGCGCTGCTGCTCACCTGTCAGCGAGATCTCTTTATTTTCTGTCTTTTCCACATGGTTCTCCGCAGGCTGGACACTTTCCAGCAAATGATGAAACGTTTTCCTCAGGACGACGTATCGGACACCGTCGATTTCTCTGACGACGGCGAGGTTGTTGACAAAAGTCTTGAAAAGCTCCTTGTTCCGTTCTTTCTCTGCGGGATCGCCGGAGTCTATTGAGCCTTTGAACTTCACCACCAAGTCGGACTTCTTTACTTTTCCTCCCTCCGCTATCAGCAAAGACAGGACGGATTCTTGCGTCAAAGCCATTATTAAAGCCCGTGGACTCCAAAGTGAGAGCTTCTGACTCGGCTGCGTCCTGCTACACCTTTGTTCTGGTGACAGCAGCTAGCCTTCACCTGGCCGCTCACTTCTCTCCTCCCCACCTGGAGGAGTCTCTTTCCGGGGAAAGTGCGGACGTGGATGCAATTTGAATAATATATGCAGATGTTTTGCTGCAAACAAAGTGGCTGAGGGTTCAGGAAGGCTGTCCAGTAAAATCACTGAAGTGCTGTTCTTTATTTCTTCTAAAAATAAATAAATAAAACTAGAACTTTTCCAGCAGGCTCAACACTTAACCATTATTCTTCGACATTTATGAGCTTTAAAGATCACATTTTTTGTCAATCATTTTAAGTTCCCTCAGCTTAGAAATGTAAGATTCCCTGTTTCCCTAAAACATGTGCTAACCACACTTATGTTTATATTTTTTCATCTTATAAGTACCTTAGTTAAATGAACTGAGTTTATGAAGACAAGTTCAATCAACTTGATATGATAGGTTGAATTAATTAGATGATGGTAACGGGCAAACTTGCTTTTTTAATTAAAAAAAAAAAAAAAAATTATTTAAAGAATTTCTCCTTTTTCTAAATGTAAAACCCAGAATCAGGCAGACCTATGAAGCTGTTCCTTGTCACAGTGACATAAACAATACACCTACAGGTGCAAGGACTGTATTCAGTACTAACTGTTGTGTTATGGTTAACTTTGTTTTGACTATTACAAAAAGAAACAATCATAATTTAATTAATCAAAAACACACAACAACTTGCCAACATAACTTTTTTTTTCTCAAACTACCAAACACAAAAACACACACACACACAAGCCCACACAAAGCTTGCATTTAGCTTTATTTGTTGTATGTTTGATGTGAAGCATGAAAGCCAGCAGCCTTTCAAACTGATTAAATTAAAACACTTACAGAAAATAAGAATTTAAAAACAATGCAATGCATGTAATACATAAATTTTACAAACTGAGACTAAATTGTACAACAATGTCACGTGGTAGCTTGCTTTCCTATTGGCTGAGACACATTCTAGTAAAAATCAATCTCTGACCTCATTAATTAATTTAAATAGTAATGCCCTCCTTCGAAATTGAATTGATTGGGGATTTTATTTTATCTCCACTCGCTGTTGACATATATCTGCTCGGAGGTGCTGCTCGCTCCTGTCGTAGCTTGCAATGTTTGCAAAAATGACATTCCTGGACTGAATGGGAGTTTCACAGAAGTGGCCATATTGGAACGTATCTGTCACAGCCAAAGATGCAGAGTGAGCTCAAGATAGTTCACGGGCTACTTTAGCTTACATTAGACCGCCTGGGAACGCTTTAAAACGACTGTAAAATGCTTTCACACTCAGAATATATGAACATCTGTTTGCTAATTACTCATAACAGTTAACGAAAAAGAGAAGGCAATTTTTTAAAAATTGTACCCGTTAAATGTATTTGTATTAGTAGGCATATCCAAAAAGGAATGTCTCATTAACTCTGATTGCCAATTTATTTTCAAATGTCTTCGCTTTGGTGTCAGTTTGCACATTTTAGAGAAATAATGGGGCTCTTTTGGGCTTTTTTAGGCTTAAAACGAAAGGAATAGCAAAGAAAAAGACGCTGTTTACCGGAGCGACGCAGACGCGAACCAGCAGGGGCTCCTCTTGCCGCCTAGCTAGCTAGTAGCCTCCCTGCCCAGTTAGCAGCTGCTCTCCTCCTCCTCCTATCCCTGTCAGCGGCTCGCCTTGGTAGTTTAGCAGGGTAGTACGGAGAGACGAGGGCTGCTCCCTTTCGCCTCTGCTCAGTCTGCTCCTCCAGCACCATACATTCCGCACCATGGCTGCCACGGACGTTGACGTCTTTTCGGTAAGCAAAAAAAAATAAAAATAAAAAATGCCACGGCGGCTCCCCGTTTCGTCTTTTGGGACTGAAAGTGCAACCATGGGAACACTTGGTTGTGATTAGTAAGAGTGTATGTGTTAGCTGCTGTGTGTGGGTATGTAAGCTAAACCTCCCCCGCTTTTGAAAGCCTGGGCTCAGCCGAGATGGTGGAAGTGATTTCTGTGATGGTGACTGGGTTTCTCCCAGTTAAGACTTAAATAATGTCGCTGCCATAGTTGGCTGTTTTACCGTTCGTGCCTTGTTGTGTTTTTGTGCGTAATTGCGTTTCTGCCCATGTACGCGCTGCTAGACATATGGGTGTAGCGTATGGCACCGCTGTGTATTAGAAGTGGCTGTAAACACAACACACTCAGGAGAAATGCACCACTAACGCTAAATATGATTATTTTAAAACATAAAGTAAACACCCATTTATTCAGTCTGTCTTTTGTGTAGTATTTTATAAATTTATGGTTGTAAAATGTATACTTATTTTGTGTTTTTCATGAGTATTATGTTTTTTTTCTGTTTATTTTGATGCCATTTTGCAGTTTTACTGCATTCATGTATTATGTGGAATATTTAATAATTTTATTTATTTATTATTTCTTGTATTATCTTTCACTACCTCTGTTTTATTTTGTATTTTTTGCAATGCATGAATCTAAATCCGTTTTTAGCATCACATGTATTACAGGGCACAATTCAGCTGCATTTGATTTGTTTTTGCTGTATTAATTAAGTATAAATGACTGACTGATTGATATATCAATACCGCTTTTGGAATATAACAAACACAGCAGCTATCTACTTGGAAAAACTACTTGCTCTATTTAAAGTCACTATTGTGCACCACTGGCACACTTCCCTAAAAGATGTATTAACTGGAGTTTTGTTCTGTTTAACTGAAATATTGTTATGAATAACAAGATGACACTAACTTCTCTATGATGAGAATCGGTTCTTGCACTGTGTTGCCATGTGGTTTTACTTTAACTCCCTGTTCAGGGATGCAAACTTGAACACCTTCTTGACTCAAAAATGTGATATTTACACCTAAGGGTATGTCAGTTTTAGCAGCCATATGCTAAACAAGCTCTGGCTACCTTGCTCCCTACACTACCACAGTAGTAGGTTGGGCACGCAGTCAGGTGAACGTGGAATGCTTCTTGCATTGTTTTCATAGTAACAAACCGTGTTGTCAGTCATGTGTAACCGTGTAGTTTCTGTAGGGTGGTGCAATAGAGGTTAATGAAAACGGCAGTAGCCTGTAGTAAGTGATTCTTATGTCAGATATTCCCACACAACAAAGAATGAGTGTATGGAAAGCAAAATTAAAGTGACAACTGCACAGGAGGGGATTTAAAAAGGCTGATTAACTTTTTGGCAGATGCTTGAAGAGATCTCTTGAATTGGACAGTAAGCAGCACTGAGTTGCAGGGATAAAGAGATTAAGAACACACTCCGGGCCACTCCTACCCTTTTATTGGTGCAACACATGTCTGCAAAGAGAAGAGAGGATCCAAAAAGATGCAGTGGATATTGCGCACTTGGCATTTCTTAAATCAGGAAGGTATCCAAGAGTGGGTACAGGTTGCAGAAGATATTGCAGAGTGGCCATTTCTAAAATGTCTCTTTTGGAATACAAAATTAGAGGATTGATTAATGAGGAAAAATGCTGAGGATGCAGTGAAACTGCCTGGTGTTAACAGCAACACAGCTGTCCGACTGTCTGACTTCCTGTCTAACTTTGTAAACTAAGTGAGACCACATTGAACAAACTGACATGCTTGCCTGGTCGCTTGTGTAAAGGGAACACTGTTAATTATGTGCAGCTATTGATAGAGATGTGTGGTTTGTTAGATTGTTGGGCCACGTCGATCCCATTCAGTGGAGACCCTAGCTTTAGTTTAGCTTTCTAGGCCGCATCCACATGAAACGATCAATGTAGCCAACTACGCAACAACTTCTATTGTTTTCAGTCAATGATTAAATTCAAATGTGTAGTATAAAAAGATGATGTTCATTTAAGTGGTTATGTAATGAAAGGCCCTATACCATATTTAGCATGTTCAGTGATTACTGACCCCGAAGAGTATTGTCTCTCCCGTGAGGCCTGCATGCATAAAATGAAATTAGCTTCATAAAGTGCTTAAAGCAAAGTAAACAGGAGTGAGGAATTATGGGACAAGTCGCTAGTGCTGTAAATCAGCAGCTTTGCCTGTTTAACTTGTGCATATTGTGTCTAATTGAATATATGTGCTGCAGTTACAGATTAGTTTTGTGAATTCACTGTACTTCATCATTTAAAACACCTCCTAGGGCAGGCACGAACGTACCTTTCCCATGCTGTTTAGGTCAGATTGTAGTTCAAGTTTGCTGACTGTTGCACAGCTTCAGTGTTGTCGGCTGTATATAGAACATACAGGCCAGAACAGCCTTGAGGCAAGTTTGTCAAACCCAGTAACACAAATGAATAACGACAGCCGAGCTGCTGCCTCTGTTGTGATGAGTCAATATCCATCTATAGATCGGAGTTTCTCAGAATGTCGGTGGACTAAGGTTAAAATTCTTTTCCGAATAATGGTGGAAAACCTGAAGGTTTTGCAGCGATAATGTTTATCCTGTCGTTTTAATAGCACTGTTGTTCTTTATGGTTGCATCGATAAAAGAAACTCGAACTGTAGTTCACCCTAAACAGCTGTTAAACAGGATGAACTGGAAGGTAGAGGCAGTCCCATAACCTCCCAAGTTTGATCCTCATATCACCCAATGAGTCCGTCAGCAGTCATGTGCTTTTTGAAAGCTCTCCCTTCAACCTAAAATGCCCTAATTCAGATGGTTTATTTGTATCACATGCATTATCAGTATGCATTTTTTGTATTAGCATAGACATTAAAAATGAAAAAAAAAGATTCATGCAGTCACATTTTTTTCCAATTATTATCTGGACCACTGGGCTTTTTGGTTTCTGATCTATGCAGTGTGAACGCTTAAATCAAGTCAAACCTGACTCAACCTAGCCAGCGCTGGCAGGGTGGACAACAAAACAGAAAGGTTCAGTAATTTATCTGACAGACTGCACTTTAGACTGCATCCCCTGCAAATTCAGTTAGTCTGATGTCAGTAAATATCCACAAGAAACCCAGAAACAGAGAAAAATGGGTTAGGTTTCTCTTTTCTCAAGTCACAATTTCATGTGTGTGTGAATTATGTAATCAGTCCCTCCTGTTATTTTCTATCATCAGTTTTAGCACAATGAAATGAAAACAGGATCTGAAGCATCTAAACAAATGGCATAAAATAATAATTAACACTCAGTTCACAGAGTTTTCTGTGTCAGAGTTCAGTTTGTTTCCAGAGTTCCACAGATACCTCAGAGTGAGATTTTATTACTTAAAGTGCTCTCCACTGGGATCCACATTTTTTCAAGTGTGCAGTCTGTGATTAAATCAAGTTTGCCTTCTTGATGTTGTCTGTGCCAACAGCATTCAGAAACACGCATAACTAGCCCAGATCTTGAAGCAAGAATGCCTTTATCTTGTTTAGCACGCATGAAAGCAGTAACACGGATGTGATTCTGACCAGTTTTACCACTGATTTATAAAGATATTGACTTGTGGCTGATTAGATAACTGACAGAACTAAACACATAATACTTTTTTTTAAAAATTAGACTTTCCTCTTTTTCTTCCTCAGTTCAGTAATTGTAAGGAAATGGTGTGTTTTTGAACAGCCCTGTAAAGATGAGTGCGCTGTACATCTGTCTCATAAAATGGTTCCTGTCTCCTTTCCCATCTGTCTCAGTCTTTTTTTTTGTGTCTTTCCTGTTGGGCATAGATGAGTGATGAAGCTCAGCAGCAATTTGACCATACAGTTGATGTGCATTAGTGTGGGACAAGAAGGAGAGCAAGTATATTTGATGAGATAAAAAAAAGGAAAACTAGTTTTTTATCTGTGTGTGTGTGTAAATTCCTGATGGCCCGCATGGTATTCAAATCTCAACCGTCAACATTTTTACCATTACGAGATCACTGTCAGCACAAGTAGCTGCAGGAAAATGGCAATACGCAAGGGCAACATCGAAAGGTGTGGTCAGAGCTGGCAAAATTAAAAAACAGCTCACTCAAATATATTTCTTGTTTGTTAACAGAGAATGAGATGTAAAAATCTGTTTGTTTTTTTTTTACTGTAATTCATCATGTGCATTAATACCAAAATCGCTGTTTCAGATTGCAACAGTGTAATCTACCAGTGCACACATTGAGACAGTTTAAAGGAAATCAAACTTTGCTTCCATGAATCTACATGTCGGTCATCGGACAGGAAGCACCAGTCAGCAGCAGCTTCATCTAAAGCGTACTGAATGTGAGTGTGGGTTTGTCATTGAGGTCGCGGTTATCACAAGATCTCCACCCCTCGCAGATGCTAAGTTGAATCAGGCCCACAGTGTATCAAGAAGCCCCCAAACTGACATCTGCACTTTCCTAACTTGAAACAGGCTAATGGAATGAGTCATCCTTCAGTAACTAGCTGAGTACAGTACATGAAAAATACGTCTTCCGAAGTCATATAAACGTAGTTTCAAGTCATGTTTTCATTGAGTAAATTTTCAGATTTTAGATACTGAACATTTTATTTAAGAGCCCAGAGATGGGGACGTGTTGGTTTAGCATGAGTCCTTGACGAGTCAGTTCAAGTACAGATTCTACAGTCGAAATACAAGCCTTTTCAGTGCCTTTGGTCTTAAGTTAAGTGTAAAATTCAAATGTAAGAAAAAAAGGTCAAGTCAGGTCAAAAGAATTTATTTATTTAACTGCGACGTCTAAAACAAAACATGCCAGTCAGGAAAATAGTATTTTTGATCGCATAAAAACAACAATGCTTTTGCTGTCCTGCAATTATCCACTCATCGAAGTCCCAAACTGGTTTAAAATTAAGGCACAACCCCAAACGGAATTAAAATCTCTTACGTAAGACTGCAATAAGCTATTATTAACCTGTCAGTTATTTCTATTCATAAATTTATTAGTCATTTCACTTTAAAATGTCAGAATAATAATGAGAAATAGCACATCAAACTGTGTCAGGACACAAGGTAATATCTTCTGATGACATTTTCTGTCAAAATCAAAATCTCACATTTAAGAAGCAGGAACTAGCAAGTGTTTTTTCTTCTTCTCTTGTTAGACTAATTTATTCATTGACCAATTGTTCCAGCTCTTCCTTTGTCAAAACCACCAAAAAAACAAACCAAAAAAACGGACAAAAAAAAAAAACACAGTAGCTTGCTGCATTTTCAGTTGTTTACTCTTTAGAACCTTGTCATAGTGTACATGCAGTATGTATACAGGTATGTCTTTAAAATAACAAATTTGTAATATATAGATAGAAGTAGAAAATTGCCACTAAATTGATCGAAGAGGAAAAAAATCTCTTGAAAAAATATGGAACACTATCTGCAGTTGAACTGGCCTCTTTAAAGTTTAACATGGTTACATGACATTTAAGGGAAGCTAGTTCTACACAAAGTGCACCTCGAGTCATTGTAAATATTTGAAGCCTTCCCTCAGTATATTCCCCCCCCCCACACACACACAAACACGAGCTGCAGCTGCGTGTGTTTCAGTCTGTGAGGTTGCTGCTGTCTGTCTATCAGGTGGAGGCTCAGTGAAGCAGACACAAGCTGGAAACACAAGTCGAACACAAGTCAGGTGAGGATGGAGGCCAGAAGGCAAGAAGGAAGCAGGGGAGGGAACAGAAAGCCAGCAAGAGGGGGGCTCTGCAGAGAAAGAGGATGACTGAATTTGAGGTCACATCAGGGACGTTCACCGAAATGTTTCCGTGGACTGATGGGTGCACGATGAGCTGAGATCTCTGTTTTGGCCTCAGTTTATGTCAGGTCGAATCTGCATCACATATTTATTGGACCTTTAGGAGAGTTGATGTCACGGCTGATGTCAAAGTGCCTTGTGAGCTTGCTTCGCTGCTGCCAGGGGATTTGCTCATTGCTGTAATTTTTGAAATGCTTCAGCTCCATTTTTAACATGAAAGTAGTAAAAGAATGTGTTAAGTTCAGATTGACAGAAAAACAGTTGTTGGGTATTTTTTCACATTATTCTATTGTTTTATAGACTAAACAATCAGAACTTGATAAACTGGAGAACATACAATGAAAATAATCATTCAATTCTGCAGAAGGTTTTACTACGAGGTTGCTTGATTGATTCATGTTTGCTCAGAGAGTTGTATATCTGGATTTGTTGCTTGACTTTAAAACTGTAGACACATACCACCTGTTATTTACATTTCAGAATGCTTTCACCGCTTTCATAGGCCTTTTTTTGCAGCTGATATTTTGCACAGGTGTCACTTTGAAATTTAATAACAGCCCTGGTTTATTCACGTGTCCCAGTAAATTGCAGCATTGTGACGGTGTGAGCTGGCATGCACAACACCAGGGCCCTGAAATGGGAGCAACTATATAGAATTCAGCATCATAAATTTTTTAACAAATCTTATATACGCTCGTGCTTTTCCTTCTGTCACCCTCCAAAGTGCCTTCTGAAATCAAGGCCTATTCCAGTCCGGCTAGCTACAAACGTGCATTGTTTTGAACCAGCCATTATTGTTTGTGCCTCATTTCACTTTGAGCCACCTGGGGCCCCTCTGCGCAGCCATTTCCTGCCTGGCCTGGTGATACGATGGCCTGGGAACCGTGTTGTCTCTTCACTCTAGAACAGTTAACCAGAAGCTTTTCATTCCTGTCATACTTTGTGCTGCTGCTCTTCTCTTCTCTGCGCTAACTCGGGTGGGAGGACAGACGGATGCCTCATAGTTTCCCTAACTGATTTCCTTTGCTGATGGGTGTTGTTATGCTCTTGTCATTAAATGTGTTTGGAACTCATAAAAGCAGGGTTATTTTAGGCTTTGTCACACGTTGTTGTTGAGATCCAGTTGGTTTTTAGTTTCTTAAGATTTTAAAGAATGTACAGTGAACTCCTTCAGTTCTTGTACAAACAAGAAAATAACCAGATATAGACATATCGGACTTCACCTACCTATTTAGGCTGAATACAAGCTAAACGTATGTAAGAATCTTTCAATTCAAAGCACTTAAAAAAACTAAATAAGAGTAGCAGCTTTACATAAATTTAATCAGTGTTGCATTTTCATCCAACTTTAACCTTCTGCTTGACTACATTTCAAAAGTGTATAAATATTTTTTACCACACTGCATTGTTTTGACAGCTGACGATTGTAGACATTTTGAAAATTAAGGTTTTTCACCCAAAACGCACTGTCCTTTTCTATAACATTGTTTCTTGCGCTATATTTGGTTATCACGAAATCTGCATGAATTCTTTTGAAGTCTTTTTAAAATGTGAAAACAGTCTGTGCAGTCAGATTGTTCTAAACTGATTTGTTAAAGTCCAAAAATGTTTTTTTTATAATTTCAATGCAGTATGTTCATATCTATTAGTGATTGCACTTCTTCCTTTTAAGCTATATTGTATTGCAGGACCTCTTCTTGCAGAGGACTGTTTTCACTTTGCTGTATTGTGACTTTTACTACTCTGAAGGATCTGAGTACTTCCTCCACCAGTCAGTCCAGTGCACACACACTCTCTCATTCAGTCAGTCAAGTAACCGCTTGGGGAGTTTGTGTCCACGTCTGCAGTTGAGTTCTGTCTGATCCTAAAAGATAACACTGTTGGTCAGGTCGGCGTGCTCACTTCGCAGCCCTCAGTCACGGACCCATCTGCTTCATGTGTGTCACCCACTCATACACAAAGATTATGTGATGCTGACAGCTTGATCTGGTTTCAGTGTAGGAGGTAAACCCAGAATTATCTCAAGTCAGAATCCTTGTTATTTTTTTGAATCTGAGAGTTTCATCGTAGTGGTTTGGTGAGTTTGGAGCAGTTCCCACAGAAATGAGGTTCACATGGTCAGAAAGCTCCTTAAGACTGATTATGTCATAAACTTGAAGCTTGACGTTGGCAATGATTCTCTCCAGACCCAGATATGAATTGAATAGGCATGATGAGCTTCCAGAAGTGAGCTTGTGACCTAAAATGTCCGCTTTCAGACTTGTAGAGTAAGACCAAAAAGTTCACTAGAACAAAAAATGCTGTCAAGATGCTGTTGTGCAAAGAACCTTATTACCAACTGTGTTTTATAACCAAAACGAGCATGCAGGCCTTTATTTATCCTTTCACAGATAAATAAAGGCTTATATAAATGAGGAACTGCTCTTATTTTAAACCCCACTCAAGAATCCAGAGAGTCTTTGCGCTGGTTTCCTTCCAGGCACGATACCAGAATCCACACCCTCCCCCTCCAGTAATCTATCTGAATATTTCTACGAGCTACGTTCAGCGAGCTGAATACCACAGGGAAGCATTAATGTCGCTTAACAAGATCTGAGTTTACAGTGAGTAACAAACAAAGAGTGGCCACTGCCTGTTCCCTTTTCTCATCCCTGTAAACTGTCTACTGAGTGCTGCAAACATTACATTCATCTGGCAGATGCTTTTGTCCAAAGTGACTTATAATAAGTGCATGAAGACACAGAAGCAAGAGCTAGATATCATTTACAAATGGAAACTGAAAGAGTGATAGATGGAGAACTGCAATCACACTTTTGCACAGGAACTTTTTCCTTCTCCCTAGCATCTCAATAAATGTAATATATGATCCACGAAGCCATACCTAATGCATGGCTTTTTCCATATCTATAAAAACGTTGTTATATAGTGAAACTACAGCAGTTAAAAACTTGAGAATACCTTATTTAACTGTGAGTGTGCTGCTACCTGCCATGAACTACATTTCCGTGTTTGACTGGATGTTTTTCAAACTGCATCACATTTAAAAACATTTAAAAAATATTTTTTAATTCATCACACGTATTAATGTAGCGTAATAAACTCTACAATACAATCTGCACCAGGTCAGCTCAGGATTGCCTAGCTCAGCTCATGTCAGATTACTCGAGCTGTGCTGCCTGACACATTAAGCCCCGTTTCTTTTTTCTTTTTTTTTCCCCCCCTTGAAACTTACAGACACTCACACATTGCTCATCCTTTATTGTGCAGTTCAGTCAGGTTTATAAGTCATCTACTGTGCATTCAGAGCCTGCTTCCACCTCTCAGTTCAGTGTGGTTGGGTTGCGTTCAGCTGAGCTCTGCTCGGCTCTCAGGCTGCCTGTGTTCGGTGACATCAGCCTTCAAGTATGCAGTCCTTCGTGGCTGAGCCAGATGAGATCGGGTGGCCCCATTCATCTCAAGGTGCTGTCTGCTCCCCTCCTCTACAGCTTTTTAACACTCATTTTCAGTTCAGATGGGTTACACAAGCCAGATCAAAGGTGAAAATGCTTACAACCCAATAGTTTTGTCTGCCAGTCTTTGACTTGTTGTGTATCGGGAATCTTTGCGCTTTCAGTTCCAGGATGCTCTCCTCTAAATCCACATTGATTACAAAGTGGTTGTGCACAGCCTCTGCAATAATTTACAGTAACTGTGGTGAATGGATATAATTTTTAGTCTTGCTTACAGGTTTTGGCAGTGCTGCCTGTACAATTCTATGTGTTTGTGTTGGGAAGCGTGATGATGTAGTGGCTAAATCACCAAAAATGGTTATATATCATTTATTCACATTGCTTACACTACTGCGTCTGTGAAAACCCATCAATGCTGGAGCAATAGAAAGGAGTTATATTGAAGTAGTGATTTATTATTGTGAAGCGCAGCTAAACTTACATCTTGCAACTATAGAAGTGACTTTTACTCCAAGCTGATGATGTATATTTTCCATACTTCATATATAATAAATGGTTGAGTGACATACTTTCCCCAGTTGTGTCTTTTAAAGTACAGCAATTCCCTGTGTAGAAATGTCTGAAGTTCCTCGTGCTTATGAAGGATTATTCTTCAAGCTCATCCTCACAGCAGCCCCTGATTACCAAACTCATAACGTGGTGGATGGGTTTTACATTTACAGAATGAACAGAGGGTCTTTGATGTTTACTTGCAGAGGAATGTGAGTGCTCCGGTGTCTGTGCCATCCAGCACTTCCTACCTCTCTTACTAATGTGTTCGCCATGTGTTTTCCTCACACGCACCAGACTTCTAATGGTTTGTTTTGTTTTGTGTCTTTCAGAATGAAGAGAAGCGTAATCTCAGTTTGGGCGGCCATGTTGGATTTGACAGCCTCCCTGACCAATTGGTCAGTAAATCAGTCACACAGGGCTTTTGTTTCAACATTCTGTGTGTAGGTGAGTAATAAACACTGTCTGCACAATGACAAAACGTGATGTACGTTGTGTAAAGCCAGTCGCACAAATGCATTGCTGTATCTACTCAGCACGTCTCTAGAGTCCCTTTGCCCCGATCTCTACTTGATTTACTTCCTTCTAAACAACATGTTTAGCTGTAGAAAATAGCGGCATCATGTTGTTTTCCTTGACATGAGAGAAATACACAGGCCTCTCTGTTGCATTCCTGCAATAAAAACCCGTGTCTGAAAGCTGATGAATTGCTCCCTGGTGACTGAGTAATTTAACTCTCTTTCTCTCTCTCTCTTTCTCCGCCTCTTGTTTTCTCTGCCTCCATCCATTCACAGGCGAGACTGGTATCGGAAAATCAACATTAATGAACACACTCTTTAACACCATGTTTGAGAACGAAGAGGCGAGCCATTACCAGAACGGCGTGTACCTGCGGCCGCGAACATACGACCTGCAAGAAAGCAACGTCCACCTCAAACTGACGATTGTAGACACCGTTGGCTTCGGCGATCAGATCAACAAAGAGGATAGGTGAGGATGGTCAAATTATGATGTGATCGTGTTTGGTCATGTGCTGGTGTACAGAGCCTTTGGGGAAGAAGTAGACTATGTTTAAGATTTCAAGATTTTTAGATAACTAGGATGCAAATAGTTTAAATAGCTACTCTCATTTAGTATAAAGCAAGTCCTTGCTGCAGGTTAGTCATACAACAAATGAAAGAAAGAAGTAAGTCTAGCCTTAAAATATCATGTTGCCATCTAATTTTGTCTCATTGTTAAGTCTTACACCTTGACCTTTCTTGACCTGCTCATCACCAGAACAGTGAGTTTGAATTAAGACAAGTAACGGGCTAAATCATGCCAAAAGTAGCATTTACAGAATCAGGACTGTTTTGAAATATTCTGATGTAAAGTACTCAACATATTGTTAGTCAAATGCTCTTCATCTGATACTTGGAGCACATGTATGAAAAACATGCTTCATTGTGGTTTCCATGTGACTCATGACCGATGTGACAACATATTTTCCTGTCACATTTTGTCCAAACCGTACTATTCTGTTTGCTAAAAGACAATAGTTTTACCGACATGTTGCCTCGGGATACAAATGAGAGAAACAGACACAAGCCAGTATCACTCCAGACTTCTGCGCATTTTTCATGTCTCCGTGGGATGGAAATAGCATGAGGTGGGAGAGATAGAAAGAGGAAGTTGTTGATTTTTTTATTTATTTATTTTTTTAAACATTCAGCTGTGGTATGAAGCGTACTTGTTGTGGCCTAGCCAGCAAGCTGCACTCTCACGCCCTTTGATAGCAGCTTTCTCTGTAGGCCGTATAAACCAACATGCTGAAGGACAGACCCTGCAGCGGACTGTAAATGCACACTGAGAGAGCTTCAAAAGGTCAGAGTGGGTGCATTCCACAGGGAAGATTGAAGATAGATGTGAAAGGAGAGGACAGATGACTGTAAACATGGTGCTGGCTGAGGAAATAAAATAGATTTTTGACTTATGTCTCACTCTTAGCTGTAAAATATCAGTGATGTGGGACATCCGGGGGTTGAGAAGTAGACAACGTAGAGTAATATTCAGGGTTAACTGACCTATGTAGCAAAGATGTTTGTGTTTTATGGGTATTGATGACAACACTCAAGCCCTTAACTTGAATATAACATTATAAACTCTGTACTTGGAGCCAAAGTTTGCCATCTTTATTGGCACAAAGGAGCCACTTGGTATCAAATGTCAAAATCTGTTTCCTTATATCCCTGAAACTGTATATTTTTTGGCTCATCTCTTTCAAGTTCTTAAGTTCTTACTTGTAAAGGCAAAAGCAAAATATTGACACTTTTACTGTCATAGGCACATTTTAGACATGAGGATATGGGTTTTATTTCAGTCACTTTAAAGCACTTTGAGCTAAATGCGCTGCACTTAGAAAGCGCTTCTCTACCTCAGCAGTACTTAAAGCACTTTACAATGCTTCTCATTTACACACTTACACACTAGTTGAAAGAGTATCTTTGGTTTCAGTGTGTTGCCCAAGGACAGT
Source organism: Stegastes partitus (assembly GCF_000690725.1). NCBI lineage: Eukaryota > Metazoa > Chordata > Actinopteri > Pomacentridae > Stegastes > Stegastes partitus. The sequence continues at coordinate 376,527 of NW_007577759.1, forward strand.
TAGAAGGTCTGGGGGTCGAAACAGCACATCTTCGATTAGCCGACAACCTGCTTTTCCCTCTCTGAGCCACGGCCGCCCGGGGAGCGAATATACAGAGGAATAGGGGTCTGTGTCTGAATATGGGTTCAAGAGGTGTGCCAGACTTTTGACACTGCTTGCAATTGCTTTTAAACATGTTTGCTTTTAAATCTTGCCAGTGAGAACTCAAATATATCAACGTGACATGAACAGCGCAGTTTGTCTGGGAACTACAGCAATGTCTGTTCAATACTGGCAGAACTGTGGATGGCAGACAAATTTACTGAGTGTCTCATACACATATTATCACAACAAAATTATCATAATTGCAGAGATACATCGTCTGAAAATGACTAGTGGTTTCATGATATCCAAACTATGACAGTTGGACTTTTTTCTGTGGTGACAGATGAACCACAGTGCTTTCAGTTTAAAGCAACTTGCATTTCAGGCAGCTATGATTCACTTTATTAAGTATGTGACTGGCTTCTAATGGTCTTTTTGTCGCGAATTAAATGAGTTAAAGCTGCAGACTCAAATTATATACATATATATGTTTGTTTTAATAAAAGGCGTTTAACATGTACCAATATTTATTAGAAAGTAGCTGTGATAGTAGTTGTAAATAACAGTATAGTAGTAAAGCACATTCATTCTCTGTTCATTAACACTAGAACTACCACTATAAGTATGTTAGAGAGAATTTTAGTGAAATGCTGATATGTTTCCATGCCATAAATGGAAACATAATTGTATCTATCTAATTTATAAGGGTGGATAATCTTTATCATTGCAGCAACACTGCTATGTCGCTGATAGGTGAATTTTAATTGATTTCTAATATAGGTTCTGGTAAGCATTCATGTCGGTGATACACAGTGTTGTGTTTCATTGATTTACTTTTGACACTGTAGGCTCCCAAGGCACAGCTCTGTGAGAGAGGACAGAATGTGTTGCAGCCACTGTGATTAGTTTCAACCAGACTTGCATAAGCTGAACTACTCAAGGCAGAGATCTTGGCTTTGAATCAGATCACACGGTTACTGAAAACATAAGCAGCTCAGTTTATTTCCCCAGTGACAAGTCCGTATTTCCTTTTATATTCATTACCAATGCATGAATAAGAAGACAAATATTTTCGCTTTTACCACAGACATAAATCCTAACAGTTTCTCTTTGGTTCTCTCCACAGTTACAAGCCCATTGTTGACTACATTGACACTCAGTTTGAAAACTATCTCCAGGAAGAGCTGAAGATCAAACGCTCGCTGTTTAACTACCACGACACCCGGATCCACATCTGCCTTTATTTCATTGCCCCGACGGGACACTCCCTTAAGTCCCTGGACCTTGTCACAATGAAAAAACTGGACAGCAAGGTACACAAAAGTGATACACACACCTCCATATACGTGTTTTGATTTTCCCCCTCTGGCAACACACACACAAACACACACACACACACACACACTCCTGGTCCTTTCCCATTGTTTGAATAATGCTGGCTGCTGTAATCCGACCTCCTGTTTGCTGTGACTGGTGTGAATGTCACTGAGACGTGGAGATCCCTGATCTGTCTGCCAGGGCGTGGACTCTCGGTTTCCAAAACCTATAAAGGTAAAAGAAAAATGTTCCAGTGAACAGGCAAGTTTCCATTTCAGTGTATAGGATTTCAAGACGAGTTGACATGGCAATCTCTGGGGTCAACTAATTTGGCTGTTTCTGTGGAAAATGATTAATGCTTACACTTTAACAGCCCTCTGTTAGCATTTTCAGAACTAAAAGCCAACACATGGCATGTTGCCAGTGAAACATATTTGATTTGCTGTGTAAAGAACCAAATATAATTTTTCAAATTCTCACTCATAACAAAGACAGTTAAAACCAACTATTTATTCTGAAAAAACATCCTCATCATTCCTATCTGGGTTCCAGTTTGACATATTTACAGTTGTTTACAGGTCAACACACAGCTTCATACCAGTCAATAGTCACATTCAGACACGCATTGATTTGTGGGTTTTTCATTGGGCTTGTGAAAGTATTGCAACACAGATTATTGGCTGGTGGATGTGGGTATTGCCATACATCCGATGAGTGCAGCTCACTGCGGATACAATTACTGGTGTTGCTTCACTTCGATAACTGGTTGAAGAAAATCTCATCACAACAGCACTTGGAGCGTGAATAAAAGGAGCATGACTTGTAGCTGGAAAGTCAGGAAGAGCCAGCAATTCAACTTTTAGGTCAAAGTTGGAGCTGTGTTGTATGTAAGATTTTACTATTTAGTACATTTTTCTGGAATTTGTGTTGTGATTTAGGTCGCTACTTATTTCTGTGGGATTTCTAACGATTTTGGTATAGTAACACATACAATGTGTAGGTTTTTCATCCTAAATCACGGTTTCATGGGAATTTCAGGAAGGGAGGAGATCCTTAAAACTTTTTAAAACATATATTCACAAAGCCCAGAGGAGAAGGCATGACAGAAAGAGGCAGTTAAAATCCCAATGCAAAGATTTGTGTCTTTTGCTCTGTATGAGCTTGTTTAACCTTAAGGGCAATAAGGAGAGAAAACGACACTCAGGATTTTATTGACTACTCTATGTTGGAAAGGTGTGAAATATTTTGTGGATCAGCAAACATCTACTTTTCACTCTGTGTTTGGCTTTGACGTCTATAAGCACCTAAACTGAGAAAGCTGCATGTGGACGACAAAAAGCTGTTCATGTCTTTGCGTGCACATTTGTATCATTTTACAAATTGCAACATTATAAGGTTCTGTATTTGTTACGTCATTCAAACTGATCTACAGCACCCCGACCCTGAGAGGTTTTATTTACTGCTTCCATGGTATTTCAGTGTATATAAAACCCCTGATAGCACTGCTGTAAAAATGACAAAGTGTCAGCTTGTTTCCACTGATGCAATGATAATATATCCAGTAGAAGGCAGATGGTCAGCTTGTGACCAAAACCTGCTGTCTTACCTCTGCCAACTATCAACGCACGGTTGCACATTTCTGCCAAATGTCTCCTGGTACTATTCAGAAGATGCTCAGCCAAATGTCACTCTTAAGGGGCAGTTAATAGTTTTATGAGGACTTTAGAACACGTAGTACACAGAGGCTCTTAGCTATATTTTTTGCGTCTCAGTGCACACATTTGATTTCATATTTCACACACACAAAAAAACCCATTTTGTTTTGTTTAGGTATTTTCATTGTTGTTTAATTCTCTCTTTTCAATGCTTTAATTTTTCACAATTTACACAATCTGTTTTTGTAAATGATTCCTACAAGGAAACCAGAATGCTGTTCTGACCTTAGAGGAAGACTGCACACATGTCAGAAAGCACAGAGATCCAAATTCAGGGCTTTTCTGACTGTGAGATGATGGTGCTGACCACTGAGCCTCTCTGCTGTCTTTATCAGCCAACGGAGTGATCAAAACCTGGCATGCTATGTTTGCCAACTGTCTTCCTGACGCCATCCAACCCACCACAGCCTACACAGCCAAATCTCTGTGCCCCCTGCTTTAAACCGAGACAGACTAACTTACCTGAGCTAAAGATGTTATCTTTATAGCTGTGCATGAACCACATCAAAGCTGTCGACATGAGATAAATTTGTTTGGCAACATATAGCAACTAACGCACTGCACTCTTTGGTAATATGAGTGAAAGCAAAGCAGCTTACCACAGCTAAATCTCCCCATAGTTTCATTAGCCACTTTTTTTTTTCTTCTGAACCTCCAGTGTGGCTATGGGGGACATTTTAGTTACTCACAGGCCTCTTTCAGTTGCTCGGCATCGGAAAGTGCTTCAAGTGTAAAATAACAGCAAAGTTGGCAGACACTTTTATTGATAATGATTTACAGCGTTGTGAAAGCAACAATGGACTCGTCGGAGTGGGTGGTCATGGTGAGTGCCACTCCGACCTCAGTGGCTTCGTCCCAGCAATCTTTCCACAATGTGCAATATGACCGCTGTTTTATCTGAAAGCAAGCCAGTGATGAGTGACCACAGTGTGGCTGTGACACTGTTTTGTTTTACAGAGCAAATGGGCTGTATGCAGTGGTCTCTTTCTAGATAGTCTTGCAGACAGTCTTGGCAGCAGCTGCAAACCAAAAAATAGTCAGCGTCTCGTAGTTTTCTCTGTTATTTGTAAATTCTGGGCCCTTTATGTCTGCAGAGTGACCACAGAAATTACCTGCTCTGCTTCCACAGACAAGACAAAGGCCCAGCCAATTTACAAATGCATTAGTGCTTTCACAATGACTTCTTTTCAAATCAGTGAGTCATTTCATTGCACTACCTATTTTTCAGCTAACTGATTCCCTGTCTAGTCTATTAAATGCCAAAAATAATTAAATATACACATATTCATAAGTTTCCAGACAACAGAGCAGCAGCTTCAGATTTTTGTTTTCTCTCTTCTTCAGTCAAAAACCAAAATATATGCAGATGTAAAATTAAGAACATCAGCAAAATGAAAAATATTTTCAAATTGATGGTGATTAAATTCTGACAATCCATTATTATTATGATTGTTTTACACTGAAATCAGTCAAACAAGTGTTACATTCTGGTTGCCATACATTTCAGTGAGAGGTGTTTAAGGGATGGCTCCATCGTAATGAGAACTACATTTCCATCCACAGTCACATTTTTGCCTCCTGTGCAGTTATACTCGTGTCAAAGACTAGTAGTGTAAATATCAAGTTTTATCTGGAAAGTAAAGATAAATGAACAGAGCTGTCTTTTCTGCCAGATAGCCCTGTCACAGGAAAAACCAGGGAAACGGACCAGAAACAGCTTTTCCTTCAGTCTGTAGATTTTGCTGTCAGACCTAGACAATGGTGTTTTTCTTGTAAATGGGGTACAAATCACCCCTCCCTACAGATGATGGTTGAAGGCCCAGCAGAGCGAGTGTGGTTTTTGGTGGATGAAGGCAGGAAAAGAGATAAGAGTTTAAAAGAGGTGTCATTTGACTTATTTTACTGTATGAGAGGAAATTTTTACCCTTTAATCATCAGATCTTTGGATGTAGATTATTCAGTTTGCTGTGGTCACTTGGAAAACAAGGATTGATTTTTCCTGGTAATGTTTAAAATGGCTCATAATTTGCACTACAATCAGTCATGTCACTTGGGGGATATGGTATGTTGTGATTTACTGTTTTTGGTTTAGATTGTTTAGCCAGTTTGCTCCAGATTAGAGATTTTCAAACTAAAATTGAGTTGAAGGGAGGCACGGAGGGAGAGACATGACACAAAGATACTGAAAAGGAAAGTTACATGTCGATGTTCCAAACATTTGTTTCAGTTTGGCGTACTTATCAACACAGCCAGCACATGGAGCTGCTTTAAAACCCATACTGCCTGATTACTGCAATTTGCAGATCTATGCAAGATGTAATACATATATTCTTAGACTTGAATGTGACTTTACGCTGTCCAAGAATATCAATATCCATAAATGGCCATAAATCAGCTTAGAAATCAGAGGAAAAAGGACAAGAACTGGCTCACAACTATCATAGTTTAATTTTTTTGTTGATCCAGGAATAGCTGCGGGCACATCCCCATTACCACTACAAATAGCAGCTTCCAACAGCTACTCTGGCATACTTTTTAATCATGCCAATTTTTAAGCAAATATAGGTTAAAAAAGTTAAATAACTGACTCCATGGCAACATTGTACTTCTGTTTACAGGCCCGAAAGTCCCCAAATGATGGGAATGTTAATTCCCAAAATGTAGCTGAGCAGCTGATTGTCCCCCACAGTACTCTATAACTATTTTTTGTCTTTATTAAGGCTCACACTGTGTCATTGTGTGTTTTTTTTATCCACTGAACACTGACACACTTCTCTGCACATTCATGCATATTTGTCCTATGTAAGATTAAAGCATACGGTACTGCAAATATCTTTTTTTCCCCCAATGATTATCTTACATGTGAACTGCTTTAATGCGGTTACAGCTGGTGTTCCTAGTTGTTCAGAACAAACACCAAGAACTATTTAGGACTGCTCTTTGGTCAGCTGGGAAAACCCAGTTGTGGGAAGTGAACAAATATCGCTGTCCCCTCCTTCCTCAGTGACCATTAAGTTCCATCTGCTTCAGTGGCCATACGAGGCTGCTGGATAGCGATTAGTGAACATGGTTTCTTAAATAAGGGTTAAAGCATGATACTGGCCGCCCTGCTGCAAATTAATGATCCAGTAAAGTATGATGAGGTTGTAATTTGACTCCTAACAAGCCCTAGCTTTTTGCTCAGAGGCACATTGTGGAATTGATGAGTGAAACTGTGGGAGTCCACCCCATCTTCCCAGTTGGTGATTTGGGTAATGCAGCCATACAGAGGAATGCAGACAAACGGTGTTTATTTCTGCACATATGCTGGTGATTGTAAATGGAGCTTCGTTTGTTTTCATAATCGCTGTTTGTTTAATGTATCTGTTGGGACTGAGCTTATTCAGCTTTCAGTTTTCCTGCATATGGTCTTGTATGCTTTCACAGACATTTATAACTTCAGTATGTTTAATTCCCTTTTTTTTTTTTTTACACTGTTTGTGCATGAACTGCTAACAAATAGAAGTGCTGCCGTCTATAATTTACTGGAAACATTTGGTAGATTCCATTTGCATCTTCCTATCTCTGAACTTAACAGATAAGTTTTGTTCTGTCAACAGTGATCATCATTAGGCAAGAAGATGCATGCCACACCAGGTTAAACCAGACCATTGCATAACAAATTCCGTAATGCACAACACAAAGCGGCTTTCGGTACAAGAATGCATTAACATTTTTGGCAGATTCAACCACAAAACCAAAAACAGTACAATGCTGCACATATTTAACCCCACTACTTGCTGTGTTTCTCATCCTTTCCTCAGGTCAACATAATCCCCATCATTGCCAAAGCAGACACAATCTCCAAGAGCGAGCTTCATAAATTCAAAATAAAAATTATGAGTGAGCTCGTGAGCAACGGCGTCCAGATCTATCAGTTTCCAACGGATGATGAAGCTGTGAGTGAGATCAATGCCTCCATGAACGTAAGTTGCTACTAATCTTATTCACCTAATGTACGTGGAAACATATGTCTACACTGGTGTTGTTGTTGGAAATACAAATAATGGCTTTCTCAGAGTTTTTTTTACACTTTTTGTAGTATTGTAGCGTTATATATCTGTGTGCCTAGTAACAAAGCATTTTCAGCACCACATGTGTTGCACATCTGGTAACAGCAGCATATGATGACACCATGTTTGCTTTTAACACATGCTGAAAAGATAATGCGTCTCTCATGTAGACACTTTGCAGTCCAATAAGTCTATTGCTGTTTACTAAAAAAATACAAAAAATATTTGCAGGCACTAGACTTCCCTTGGCCTGCAGTTGCATGTCGCTTAAATACTCATTATGCATAGTTTTACGCTTAACACATTTATTGCACCAGTTTCCCATTTTTTCCTTCCACATAAAAAGTGTCTGAACTTGATGAAAGCACACACTTTTCTTTGACGGGCCTTATAAGTTTGTTTATATATTTTCCTTATGTGAAAGCAACAGTTAATTAGTAGTTTAGAAATTCTGTCACAACATACTAAGAATAAATTGCATGTTGCAATATAAATAAACATAAACTGGTGACTTTTGCACAAGCAAAAATGCATCTTCTCAGAATATTTAGTCATTTCTGATGATATATTAGTGGTTAGACACACACCCACACATGTAAAAATGCACAAATGGTAAATTCTCTTCGGATAAATAAGACTGCATTTGTTTCTGCGAGGCACTGTCCTTGTACAGTATCCCGATCTATTCATAGTCGCTTACATCAGCGCCCACACTCACCAGCTTGTTCCTCTGTGCTGCAACCAGCCAGCTGGTTTCAACTCACCATCTAATTTTTGAGGTAGCGTATTGGGCAATGTTTCCCTTATGATGCCCCACTGTTGGTCTTAACGAGGCTTAGTAGCTCTGAGAGCAATAATAAAGTGTGTGTGAGTGTGTTTAATCACTTAAATAAAATAGGCCTCTCAGCCCCAACTGAGCCACATGTTAAACTTAAAACAGACCTCTGGTGTAGCTCATATATAAACTTGGTTACACTCCGCTCTGGTGTGGTCTGGTTGTGAAAGATAAGAAGGTCGGCAAACAAATTGAAACAAGTCTAAATTGTTACTCTTTTTGTTTTTTTATTTGGTTCTACACAACAAGCTAGTGAAATTTAGCTTGTAAAACCGTTACTGGGCTGTGACGTATATTGGCATGAAGTAAACAGGAAAACAACGCTTTAAGAAAGTGTAATCCACAGGATGAGTAATCCAGGAATGAGCCCCTGGTTATGACTCCGATTACAACTGGACCTCTTGTATTTGTTAACGCTCGAACCTGTTTTTCTGTGCAGGCCCATCTGCCGTTTGCAGTGGTCGGGAGCGTGGAAGAGGTCAAAGTGGGGAACAAAACAGTGAGGGCCAGACAGTACCCCTGGGGTGTTGTGCAAGGTGAGAAGAGTTTACAAGAAAGTCAATCACGATGTGTCTGTTTGTGTTTCTCAAGCCAACGTTACATGAAGGAGACAGCTGTGGTTTAACTCCAGTCTCCAGGCTGCTACAGAATGAATGCACAGAAGGAGCGATTAGTACTATTATCATAGCACAATTTTCTTAACAAATCTCTCAAGTTAGTGGGCTGATCTTGGGAAAAAATAGAATTTACCTAGAAAAATAGCTCTGATATAATGAGTTAATTCCATTGTGTGCCATTTAGTAATTACTCAGCCACCTCTTTCTTGTCACTAGCTCTAAACTGTTAAGTGATGACTTCTCTAGTCTTTCACGAAGCAACAAAAAGGTCTTGCACTGTAGCTTCCTGTGGCTTTGTCACTGGGAGGTGACAAGTTTGACAGCTTAACATCATCTGCAAAGGCAAAATGAAGACACTTGTAGTTATAAATAGTTTGGATACTAACTAGTTTCTTACATGTGTGGAGGTGACAATGCTGCCTAGTCTGTATATACACTCACTGTTTAACATGAGATTTTGACACTTCAGATACTTCTCAAACGAGCAAGACACCGTGTCAGTACTTGACCTGTCTCATTTTGCCATTACATGGGTTTGCATTCGTAGTGTTTTCTTGTTTTTTTCTGAAATGAGTCTAAAAGTGGATATGGTTGTATGATTCTTGAGAGGTTATGTGGCTTTACAACTTTGTTTTGGTGTTTGTGTGAATGTTTTGGCATATTAAGAGGCATCCCAAGCGTTGGGTGTGTATGCAATGACACAGTAAAAACTGCAGCTATAATAATTAGCCATTGCAAAGAAAATTAATCTGCACCTATTTTGATTATTTTTAAGCAAAAATGCCACACTTGTCAAGTTTTCCTTTTATAAATCATAACAAATGAACTATCTGTGTCAGACAAAGCAAACACTTAGCAGCAACATCAAATCACATGATTCATCAATAATTAAAAACAGTGTAGGAACTGTTGTAATGGACAGGCTTGTTGTTTGGAGGATATATTACTCAACATCTCAGGGTCTGTCAGTATCCTTGATGAAAGATGTTTCCTGCTCATGGCGGAATGACGAGCGCATCCCACAGTTTGCTTGTTTATTTATACCCGCCCTGTTAATGCAGCATGCCCGCCACAGATGAAAGTGTGACTTCATGCAGAGTGACACTGAAATGAAGGGCGAGCGGGTAAAGATTGTTTTGCAGAGCTGCCAGTGTGTGTCTTCGTGCACTTGTGATATGTATATTAATATTGTTGTCCTCCCTTTATGCACTGAATGTTCCAGTGTGTTCATAGCATGCATGTGTGGCTGTAAGTTGGCTTGCTTGCATTGCCCATGGAGATGTCACCTCTTGTGTTGTCTGAGGTTTCTTGGGACTTTGCTTTTCCCACAGATCAATTCTCTGTGCTTGTCAATGATGGTAAACAGTTTAATTTAATAATGTCACTCAGGGCTGTGCTGTGAGAATATTACTACTCACGTGGGAGTTATCCTGTCAGAAAGCTCTCTTTCTCTCTCTCTCTCCCCCTCCCTCCCTTCCTTCTTCCTTCCTCTTTGGTTTACTGCTCTCTTGCTCACTCTCTCTTCCTTTCCTCTGTCCCTTATCCACTGACCACTCTCATTCCCCAACCCTCGGAGGACGCTCTTTGGTTATTTATAAATCCTGCTGTGAGTGTGTCTCCTGGGGGACAGATTTCTCTGGACTCCGTCACTCACTGCGAGGCTACAGTCCAGTCTGGTAAAAGACAGATTAGTGCTGTCCAGAAAAAGTTATCTCAGCTTTACTCTGAGCTCATGTCTTTGGGTCCCCCCCCCCTGCAATTGTAACAGATGTTTTTCACCACTCTCCAACGTAAGAATACACAGGTAGAAGAAGGTATATTTACATATATCTGTGTCCAACTACATCATTGTGTGTTAGAGTTGTATTTCGCAACTATATTGCTTTCTTGTCTTTATTGACAAGGTTATGATGGAGCTAATTTCATTTAATTTTAGATTTCTAAAGAGTAAAATCCTATAATCCTTATTTGTATCTACATATATACACTGGGGTTAATGTTAAGGAGGGACAATGATGGGGTCATTGTTAACTTTTCAACAACATATTTTGAAAACCAGTTTGCAGCTTACTGTGAAGAAGACACCTCTTGACTTTGCACCAATGTCTGCTCAGCATTGGTATGTACTCTGCTACATGTGCTGCATACAGTGTTGAGAAGGTTGTAAAGAAGCCAGAGTGCACTCTGCTGGACAAAGTGGGTGATGACACCTTTTCTAAATTACCCCAAGTATGTTTTTCTGCTTCATGCTCTGCACAAGAAGAAAAAAAAGGTTTTTGTATAGGACAACATATGTGCTGATACTGATAATTCTACGAAAGGCTAATATTGGTCGTTAATGTAGCTAAATCTACATTTGTAATTTTTCTCAAATAGTGAAGCTTTGTTTACCCCAGTTATTTAGGTAAACTTTGGAGTAAAGCAAGGCCATCTGTACAATGATGATAATTCGCTTGGATGAGGCTGTCATATTATTTATAGGAAACAACCAATGATACGCTGTTGGGGAACAAATCGTGTTAGAACCAAGAGGAAATATATTTCTGAAGCACTTCATTTTTTTGCTCTTTGATTGTGTTATTTTCGACATCTGATCATCTTATCAACATCATCCATCTTTGGTTCACAAGAAAAGCGTGGACTGATGGGATGTAATGCAAGAAAACTGTTTTTCTTTTTAGTCATGCCTGTTTTCACGCTAATGGTTCATCAGTCACACAGCACACTCCGTTACAGTATCTGAAAACAGATTCAGGGGAGGACAGAAGTCTCTGTGTTTTACAACAGTCGCTGACTGAAAGAAGGGTCTCTGTCAGTGGAAACAGTTTGTAGTTGCCAGATGTCATATAGATGGGTTATGGTAACCTCTTGAAGAGTCATGAGAAATTTCCATTGACTTGAAGAAAGACAGAGGAAGGACTGTCTACTGACAAAAAGAGTTATTGAAGGGGGCTTAGTGCGGCTGTGTTTATCTTCCCTCGTGATCTTATTGCTCTGTTATCTGTGAACTCCAGACATCTGTGACATATAGCAGACCCCTGGTTTTTCTTCTCTGCAGGCTATTGTGTGTTTTTTCCATTGTGCACACATGTTGCAGTAGGTGCTTGTATATGAACATGGATGTCATTCAGCACTGACTCTGAGTCTCAGTTGTCTTTTTGGGTGGTTCATTCACACTGGTTCCTGTGGTGAGAAAGGCACAGGATTAAAAACATTTTTTTATTGTCAATATTGCAACTATATCTACCCAGAAATTACAGAAAAACTAGATGTTGAATTTGTTTTGTTATGTTTTTTTATTTGATTTGGTGTTGCTAACATGATTGTATTTTATTCAGTTATGTAATAACATTGCAACATAATTTCACTGAGAGCAGCCAAATTATGATATTGAATGATCGCTCAGCCTTAGCTTGAGTCATTATTCAACTTGGTTGTCAACTAATGAGAACCCATTCATCATCCGTGCGTCCTCTGTAGTTATAGGATAGATGAGTATGTCCTCAGCAGCTTTATGCGTAAGTAAAAGTCAAGGGCAGACAGAAAATAAACTATGACGCTCTGAGACACTCCACCATCCAACACTGTACAAGGGCAAAAAGGGCAAATCAGAGAGTAAAATGATTTAATTAATGTTCTAAAGGTCTGTATGAATGAAGACAGACCGACCAATGACATTATAAGTATCTAAATTGTGAAAGCTGTTCAACTAATGTGTAATACAATTTTTTTAAATTACATATTTTCTGTAAATTTTGCTAAAATCTCACACAAAACTACCAGATTTAATAACACCATTTAGGATGTAGCTTTAGAGTTGCTGTTTTTTTTGTTTTGTTTTTGTAATAATTGTGTTTGTTTACGACTCAAAACATGCCTCAGCATTACCAGAAATACAGGAGCAGAAAATCAGCTGACGACAAATGCATCATTTTGATGTTCAACATGCTGTTTTCGATGTCTGTATTCACTTATGTTTGAAAACTGTAGCTTTATTTGCTGCCATGTCTCTGTTCTCCTCTGTTTGTATGTTTGTGTTTTCACGCCGTTGTGTGCTTGTGTCTGTCTGTCAGTAGAGCTCTGTGCTCAGATGTCTTGAGGGCTCAGTGCTGCAGTCAGTCAGAGAATTGGCCTTCATTCAGCCCTCAGCGGGGGGCCCAGTACAGAGAGACTATTAGATGCCAAATGAACAGGCAATTTCAGTAGCCTGGATGCAGCCCTAAAGATCTGTTCATTCCTTTTTTTAACTCATGTTCGTCCACTAATGATGTGTGTGGTTAACCACCAGATTTGAGCAAAAATACGAGAGGCTGAGTCATGCAGCTGCATCACAACTACTGTTTCACATTTTTAAAATTTATTTTGGGTTTTTTTGAGTTAGTTAGTGGTTATTCACTTGCGTTTTTGTTCCAGTCTAATAAAGGGCAGGCTTATGTTTTGTTTTGAGGCTAGGATGTTTGGCTCCTCCAGACACTGTCACTGTTGTGTCGCATTCTTGTTATGCGACACTGTGGTTCGCTGTCGTGCACTGCAGGCTGCTTTCCCAACATTTTCCATCAGGAAGAGCTAAAGGCTGGGCTAATTGGGCCTTTTGAATGTCACTGTTGTTGTCTTTACATCCTCGAAGCTCACAGCGTGGGATGGTATTTAAACACAACATACATTCCATGACCTACCACTGCTACCCTGGGATCCATGGCAGTACCTGAGAGGCCACATGCCTTCAGTCTGCACGTGGCCTTGGCCAGCACACACACACCAGATGTGAGACAACTGAAGTCATCTTTGGAGCATCTACCTGAGTTTTGCCAACAGGTTGATGACATTAACTTCCAACAGTTCTGTCCTAGTGAGTCATTTTTTTTATAGTTTCTTTGTGGTTTTGTAGCTTTTCCAACATTAGTCGACCAGTTTATCCAGTTATGCTCTTGACCACAGCTGCTTCTGGTTGTGCTCCAGATGGTTAGTACGTTGCAGAAGTTGGACTATCATTTCTAAATTAGTGGTGATTGAGCAAATAAATAATTAGCAGACTCTGAAGGTATTATCAAGAAAAACAAAGGAGTGTTTTTTTATTTTTTTTCCTGATGAGAACACTGCTGGATATAATCCTACAGAAACGATCCTGGCTACACAAGTTTGAAAAGTCCTTAAAAGCAGCGTTTGGTTTCCTCAAAAACAAACCAAAAACCCTAACACATTAGAACGCATTTAATATGTTCTCTTGTCTGCCATAAGTCGTAATGTTAGTTCTAAGTAAAGTATTTTTTGGATGATTGTTGGGCTTTCAATCCTTTTTTGTGGAATTTCCCTTGGCCTGTAGCAAGAATAAGCTTAAATTAATATATTGCTTTTTATTGGTTGGTTTGGATCATGAAACAAGTATTACGTTCTGTATGTGACTTGGTGAACGCTATGACGAACTATTTGCTTTATGTGTATTACCATATCATTATCCACTTAAAAAAAAAAAAAATCCAACCTAGAAACAGATTCATGATATGGATGAGTTTAGTCCACTTAAAATTTCTTTACATTTTTGCTCTTCTTTTACTGACCTCTGCTCTGGCCTCCAACTGAACAGGAAAATAAAAAAACTTTAATTTCCGGAACATTTTCTGGTGATGGACAAAAGTAAAGAGTAAAGTCTTCAAGAGCATGACGCCCAGGGCAAGCCCTCCCACCCACCCGCTGTCAGTCTGTCAGGCAGGAAACACTTCCTGCCCTTTCCCCACCATGAAGTCATTTAACTGTGAAACTCACTCACACATGAAGCTGAAGGGAAGCTGTTCAGACTTCGCTCTAGTTGCAAAACTTACCATAAAAAGTGCAAAATATGAAGTCTGATGGAAAAAGGAGGTGGATTTAAAAAAAAAAAAAAAGAGTTGTGTTTAATTTAATTACAGATAGTAGTGTGTATATATATCAGTCTGCACAAGTCAAATGTTAACTCTCTGGTGTATTCTGTGCAGACTGCTTCACATTCCTGTAGAGATGCGATATGATTTCCTGCTTTTAAGAAAAGGGAGGGTTAACAGAATGACAGATGGGGTGTTAAAATAAGTTACAAGTAGGAAAAATGACAGCCAGGCGTTGAATGAGAGCGAGAAGCAAAGACACACATTTTGGAACAAGACATGACTGCACATTTCAAAGCCTGACACGCTCATTAGCATGACGAAAACCAGTTTGTCAACACCAGTGCTGTCCATCATGGCAAAAATAATTATTATGATCGCCTGAAACAGCATTGATGTCCTGACAATGTGTATGTTTTTTCTTTAGTTGAGAACGAGAGCCACTGCGACTTTGTAAAACTCAGAGAGATGCTGATCAGAGTCAACATGGAGGATCTGAGGGAGCAGACACATGCCCGCCACTACGAGCTGTACCGGCGCTGTAAGCTGGAGGAGATGGGCTTCAAAGATACAGATCCTGACAGCCAGCCATTCAGGTAGAGAGAGACAGTGGACACACACCATGCAACACGTGCAGTGTACACAGTTTGAGTGCATAGAGTGAAAATGTGCAAACTCATGCACACACAAAATCCAGAACCACAAAGATACTTGTCTGTCAACAGCAGGGAAAGCCTCTATTGTTTACTGACAATCTATTTTTGTCCATTTTCTCTCTGTCCTCTCTTTTCTTCTCTGCAGTCTTCAAGAGACATACGAGGCCAAGAGGAAAGAATTTTTGGGGGACCTTCAGCGCAAAGAAGAAGAAATGCGACAAATGTTTGTCAACAAAGTAAAAGAGACGGAAGCAGAACTCAAAGAAAAAGAGAGAGAGGTCAGTCTGGACAAGTTCAGCTATAAATACAATATATTTGATTTTAAATGGGGACACTGCAACTTTAATGGCACTTTTTTGTGCAGAAGATCAGAATTTATAACTGCAGCATGTTGCACTTTTGATCACATTGAACAGCAAACATACATGTCTCATCAACTCATCAGCAAGACTTGGCTCAGCTTTACCAACTGTAGCATGTGATGTTGCTGTGGATACCTTATTAGCTAAACAAGACACTTAAGCTGTGTCCAAAATCTCCCTCTCTATATATGTTTACATATATATGTCCCTACCAGGCTTTGCATTTACTCTTCCATTTCATTTGAGTGCCGACTCATCCACTATAATAAAGCGCATCAAAAAAGAAGTGTCTCCAGCATGTACACTACTTTCTGTTAAAATTCTGCTAATGTATTGTGTCTCATTTTGTACAGAGCAAGCTGACTGTTGTGCTACTCAACAGCTAATGGTGTTGATGCACTAATGATTAGTTTACTATTGAATAAACTATTCAGTATCCACTGCACAGGGAGTAGTGAATGAGTGTTAAAAATCCCTCTCCAGTTGTCGATTAATCCACTAAAAACTCATTTGTGTGTGTCAAAGAAACATATTTACAACATTTTTTCATTAATTTATACCTTACAATGACCATAAAACAGCAAGTGTATATTAACATCATGTGCAAGACAGATGCCCACTGTTAAAATTCATATAGGTTTAACACTGGATTTAAAATTTAAAAAATCAAAGTTGCTTTTTTTTTTTAAACAGACATAGCAACATCTTGTCCCAGTCTATAATGGGACAGCACTGGGGTTGGTTGGCTTTGAGTCCTACACAAGTTGATATGAGCTAACTACTGACAGCAGTGACAGAAAATAAGGAACTCAAGACTGAAAAGCAATGAAAGCGAGGTCACTTTTGTATTACCCCTGGATGCAGCAGTGAATTTTATATTTAGATTATCTGTTTTGCCTCTTAAGCAGAAGGTGCGTCTTGATCTTTGGCTGAAACAAGAGACTCCTCCTTCACTAAGATGAAAATCTACACAGTTCTTTCCTATACAATGAGCACATCTTCTGTCGCATCTTCACTCACTTTTAAACAATTCAGTTAGTACAGTTCAACAACATCTGAAAAGTCTACATCCTCCGAAATTTTGATACGGTTGAATCAGCAGTTGTCAAAAACAGTTTTATCAGATACTGTTCTTAATACGGTTTGCTGCAGGGCTGCGTTGGTTTTCGCAAAGGTTACCAAATAAATTGACAAAACTCTGGCTCTGTAAGGTGTTCGGCTTTTATTCAACATCAGTTAGTGGAGTTTTGAAAACACTTTGCTGGAAGCAGCTGCCTTCTGATGGCACGCCGGTACTGTTGCTTTACAGCTGGGTTTGAATCTCAGTCGGTTAGGGCATGTGTGGAGTTTACATGTTCTCCGTGTGGCTGCGTGAGTTTTCTTAGGGCCCCAAGAGCTCCAGAGAGTAGAACCACAGGCCAGAAAACCAAAACCATGAGCGAAAACCAACTAAAAGGCTGTGGAGAGCTGCAGAATTAGAGGAACTCTCTGTCGGTTTCTCCACATGAGTTGCACCTTACCTTTGATGTGTTAAAAGTATTGATCAGTGCAATTGTGTCCCTTTCTGATTTCTCTGTGTCTTTTCTTGCCCACTTTGGTCTTCCACCTGTTGTCCTGGTCCTGTCTGTCCATCACCATCACCGCCCTCGTCTTCTCCCTCTCAGCTGCACGACAAGTTTGAGCAGCTGAAGCGGATGCACCAGGAGGAGAAGAGGAAGGTAGAGGAGAAGCGAAGAGACCTGGAGGAGGAGATGAACGCCTTCAACAGGAAGAAGGTGGCAGCTGAGACGCTCTCCTTATCTCAGCCCCTCAAGAAAGACAAGGACAAGAAAAAGTAAGGCAGTCCCTCCTTTCTATCACTCACTCCCCTCATTCTTCTGTGTAATACAGGAAGCTGCTTTTTCCAACCCTGCTCCTTTCTTTAAGTAATCCTCTAGCCGTTCATTGTGTGCCTTCACTCTTGAAATGCTGCCCCTTTTGTACGTTTGCTTCGCCTGCTTCTCGTTTTTCTATATAACCCTGTTACAAGTTAAGCAGGACGTGTGCATTGTGCTAAGTCCTGTGGAAAAGTGTCTTATTAATGAGCCTTTAATGGTGTGTGCTGTGCTGTTGTCGATCTATCTCCAACACACAAGCATTTCAGCTATTATAAAAGCCTGGCATACGTTAGGGAAACTTCTTCCCCTTTTTGTCCTGCCCAAGCTTAACATTTCCTGTGCTTTCACTCTTTCCTTTTGCCTCGCTCTAATTATTCAGGATACTCGGGGAGGAGGCGGTGAACTCACTCTCTGAGGCAGTAAAAAGCTTTTAAATAGGTGATGGAGAATTCAGCTCAGGCAGGGCAAAGCTGATTTTCAACAATGCTATGCTAATGGCGTACACCGTGTAGTTACAGTGGCGCAGGTGTAAAAGCTGTCTTTTCATGTTGGAGATCATTAACTGCAAATCATGTACTGCATGCTGTTTTTATTTCTTATGTGAGATGAATAGCAGGTAGAGTTATTATCACCAACAAACCTATTGTAGTGTTTGCTCAGTGGGCATTGTTTTTATAAATTCCTTCTTTAATTCTGTCAAAATCTTTAAAGATTCAGCAAAAATTCTGTAAAAAAAGCAAAACATTTTTTTCACTCCTTTGGAAGCTATTGCTGACTCAGCTGTGATAGACAGTCACATGACAAAAAAAAAAAATTCAGATTGAACTCAGCTGAACTGCAAGCAATGTTTACACACAGCATAAAGGAGACAAGTATGGAAACAAATTTAAAATGTAATAAGCAAAAAACTTTATTTTTGCCAGTATCGGTACTTGGAAAAATATTGTACATAAAGATTCCAAGATTTTCAGTTTTTGTATAATAAGTATTAGAAGAAATCCAGCTTTCATTTCATTTCAGCTTGTCCTGCATGTAAACACGCCTGTCCACATACTTTTGATCCAGGGCGGTTTCTTCTGGTTTGGGCTTGGCCCTTCAGTTCCATTTAAGTGAAATGTTAATGCTCCAGCACACAGTGATATTTACGACAGTAATAATGCTCTTCAAACTTGTTGCAGCATTGTATGTGTAGCCCTCCCCAGTTTCCACATGACAGCACCCCTGTGCACAAAGTGAGCTTCATGAAGAAATGGTTTTTCAAGTTTGCTGTGCAAGACCTTGATTGACTCGCCTTGAACTCAACCTCCTACGTGTTTTTGGATAAATTAGATGCCGACTATTGGCTAGGCCTCATCACCTAACATTAGTGCCTGACCTCAACAATAATCTTGTGGCTGAATGGGAACAAATCCCTGCAGCCGGCTTATAAAAGCTTGTAGAAATCCTTCTCAGAAGAGTGGAAGCTGCTGTGGCTGCATATTAATACGCTTGGTTCTGGATTGAGATGTGCAACAATAGCACATGGATGTAGTGTTCAGGTTTCCATATTCTTGTCATTGTATTGTATAACAGAATTTATCAGCAGCCAATTCTTAAATCGAAATACTCCACCTTGGATTACACACTTTATCTCACTTCAAGTAGGTTTTAAGTGTCTGCAAGTTGAATTTCAAGTTATATTGAGAGGAAGTGAAGCTAATAATTGTCTGGGAAGTTGATAGGCATATCAAAATGTATTCCAAGCTTGCTGTGTGGACTGTACATGATTTATAGTTAATGTAGTCTTCATGTTGACGACCCACCTGGGCTGTGAGGTTTGTGCAAGTTGAAGTGCAGATGTCTGGCTCCATCTTGTGGCTGCTCACACGCATTGCTGTCGGTGCTGCTGTGGGAACCTGACCTTCCATTTTGTGATTTAGTTCAAGTGTTTATACAGATTCTTAGTTTATTCCATCTGAATTGTGCCACTTCAGAGGCTACATTCCGGACTAATATTTGAAAACAAAAATGCAGACAGATTAAACAACATCACACTGAATGTAGTTGTAATGGCTCACACTCTTGCTCTCTGTTCACTAACACAAGTGCTGGTAGTCATTTTAACCGTAGCACCTCTTTGCTTTAAACCTGCTTTCCTCGTTGTCAGTCGAATGTAAACCTTTGCTGTTAATTTATGATTTCAATCAAGTTGTTGTTTATTCATTCAATTTATTTTGTTTATTGTTTGTCATTGTTTTTCAGTTAATTTATGGCCGCTGTACACCCTTCCTACACACGACCATGGATTTGTCCTCCATCACCATAGCAACGACAACATCTGTTTTATTTTTTTGTTTGTTTGTTTCTTTTTATTTCGACATTCCATCTTGACATTGTGCACATGGACCAAAGACACTGAGGATGATGGTGAAGCCACAGGGGGGGCGAAAAGAGTGAAAGCTGGTGAGAGATGATGAGGAAAAAAATACTCACTTTCCGTTAGTGGCCATCTCATTAATTCAGGATCTTTCTTTCTGTGTTGTTTTGGACACTTTTTTTCTATATAAATATATGCATTTTGTTTTTCTATGTTGTGACTTAAATATTTTCTGTCTGCATTTTTTTTGTGTTTCATCTTTAACTATCCACACAGAAAGTTACAACCCTTCAGACCTTTTGGTACTACAACGTCACACACCTGGGCTAAGGATTTGAAAATGTTCAACAAGTATTTTTAAAAAAAAAGTAAGGTGTGCTTGACATTTATACAGAATCTATCAGTGAAATTAAGCCTTTCCTAAAGTTTTTTAAAAAAAAATGCTTTCTGAAATGTTGTCCAGGGGTGATGTGTCTGTTAACCTTTTTGTATTCATGAGAACTTAGCTTCACAGTAGAATAAACCCCTGTATGGAACGAGCCCAAATAATACATTTAAATCGCATTATGTCAAGCAATAACTGAGTACCTGTATACTGCAATGCAAATACGTAGGTACTGACAACCTAAAATGTAGTCTTTATAAAAACTTATGCAATATTCTGGTGCTGTTTCAGATTAACTCAGTAAATGTATGTGAATATTTTCTAGAGCTTAATATGCAAGCTTAATATGCAAAATGTACTAGTTTTTGAATATGGTATTATTGTAAGAAGCACATATGATGGTGTGCGTTGTCCGTAAGATTTAACTTTATTGTAAACCATGAGTGACCGTATTGACGTGAGTGTTATGACAGTGGACACACACACACACATAAACATGAAGCCAGTATATACATATAAACATAGGGATTCAGGAAAACATTCAAGCCTCAGCTCGCTGTAGAAGAGTTTACACTCAGAGATGGAGACGAGAGCAGCTGTATTTACTGTCTGACGTTGGAAATAAATGCAAACCCCCCTCTCCCGACTTTGATGCGTCTCTGCCATGATTTGTTTGTCTGTATTCACCCGGGTGGAGAGATGAAAGTGAAACACAGGCAGGTGAAGCCTCTTATTCCCCCGAGACGCGCATAAAGACAACACTCGGAGGCTGTCGGCCTCCGCTGCACCCTGAACAGCTGCCAGCTTGAGACACGCCGTTTCCTGTTTAGCGATTCCTAACTGAAGAGCTGAGTGATGTTTGCTCAGCACATAATCCTTCCTGCTTTCACCACTGTCACCACTGCACAGTGCTGCTGACCTCCACTGTGTGTGTGTGTGTGTGTGTGTGTGTGTGTGTGTGTGTGTGAAGGGTGGCGTGTTTATAGTGTGTGTTTGCCAAAGGTGGGGTGCGTGTGTGAAAACAGAGACCTATGTGAAATCTGTTGACTGTTTTGTCAGTTGTGTAAGTGTGTTTAAGGCGTAAACAGTATGCTTGTGAATGCGGTGTGCCTTTGCGGTGTGTGTGTTCGCACAAGCTGCAGCTGGCTGCTTAAAAAAAACACAACTCTGCATTTCAACACTCAAGAACAGCTTCCTCACGTCATCTGTCTTTGAGCTTTTCCTTCATTCTTTTATGAAAACTTGCCATCAGATCAAACAACTACCAATATAAACTGAGTAATAGAGGTTCTGTTAACATTTTCTAGTTTTCAAGCCAAGTGTGTAATTTTTACATATTTATTTTGCATTATCTGTAATTCACGACTAAAATATCTTCATGCTTAAAATCCAGCCAATGTTTTTCTTTCTGGGTATGTGAAATAAGAGAAAACTGTGAAAACTGCCCATCGAAGTTTCATCGAACCCTTAGTGACGTCATTCAAATGTTTTGTCTGAAGACCGTCAGAAACCACTGCACCACCACTGCAGGTTTCTTTATTTATTGTCATTTGCTGCATTAGTATTTACCCCAAGATGCACAATGTGTGTGTGATTCATTGAAAACCAACAGACGAAGTCACAGCACAGTAATTGAGTTCTTCCCTTTGTAATGGTTTTGTGTTTACTGTGAAGGCTCTGCCAGCACTATTATTATTCTGTCCACCACCTGCAGGGCTCACTGGATCTCATCCAGCCGCACAATCTGTTCAGAGCGCTCTGTTCTCTGTCCTTTAATACACCAGCACTCTCTGCTAACAAAGCTGAGTGATAATTGTGCACTTGACAGTCAGTTCTACGTACAGACTGTACGTACATACGTGATAGCTGAGGATGATAATGAGGAACACTGCTGTAATTGAAGTGTTTGGGGAGTTCTCTGCATTCAGAATGATAAGTTTAGTTAAGCGCGAGTGACTTTCAGGTACACTGAGCTCAACAAAACTGCAATTCCAACCAGCAACCGAAGAGAAGGAAATTATCTAGATACCAAGCCCTTTTGTTTCTTGAAATTATCGATCAAAGCTTATTTACAAGATAAACAAAGAATAAATAAGAGTTAGCAATGATCAATAAACTGTTCACGCTGTCAGTCAGAATTAGATTTTTTTTTTTTTAGCGCAAATTTTACGTTTATTGGGATTTAAAAATGTTTTAAAAATCCATGCCAAGTTTGATTTTTATTAAAATCGTGTTAGTTTAGCATAAGGAACTACAGTTACACACAAGGTAGCTTTGATCATTTTCAAAATCATGTAACAGTTTAACTTTTGACTCTCTAAATCAAAGTTAGCATAACAAAATTTTAAGTCAACTTTAGAGACTTCAAGAAATACAAATGTCTCTTTTATTTTTTTCTTCTTCTTTTTTTTTTTGGCATTATTTGTACACTTTATTAGTCTCATCTATCTGTCCAGCTTCATATTTGATGGACATTTTGGACAGTGCCATCACTCTTCTCACATAATTCTTGACATGAAGTAAAAACACAATTTTCTAGAAACATTAAAACCACCTGCCTAAAATTGTGTAGCTCTGACCTGTCGAGGCAATAACTCTACAAGACCTCTGAAGGTTGTTCAGCAACAAGACTTCAGCAGCAGGTCTTTTAGGTCCTGCAAGGTGGCTCGGTGGTTAGCACTGTTGCCTCGCAGCACGAATGTTGCTGGTTCGCGTCCCGATGAGGACACCCGGGATCTTTCTGCGTGGAGTTTGCATGTTCTCCCCGTGCAGTGTGGGTTCTCTCCGGGTTCTCTGGCTTCCTTCCACGCAGTCCAAAAACATGTTAATTGGTGATTCTAAATTGTCCGTAGGTGTGAATGTGAGTGTGCTTGGTTGTCTGTCTCTAAGTGTAGCCCTTTGATAGACTGGTGACCTGTCCAGAGTGTCCTCTGCCTTCAACTTAAGTCAGCTGGGATAGGCTCCAGCCCCCCGCAACCCTAGTGAGGATTAAGCGGTGTATAGATAATGGATGGAATGGAAGATGCGAGGGGGGGTCTCCATGGATCTGACTTGTTATTCCACCACATCCCACAGACGCTCGGCGAGAATGGGATTTGGGAATTTTGGAGGCCAACTCAACACCCTGAACTCTTTTTGTCATGTTCCTCAAACCATTACTGAACAATTTTTGCAGTGTGGCAGAGAGCATTACCCTGCTGAAAGAAGCCACTGAGATCAGGGAATGCCTCTGTTTAGGTAAATGCTACTTATCGAACATCCACATGAATGCCAGGACCCAAGGTTTCCCAGCAGAACGGTGCCCAGAGCATCACTCTGTCTATTCTGGCTGGCCCTTTTCTTATCCTGCTGCCATCTCTTCCCCAGGTCAAGGATGGACCCAGCCACCCATTTGGTGGAAAAGAAAACATCATTGTATTCAACATCAGACCAGGCCACCTTCTACTGTAGCTCAGTGGATCCACTTCTGAAACTCCATTCACTTTCAGCAGTGGACAGGGTTCGGCATAGGTGTTCGGACTGATCTACAGATTTACTGAGTGTTCTGACACTTTTTTATTTTTTTAAATATCAGCCCTCATTGAGGTTTTTAGCAGTTCATGTATCATAGCTCTTAAGTCTTTGTTCCTCACGTGCATCAATGAGCCATTGGGCACCCATAAGCCTGTCGCAGATTCACCTTTCTTGGACCACTTTTTTGTCGCTATTTTGGAGATACTGTGACCCAATCTTTATTCCAGTACTTTTCTGCTCTTGTCAGTCATTCAGATCCTTAATTCTATTTTTCTTCCTTCCAGCCCATTGACTGTTCACTTGGAGCGAAATATAACCCACTGACATATGTAACTGTAATGAGATATCAGCGTTATTGACGTCACCTGTCAGTGGTTTTAATGTTGAGGTGTATGTCTTTCTTTCGATTACCAGAGGAGTGACAAAGTGTTCACATGAACAATTCTCCGACCTGCTGCAACGCTTTTAAATGAACAAACCAAAAAAAATGGAACTAGACTTTTGAAATCATAGCTTTATTTCTGTGGTTGACAAAACAATAACATATAGCTGCCTCAGTATCTGAAGGAATATGAAATAAAACAGAACGTATACAATGGTCACTGTGTGGCTTGGTCCGGCTTGGTGAATCGAAGCAGACTTTACAGTTGAGAGAACGGACAGTAACCACTTCACATTAGAGAAACTGAACGCAGTGAACAGTTCCAGCCACCGAAAGTCAAAAAAATGAAGATCAAAGTCTTTTGTGTGCCTTCGGGCTTCAACTGTTTGGCAGCGGAGGTAAAGTCCCTGTGGACACACTGCGCGCTCATCTTTCTGCCAAAATTAAATGCTGCTTAAACTGAAATGCGTTTTGTTGCCATTTCAGTTTACACGCCAGTAACAAGATGAAACCAGTACCAGAGCTGCCAGAACTAGGTGATTTTTTGCTAAATAAAAACTGGACTTCCCAATACTTCAACCTCAGATCACTGGTGCTCTCATACAGTATATATTAAAAAATATTGAAAATTGAAACAAGGACATTAATGCTGCATCACTAATCAGTTAATCTCATGGTGTCAAAATGACCTCTTTTTTTTTTCAAATGTATTTTTTGGTCACTCTGCTCTAGTGTTGAATTAATCTCCCAAACATTTCCTGTCTGATATGTAACAACGGTTGCATAAAGTAAATCAACACAGGCTGAAGCATATAATAAAATAATAACGTATGCATCATTTAGTCAGGAAATTAAAGCTTTTAAGTCAAATGTAGCTTTTGTAAATAAATGGTAAATAAAAATTTAGCACAGCAAAAATGTTTAGTACAAGTCAGTAAGATTAAAATAATACAAAAGGTTGAAAAAATAGAATTATTTGCATTAAAAAAAAAAGCTTGTCTTTATCTCAAAGTGCTATGTGGTTGGGGGAGGGAACCTGAGCACCAAGATACCTCACAACAAACAAAATCAGGATTGGCTCTCAAAGATTAAAAAAATAAAAAAACAACCCACACACACCCTTTCTGAATTGTAATCATTTACCTCCAACTTGTTGAAACAATTTGAGGTGGATGTGGAGGACAGGTAGGCTATAAACAAAAAGAGCATTACGAAGTTGAGAACTTAAATGGACAGATAACTCTGCACCAAAGAGAAACATTCAAATCTCATTACAGCTCTCCCAGACAAGTGCACAGAAGGGGCAAGAACTAAATTTGACCTTTTTTGTTTTTCCCAAATCAGTCTCGAAATGTTATGGCAAGTGAGTAACATCTGGATATAAGAGCTTTGCAGCTTTTCCACTGTGAGGTGGACGGTTGTGACTGAATGCTGCTAGTTGAGCGCCGGGTGTAAGGGCGGGCACGGGGAGACGTCTTTTTTCTTGGCGTCGAACAAATGCTCGATGTCGCTCCCCTCGGCACCCGGAGTCATCTCCTCCCTGTACAGACACCTGAAACCGTCGTAATACTCGTCCGAGTCTCCCTGCTCCTTGCCGCCTCGCCCCCTCCCAGCCCGCCCGAGGCGCTGCTCCTCCTCGTGGATCTGGGTGCTGTCGAAGATGTAGACGGAGTTGGTCGGCAGGGAGAACTCCAGGCTGTGGAGGTACTCATCCACCATCTCTTTGCAGTGGATGAACTCAACACTGTCGACCTGGAAGAGGGAAGAAACAAGGTTTAAAAGCAGATCCGACCTTAGTTTACCCTTCAGAAGGAATGGTTTCTGAGATGGTCACGTCTGTGGGCTTTTGTCTCTCCTTTTCAGCCTCCTGTGTTGGACACTGCTTTTGCAGAAACTGGGTCTAAAGTGGAGGTTTGCATTATAATTTGAAGATGTGCACATTTGCATTTAAAGCTAACTCCTCTACTTCTTTCCCTTAAAGTGATTATTACAATGTTGGGACTGCAGAAAAAGCCAAACAGCTGCTTTAACTAAAGATGTGTGCTGGTTTTTGCATCTGAATGTGCCAACATGTGTTTTCAATGGGGCGTCTTCATTTGAAACACCCTCTGTAGAAGCCAATAATGTAATAACAGCCGATAACGTAACAACGGCCGATAACATAAGAAATTTGCACTTTTTAAAATGTAATAGGCCAATAACGTAATAATTGGCTAATAATGTAACAAAAGTCCTGAACCGACAACGCAACATCTTTTGGCCAATAATATAATAAGTTACTGTGTTATTGGTCTGGTAAAAAAAAACAAAAAAATCTTTGCAAATGTAAGAAATGTAATAACTTATTACATTATTGGTTCAGGACTTTTATTACGTTATTGGCTTCTACACCCTCTTTTTTTAAATACTGGATTTTTAAAAAAGACATTAAAATGTGCAAGCCTGTATGGTGAACAGACATATATACAATATAACCCTGTATCATGCAGTATCTATTATACTGTCAATGACTGTAATTTGCTTTTTATGGAACTGTGATGTAACATACAGTATGTGCTGGTTCCACCTACAAATCAAACTGTATTATCAACTCCTGTTTACACATTTCTTAAGTTCTAATACATGTTACTCCATTGGGGTATGAAGGTCTCAAGTGAAGAAATGTAACGCCACCCTCTCCTCATTCAAACACAATAATTCGAAAATGCAGTCTAGCTGGCCTGTGCCCTTCTCTTACTTGTGCTTTCTTCAGCAGGTCGGTAAAGACGGAGAACCAGTCGGGTGTGAGCACCTCCAGCTCCAAAGTGATGATGGCCAAGGCCAACGTGGAGCCCTTGAACTGCCAAAGCTGGTGGCAGGCCATACAGTGCTGCACCTGCCTGGTCCACAACGCCACCTGGAGGCCTGAGGGTCTCTTCTGATGCCCCGGACCGGAGGGAAGCACGCCGGGCTCTGGTGCCGAGTCCCAGCCGACGCCGGAGCCAACACCGATGGACGGAACGAGGTGGGGGTGGCCGGAGACGAGCAGGGCGTGGAACTAGGACCGAGATGAACAGAGAAACGGGGAGGAATGAGACCAAAACGTTAGCATAATGATGTCATTGTTGCTTCATCGTCTGTCCATCCATCCATCCATCCATCGCCCACCCCTCACCACTCGTACATCCACATCAAATATTCCAGAGCATTTAACGTCCAAACGTACATATCTGACAAAAAAGGTCAACACATCACTCATCCCTTTGATCCAAACTTCATCCAGCCAACACACTGTCAGTTTGCAGTCTGTGATTTTCTACTCTTCTCAAGTGTCTGTTGCCATATTAAAGTTACTGCAGAGGTTCGAACCTGGAGCTCTGTGCAGGTTTTACTAAAGAAGCCCCCCATCGTTGCCTGAGTACTCATCGTAATCTTGTTTGTATCGTATCGTACGTGAAGTGCTTTTCTGTGTTTCCATTTGTGGGCAGAAACCCGACCTGAGTGGGGGCTTAGTGTAAAAAAAAAAACAACAAAAAACATATACTTTGCACTTTAGTTTCTTCATACTCATGTTCAACAATGAGTAAAACACATCTGCAAACAGCTTGTTAGCTGGCTTCACTAATGACTAGAGGCTAGATGAAGAACGCTAACAAGATACTGACCAGTGGCTGGTGAAGACAATTATGTATTAGATTGCAAAACGTCAACGCATTCTCCTGGTGTTTGTTACAGTCCAATGTCCTGTGTTTCATTCATTCATGTTGAGTTCATCTGCTTTAGTTTGTCTCTTACTCCGTAGCAACAAATAAGCCATGGGTTTTAAACGAAAGTGGAATTTTACTGGGAGGTAGATTCAGCAATGTGGTGCCAAAGTCAAACATGATTCCTAAAACAGGCGGTCTTCTTTAAAAACTCTCCAAATCTCTCCTGTTCCTCCTCAAGCTTTCCTTCTATACTTCAGTCTGGGAGAACAGATTGCAGGGTAATGTAGCAAAAATAGACACAGATTGTGTGTTTAGATTTGACTTTCCTGATCAGACGGTGAAAGTTTCTGGCATCACACGGCTGACTCTACCTTTCAAAGAGGTAATGACAAGGAATCTCTGTAAATCCTCTTATTTATTCATATCAAAGTGTCATGGTGGAGAGTCTGTGACAAATTATCGATAGATTTTACCGATTGCTGTTTTGTAGACAATGGAGAATAACACTTTATTTAGGAAAGGGAATGCAAAAGTAGTTACTTCAGGGCAGGGGGGAATGTAATTGTGAGATATTTACAGTACAGGTAAAAGTATTTATTTGAAAAAAAAATATTTATTTGAATAGTATAAAAAGAGAAAATGTCTTTATTTTATTATAGTTTTTATGATTACATTATGTCTCTTTATTTTGGAAGTCTTGGATTTTGTAATACCTAAAGTGAAGTGCTAGGACAATAATCTATAGATTCACACTAATAATGATAATAATTATGATAACTCTGCACTTGGCTAACCTGTGACACAACTATCAGTCAGATCCTCAAACTGTATTAGGAAGGGGAAAGTGCCATTTTTTTTTTTGTTTTGCAGAGGACTCTGAATCAGCCCAGTTCGGTCCGAATGTGCCAAGCTGCTTTTTGGCGACAGATCATGGTTTGTGGCTTTAAGAATCAGTCCTCCACTAATCTCAGTATCACAAACAAATCTAGCGCTGTTGTTTATTTATTGAGGGAATGTAGGTGGTCTGGGATGAGAATGCATGACAATACTTCACAAATCAACTGTGGTCAATATCAAGACATACAAAAAAATAAATAAAAGAAATCACTGTCAGATGTAATTTAGAGATGGGACTACAGCTGAGGAAACCACGGAGAAATCCTGTGTTAACTACAATGTTTCTGTCAAGAAAACTACGGGCTGTATTCATAAAGCATCCAACTGCTTGCTTACAACCTGTTCTACTTCTTCATTTACAGTTAAATGTAGTTATATTTTTCTTTCAAAGGACTCTCTGTCTCTAGAAGGAAACACCTGCCTCCCATTTCTTCGTGTAATGCGAAGCTGCTGCTGCTGCTGAGCGATTCACTATTTCTGCTCGCTGACTTTCAGAGACACCGTATCGCGATGATGAGATCTCTTCTCATTAAAAAGGCGCTATGAATACAGCCCTGGGCCCAAGTGCATGAGGGGACCTAAATGATGTTGTGTGTATGTGTGTGTGTGTGTGTATTTGTTGACAGTTCAGTCAGTGGTGACCGCCTCGGGCAAAGAGTTGTGAGGGTTTAACAATTACGCTGCTGTGTACAGATCTAAGCTGTAAGCTGAATCACGCAGCATGGGGGGGTTCTGAACAATGACAGTCTCAACAATCCACAGCATGTTATTGATGCACTAATCACCCAAAATGTCTTTTCATTTTGACAATTTGAAAAAGGTTTTAGATCTTCAAACTCCCCCTCTGGTGGCAGCAGGGTTTCTTAAGTAAGGCTGCAGGTAAGACTTAGTCAGAAGTGCCTTGGCCTGATATGCAACACGCATGTTATTTTGCTGGCAGCTTGCAAATGCAGTCTTACATTGTTAAGAGGAATCTCTTGACGCTCTCTATGCTTTTTTTTTGTTCATATAAACACCGTTTGGGTAACTGGTTTGGGTTGTAACTTGGGTTTGTCCTCTATGGAAATTTCAAGTCCAATATCTAGACTGGAACGCAACACTGGTTTTTAGTTTAGCCTTTTCCAGCAACTTGATTTCTCCCATCTGTTAGATCAGGAAAACTACCAAATAAGTCTGAAATGAACAATTGTTTTCATTCTCTGTTCATCTCTTAAATATATCTAATATTTTTGTCTATAAAATGTCAGAAAATGGTGAAAAATGTGCTGTTGCTTGAGTTTCCACTGCCCAAGAAGAGATCTTCAAATGCCTTTTATTTTTTAACACCTAAAGATATTCAGTCACGTGTGACAAAGCAAAAGCATCAAATTCTTGCATTTACGAAGCTGAAACCAGCAAATATTTGGCATTTTATGCTTAAAATACCTGATGATTAAAACAGTTGCAGATTAATTTTTTGACTTGTTGTTGCAGCTCCAGAGCAAAAGTGTGCCAAGATACTAAAACACAGCAAAGGTCAGACAGCATTATCATTCTGATGTATTAGAAAACCAAATGTAAAAACCTTGAACCAGGCTCTTTGATTTTATATTTACATTAGAGGCAGGGTTTTATTTCTGTTCTTTGCTTCAACGATTGTGGGAGAGACGCACTTCAACCAGAACTGAATAGAGTTTGTATCAATGATAATGATGGGCACACTGAGTCAAATGAAAAGAATGCACAATCTCTAGTAGGACCAATTCTTTTTTGTGGGGGCAGCAAGGGGGGGAGAGAGATGTGAGGCTTTGTAAACACCATCTTGTCGCAAACATGATGCAAGCATGATGGTTTGATGTGTGCTTTTTGTACTGCTTGTGTTTTTATGCAAGACCAGGACCTGAATTTATTAAAGCTCACTACGAGATGCTCCGATAGTTTGGGTCCAGTTTAAAAAAAAAAAAAAAAAGAAACAAAAAAAAAAAGTTCTGTTTGCCTGTCTGTCTGCTGAATTCTAACTTACTATGTGAATGAAGTCGACCGGTGTTGCGGTGTACAAGTCCCAGTGCAGCTTGTCTAGAATGATCCTCTCCATGCGAAGAATCTCCGCTGTTGAAAAGTTGCATCCGCTCTGCACAACCAGGTCTCTGACAGAACCTATTACCTGTTAAAACAGACACACAAAAGGGAAGCGAATAAACATATTGTTTTGAAAATGCATTGAAGTCTTGGGTGGTGTTTTCCCTTATTTTATTCATTTTTTATTGTCATTTAGGTTAATGCTTTTTGAATCCTTGTGGATGATCTTACCTCATCTTCCTCATTGATTTTGGCGGCCAGGACCAGTGAGGTAAACGCAATGCATTTCAGGTATTTTGGTTGAGCCTTTAAAGAGAAAATAGTTTAATTTAGTTTGTCTTTCGAACCTGAAAAATCTGTGGAGGTGAGAATACATTTCAGACAAGAAAATTTGTTCAGTGAAGTTGGAAAGTTCGAACAGATCTGTCACATGCTGATCTGTTTCTGCAAAAAATAAAGAAATGCAAGCTCGACTGTATGTTCTGCATAAGTGACTTGCAAATTTTGTACAATGCAAGTTTGATTTTTGGGCTGCAGATGCTGTGATAAGCCACACTAAGTTTAAATGGACTTCATATAGTCAGATTTGCAAGTAAATAAAAGCACTACAGTGTTTTGAAAGCGTACAATTTTCCATACTAGGCTAGTAAAGCCATGGACAAAAGCTTTTATAAATGGGAGCAGTCGACCTTGACAGTGGACAGCAGTCGGTTGAGGACACACACTCCCAGTGCAAAGGTCTCTGGACAGAACTGAAACAGCCTGCTCATGTCTCCCAGCCAAAGGATCATTTCTTGGTGTTGGGAGGAAGAGATGTCAGCGCCCTGAGTGGTCAGAGGAGACAACTGTTGGTTAATAAATGACCCGTGAATGAAGAACTATGTTTCAGATAACAGAAACAGGTCTATAACACATTAAAAACTGAACAACACGCAACTTGGAACTTCCCAGGACTTTTCAGAACAAGAACATTTTGGATATATGTCACTGAAGAAAAGACAAATGTCCTCTGGCAAAGCAGCTGTGGGGCAGAAAAGAATGGAATACGTCTTTAACATGTCAGTAACATTAAATTAAAAGATGGACTCCACCTGCAGTAGGAGGTCCTACAGTAACATCTATATGTAAATACACCTCAATTACTGATAACTCTGTTCATTTGCTGATTTTATACTTAAAATTTAAACCAATACTCACGTTAATAATGCCTAACAAGCACCTTTAAGGGGTGAAAGACAGCAGGTATTACAGCAATTCAAAAGTGAGACTCCAGCCGGCCTATTTATCACACCGGCTGAATCATTTTTCTCAATATGAAGAGGTTTCCCATAAATCTGCTGTCACATAAAGAATGCTCCTATTCTCATTTTACTGAAAGGATCAAGATTGATTTTCAACTTGGCTTCACTTCCTCTGTGTCATCATAAAAAACTCAGCAGTTTTCACACTTTATTCTGTTTTAGCTGAACAGAAAAAAGAAAAAAAAAAAGTCCACCCAATACCAGTTATGAAACACTACTCTTAGCGCCTTCAGAGGAGCTCATAAATCACACGTACTGCGTACAGCGCGGGCTCACCTGGATGCATCCGTTCTTGAAGACAGGCACCTTCCAGAGGCGAGCCTCCCTGACCAGGGCGGCCTCCAGCAGGACGACCAGCCGGCGGCTTTCCGCTGCTCCCGGGTTCTTCATCGCCACCACAGCACAGGCCAGGCTGCACCCAGGGCACGCACACCTGATGCAGGAGGAGACAGACATCACAAGACTGGTACACAGAAAGCAAACCAGCCCTCAAAAGGCCGGAATCAATCTATATACTGTGTTAACTATGCTGCATTCACCTTGAGGTCAACCTGCAATGTGTTACACTTATTTAGCCTCGTTTACGGCACATTTCAGCTTCATTTTCCAGTAAAAAAAAATAGGCTTTAAAGAGGATTTATAGTATAAGAAAACAGAGGGCCTGCCTTCTTTTTATTGAAGTGCAAAAGGAAATAAAGAAGGTAGCAACATAAAGGTTCAGGACTCTAAAACATTCCCCAAAAGAGCAACTTGAACAGCTTTTAGAAGGTCTTCCTGTGCACAATGTGTCTATTTGTTGCAGCAGTTTGCTCAGTCAGCTCAAGGAGCCAAGTGTGCAGCAGGAAATGAACTGCGCCTTCAACAACAACGCCATTTTTCAGACTTTGCAGGCAGACAACGCAGGACTGAGAAGCGGAGCAATGCAAGAAAAAAAAAAAACCCTGCCAACTTTGAATCTCTGGTATGTGACTTGTGCTGCAACACAACACAGACAGGATCCAGGCGGGAGAAGTGCAGCTGCTGCAGCTTCCTGCACAGTTGCTGCTGCTGCTGCAGACGTAAAAAAAAAAAAAGAACAAAAAGAAGAGACACACTTTTTTTGTTTCTATTCTGTGCTCAAGCTCTCTTACCTCTTCGATTTCAAACGCAGAGTATCTCCTCGACGGCAGGTGCATTTATACGGCTTTTAAATTTAGTCCATGTTCACCGAAAGCGACCAGCAAACAAACAACAGTGGGATGCTGTTTGGGGGGGAAAACAATCTCGGAGCAAAACGGGTTTCGCAGGGAATATAAAAGAAAGCAGCCGCATTATATATAAACAGCAAATAAAAGTGGGGAAGGAAAAAAGCGCCAAGTGGTTGGGGGGAAAAAAAGAACAAAAAAAAACTGGGGTAGTTGGACGAAAAAATAAGCGCAAAACAAGGCAGGAAGCAGAGAATCAGGGAGGATTGAGGGCAGCCTGTGTTTTGAACGCAGCTGACTCCGCCCCCCGTGACGTCACCCCGTCTAATAAACAGAAATGTGTTAGTGGGTCAGACATACGGGGCCCCTCGCACAAAATGGTCGAGCTCACACTGGAAATGGATGATTTCTGCTGTGAGGCCCGAGAAGATGTTTTTTTTCAGGTGCTCAGATCTGGGTTTTACTCACTATGTGAATTTATCCTGCTGAGATGCAGCAGCAGCTGCTCTTTCTGTCGTCATTCATCCAAATCCAGTCTGATGTTTGTGAATCAAGAATTCCTGCAAGTGATTTGAATCTGCTCAGCCCCCCACCCTCCTCCACTCACTGCAACGACATCAGATCTCAAAATGACCTATCTTGCTTGACAGTTGTCTCGCTTAATCCTCTAAGTCTCATGTAGTTTCCACGTTTTGTTATTGCTCCAGTCACATTTTTACCCACTGTGAGCTCATTTTTATTTTGCCCATTCTCAATGGAAACAACAAAATCACTTCTAGAGGTAGAGAGAGGTCAGCAATGTCTTCTGTACAGTATCACTAAAGAATAAGAAATATGCTATTCTGTGATTTTTATTTATTTATTTATTTATTTATTTTACATTTTTTAAAAATTAAAATGGGTGAAAAAAAAACCTTGAATACATGTACAACATTTTTCCAGGTGACCACAGGTGTTGCCAATCCTGGGGAGGAAAAATGTGACTGCCCATGCTTCGTAGTTATATTTTCGAATTGAATTTTTAATGTGTTTCCATACTTGTCTAAAATCTGCACTGCACAGCCTGCAGTTCAGCCGAACAGTCTCTGAATTTTTGTCACATGACTGTTGCCTTCTGCTGAGTCACCAGTGTCCTCCATGGTTGCACCAACGAGTGGAGGATTTTTTGTTTTATATATAATCTCACTACAGCCAACAGGTTATTTTTGATATTTTTTTTAAAAGAGACATGAAGAATAAGGGGATTTTTCTGAAACATTACAAATTTAAGCTTAGATTTAGTTAATTTTTCCAACTAAACTGGGAATCACACAGGATTCATTCAAGGACCAACAGGAAGTTAAACAAGAAGAGACCTTAGTATGTCAAAAAGTCCTCTGAAAGCTCAGTATAAACTCGTAATGGGGGACAGCTCCTGCATTCTTGTTCTTGAGGCCATTTCTTAAAGAAATGCTATGTTAGATGATAATAATCACATCACATGAGAAGCTGGTGCTGGTGAACTTTTGCCATTTTTACTTGCAAAATATTACTCAAATTGATCAAAATGTTTACAATTAATTTTCTGCTGATTTACTAATCAATTATTGATGTGATGTTGCAGCTCAACACAAGGAGACTTATCAGCTGATCAGCCAACATTTCCACCAACCAACCAGAACCCCATACGCTTGAACCTCCAACAGGTATGTCTCAATCAAATGCTGCAATCACTCTCTGAGATGGAAACAATCACATAATCAACTGTATTCGATGCATTTACTAATATCTATGTCTGTCAACCAACTTGTCATTGGAGAATTTATTGGTGGAAATAATGCAAACTGCATGAAAACCTTGAGGAATTATAGTAGTTTAAAAAAAAAAATTAATTAAAGATTAGATTATTTTTATGCAGGCTTGGTTGTCTGTCTCTCAGTGTAGTCCTGTGATAGACTGGTGACCTGTCCAGGGTGTCAACCACCTTCACCCTAAGTCAGCTGGAATAGACTCCATCCCCCCGCAACCGTAGTGAGGATTAAGTGGTGTATAGATAATGGATGGATGGAATATTTTAATGCATAAACTATTCATGCACACTTAAACTAGAAGGCTAAGATGCATATCATCAACATGTGCTCCCATGATATACCACATACTCCCACTTGTTATGCATCATGGCAGGACAGGATGCACAAGTGCTTCTTAATTGATTTCTTTGCTCTCATTTAAATTTTTTATCCCCTGAACTGATAAGAAATGTGATTTCTGCACCAGTATTATCAGTGCACCGCAGCCTTGACCTGTGTGCGACCTGCTGCAACCAATACTCTGAATGTGGGCATCAAGATGCAAAACATCTAAATTAAATTTACTGTAATCTCAGCTGAGAATAAAACTAAGCCACAAGCTCTACCCAACCTCAGAAAAACAAAAAATAAATAAATAAAAAAAACTGACGGGGGAGATTGCAACACATCCAGGATGTTGCAATCCTTGCTCAATATAGTATTTTCTTCAAGACAGGCTTGTTTTCCTTTTTTTACTCCCCATAATCTGTTTTTAACACACTTTTGATAGATGAAGAGACGGTCGTAATTGTCGTCTTTAAGTACACAGTCAAATTAGTTTTTCTTACTTCATTTTTATCCAGTTTTTATGTATCAAGCTAGAAATTCTGTGTGATTTTTGAAAAACAAATAATTACAAACGGCCAAAACCTCTGATACATATCAATTAAAATATTTTAGTAGATATTATTTTATGTCTAAATAAAGGATTATGGCATGCTTTTGAATTGTAAATGAAGAAATACTATTCTGTGCTATGACAGTAAGAGTTCACGCAGCAGTGCGCTTGTTGATTTTCCTTTCTCCTCTGCCATTGAAAACCCGAGAGCATTCATCAATATGTCACTACTGGCAGCAGGATTTGATTAATTGCTCCCTATATGCATTTCATACAGTTTTCCCACCACGGACGGATGATTGGATTATTATTTCATATGAACGTTTTCTGACCTCTGTGCTTCCATTTAGTCTGATCCGGGAGTGACATCACATACGCGAGGATTACCTTGCTTTCGAATAGATTTGTGTCCTCCTCTAGTAAAATGAGATTATAATGCTTCAAATACTGTTGCTGAGCATTAAAGGACAGGAAAACACAAAGCAGGTCATAAATATTGGAAAAGAGAGTGGTGTCTTTGTTGTGTAGGCCCTGTACTGCACCACACTGGGTTTGAAATGAAACAATGGCAACAAGTTTTACGTTCTTCCTTTACCTTTAAAGGTTGGGGATGTTTGCAGCAACATCAGACGAACAATGTAGGAACCACAGTCCTTTTTATACATGATTTCCCCATTTTAGTCGATTTGTTCAGCTCAGCTCAGACTCAGGCACTGACAATGCCGTTTGTTCACTTTATTCCAAAGCTGAGTGTTCATATAAGCACTCAAATGCAATGAGGTCGCTGGCACATACTAGTAGAAGAACAGCCTCAGTTCAAAACTAGCATTTAGAATAGGTTTACACATCAACAACCGCTTTTCACAGATAAGTTATAAGACTGTAATAGAGTTTTAAATGAGGAAGCGAGGAACTGTGAATCACATTTGAGCTGACGACACCACTGCCACCACGCAAAGTGCTGTCTCGTCCTCCACCTAACCCATCCGCTCCTCGCTGCAGCTCGCAAACACACCACTTCTCCCTAAACACTGTAAAACTACTCACTGGAAAGTTGTAATATCGCAGAAATGAAAATTGATTCTGAAGAGGAATAATGTTATGGAAAGTCTCACCCCGCAAGTCAACAAGTTTGGACAACTTTCTCAGCGTTGTTATGCACAAAACTCTGGCTGACTGTATCCGTGTTCTTTAGGGGTCGCTGGTACTCTTCAGTTTCAAGGTTAACTGCTTATTTCACTCATGATTTGTCTTCTAGTATTAAAAAAAAAACCCATTTGAACATGTCGGCAAGGTAACAAATAAAAGTTTTCACTGGAGAGAGTTTTTAAGATTGGGTCACTGATGGTAGAGAATTATTCGTATGAGAGCTGAACAACCTCTGCTGGACTAAACAAATCGTCAATTTTCATATTTGTTTGCAGGCGATGATTGCACAATGGTGTTGCGAGATGCTAAGCTGCAGCTGTGTTCATTTAATGTCCTTTATGCCCTTCAGCCTAATCTTCAGTGAGAAACATCATCAGTATGGTGTTGACCTGCTTTCAGAGTAACTTTTAGTGAAATTTTAAAAGCCTAATGTCCAAAGAAATTGGATTTTATCAGTCCATTTGGTTTGTTATAAATGAAATCTATATGGAGATACTGTCAAGACAATGAAACGTTAAACGGCACATGCAGATCTATAGGCAGATATGTTGTATCATATTGGTGCGTGTAATTTAAGACGAATGGTTTAATTTTGTGGTCTTTTATCATTTTAAATGTAATGTACCGGAACAATGCCAAAATGATGAAAAATGCATCACTGTCCAATTATTCGAGATCTGCACTACTCTTAGCATGGTGGTATATTAGCAGTGGATATTTGCTTCAATTAGCCACAGTAGCTTATTATTGTTGAAATGTGAATTTCGATTAGAGGCCATAAAAGCAGTGCCAGAGAGCAGTTATTACTGTAAGTAACAGGCCGCTTCACGCCACTTTACGCTGAATGATGTTTAGGATTGGACAGCTTGGTCTACAGGCTGCTGGCTGTAATAATATTGCAAAGATTGTTTCATTTCTGATTGACACCAAAAAATCCAACAGCACACACTATGACAGAAGGAGAGAACACATTTGTGCTTCACAGCTTCCTGACTGCGCTTGTTGTTCCTGTCAGGAAACCTCAGAAACAACAGAATCAGAAGCGCT
The DNA here is from genome assembly GCF_000690725.1 of Stegastes partitus. NCBI lineage: Eukaryota > Metazoa > Chordata > Actinopteri > Pomacentridae > Stegastes > Stegastes partitus. Next base: position 414,525 of record NW_007577759.1, read on the forward strand.
CGACCTTCTGTCTATTTAAACAGTCAACCAACTTTACCTAATATCAGTCGACCAACGGGGTGGTGTTTTTTTTTGTTCTTCGCTCTCAGCCACCTCACACAGCTGACTGATAAAAACAAAGTTAAGGCAGCGTGTGTGAGCCGAGGTCATGACAGGAACGCTGATAAGAAGCGATGGTCACAGCAGGCAGCATATCTGCATGTTGACAGAGTGTAACAAGCAGTGGGAACACAGTGGTTATGTACTCTATCAAGCCAGGGAGTGTTTGACGTATATGTCTTGTTTGTTCTCGGAGAGCTCGAGATGGTGAATTTGTGCCATTTAGGATCTGGAGGTTATTCACACATACAGTACATTCTGGGGCTTGAAGCTGCACATATCCGTCCTTCTCTTTGTCCTCCTGTCTCAGTGTGAGTCCTCATTCGTCTTCATTCCCTGCAAACTGGACTGGATCATGCAGAATGCCACGCTTGCTTACTGCTTCTGCTGATGGGACGTTTTACATGTTTTCACAGTGTGTGTGTGCGTTTACATTCCACCGCAGCCCGATCACCGGTGGGAATATGACTGGGCGAGAAAAACTGTTGATAGTCAAAGTTTTGAGTGTGAAGCTGCTCCCTGGTGGTACACAGTAGCAACATAAACTTCTGTATCACTCAGTTTAGACTATTTCTGGTGTTGTTTGAGAGAAAGTTTATGGTATTAATACTCCTCATTCCTATAGGAGCCAGCTGTCACAATTGTTGAACATCATTGGAGCATAAACTTGAATACATCATCTCTTCAGCTGGGGGTGTTTTGAAGATCGGAAATGAAAAGTTTTATCATTAGAACATGAAAATATGATAATTGTTTAAATGTATTATGATCTATGATATAGTAGGATTTAAAAGTTCTAACTTTAATTATTCTTATGCAGAGAATGAAGGTGAAATTAAGCCCAGACAAACACCCAGAGATTTTCGGTGTGTTGAAGGACAAGTTCTCATTTTTTCAAATCTGTCTTAAAACAATACTCTCATGCATATATATACATTATATTTTAAGAGCAAAGATTGCTGGAACTAGTTAAGTTAATACAAAGCTTCAGCAGTTTAAGTAAAACACATCAATCATGTATCCTCCTGTCTCTTTTTACACTATATTACTTTCTTTTATCTCCCATCTGCCGCAGCTCAGCAAGACTAATAAAAGGGGGAATTTTGGTAGTAAAACATCTAAAGCTGAACTTTGTAATAAAGTTTTACTGTAATAGAGGATTGTGGATTATGCCCCACATCACTTCAGCATGACAACTCAGGAGGGAATTCACTGTCACATGTAACAAAAAGAAGCCCTAATTTTATTTTTATTTGAGATGACGGAACTGATACGTTTTTGGCTTAAAACTGACTAAAATGATCATCAGATAATCAAATCATCAAATTGCACATTATTTTTTTAAAATGATCCACTTATCAATTAATTTGAGAGTTGAAAAAAATAAATTTATATTGTGATGCAAAAGTTTTTGACATCCTACCTTACATGTAAATGCAAAACCACGGATTAAAGAAAATATAGTACATTCATTAATTATGAAAAATTATCATTTGAATCCATTACAATTCTCCAAAGGGAAAACATGCTGCATTAATATTTTCTACAGCACACACTGTGTCCACTCATTGTGTGAAATGCAAAAAAGAAATTTAGTCAGATAATCTACACGTATGACGTTTAAATGATGAAACACCAATTTCCCCTAAGGAATACATACACAATCATGCATGCAGTGCACAGCTGCTTGTACAAGAGATGAAAACACTTACAGAGCCTCAGGGGTACACTGGCTTCGACTTCTTGGATCCTAAGTGTGAAACACAGAAAGAGACTCTACATGTTTAGCTTGATGTCTCAGTGATGGTTCGAGCGCCGTCTGCTCTGATCAGTTCAACAAGAATTTACAATGTGTCTGCTGACCCCCCGTGTCTCCTCTGTACCCTTGTAGCCAAAGAATGCTCCGCACCACACCGTAAATCAGTGTCAACCCTGAACCAACTTTGTCCTGTCAGGAAAGCTTTGTGCACTTGACTGAGCACATTATGTTCCTAAAGTCACATCTGATGTCTGACTTTGATCATTGCCTGTCGGGGCAAACTGAGATGGTTTTTCTTTTCTTTTTATCTTTTGAGGCCCCTCTTCAGCGCTGTCGCCTCTGTCCGCTGTTTGGACATAATGTACAGACTATATAGTACTGATCCCTATGGATAGCTGCTCAGAATGAGGAAACATTCATCTGGTGTTCTTTCATCTCATCCTATTACATTCTACTTTTTATAGTGTTTGAAGAATGTATAAACAAATAAAACCTTTTGATTGGACTGAATTGTCTTAACAACTACTAGATAAATTATCATGCCATGGTCTCCAGAGGCTAAATCCAACCAACTTTGGTGAAGTATTGACATTTTTCTGCCACCATATGCCACCTAAATGCAAACAGACAGCACTAGTTCAAACATTAAAATCTCCTTAAGGGTAAATTACAACAAATCTGGAGAACGTTTAATTTTTCCCATAAGTGTTCTTTGTTTTATGGCCACATATCTTCAGAACTAACTACGAACTGCAGCTTTTCTTTGTGTTTTCTGCTCTTGTGCTTTACTGTAAGTGATCTAACATACCAAACTACAACAGCATGTCAACACTAGAACTAAAACATAGTTGTTTTTTTAATTGCAGGTAAAAGTGTAGTCCATATTCCAGACTTTTACAACAGTTTTTAAAGGTCATTGAGGTCCGTGGTGATCGCTTACTTTGTCAGTGTGAATGTCATCATCTTCATTTTTTATGTCCTAATCTGTTGATCGTTTTAGATTTAATTTATTTTTTATAGCCCTACTAATTGATTAATCATTTAGTCCATATGCTGTCAAACAGATGTCCATCTCAACTGCCAAGCGCTCAAGGTGACATTATCAGACTAGACATAGAGGTGACAAAAGCAGTAAATCCTCACATGTGAGAAGCTTTAACAAACAAATATTGGGTATTTTGAACATTTTTTTTCTTAGTTGAATCATTTGTGATTAAAACTGACAAAGAAACAGCCTGAAGACACATAGTTTGCTTACAAATGCACCCAGTGAGAAGTTATTTGGTGATTTACACGACATCTTGACGTCTGTGTTACAGTCAGGATAAATTTGGTCATCACAGTCACATAAAACCATTGTTTCTACAGCATGTTAATGACTACACTCAATATACTTGAGTGTGCTTGAGTTATGTTAATTCACGCTTCCAAAAGTTCACAACTGCCGCACTAAAAGAAGTGATAGAAGACAGTGAAACTATAGAGGTGTTAAATTGAACCTTGTGAAAGCTTTAAAGGAGGACGCGTGAGTCTGTATTGTTTTTAACTACAGCCTCGTTAGCCTTCGTGACAATGTGTGAATTCTAATGGGGGAAACTGCAGCGAGGCAGAGCCATATTTTAAATATTTAACCTTCCTGCTCAGCTGTAAGCATTTACTGTACGCATACAGTAAAGCCATGTAAGCAGATTAGCAGATGGTTCCTGTAAAACAGAACTGACTGTGTATTCTGCACTTATCCATCGACCCCTCGCAGTGCAGATGAAAGGAGAGCGAGTGGAAGTTGGCCAGCAAAAAAATGCTGCTGGAATCGCTAGAGGCGTAGTTCCCGCCAGCTGACAGCAAAATTCATACAAAATCTTTTGAAAATTGTTGCCTCTATCAACCACCACTGGAGGGAGACAGAGGCCAGATCATACATGTTAAAGCATCTGACCGTCCGAGCAGCTTCCTTTAACCCCAGTCATGTTTCTTTGTCATTTTCCATCATCGGCCCTGTGATATAAAGATGAAACTGCACACCCATTCCCTGCTCTTTTTTTTTTTTTAAGGCAATATTTCTTTCTTTCTTTGTTCCTCCGCTGAAGCACCCTACTGTGGTTTGCGCTCAGATGTCGGATTTCACCCCTGCTTGCCTTGAAAGGCTTTAGTGCATAATTTCCAGAGGGAGAGACTTCACATTGTTAGAGAAGAAAAGGGAGCAATGAAGAGGTTGGGCGAGGGGAGAACTTGACCATCACCACTGGGTCGATCTGAATAATGCAAAAACATGGTGTTCCTTTCTCGCTGCCTTCATGCCATTATCAAAGGTTGTACGCTGAAGGTGGAAAACGTCGAGATAATAACCAGCTCAATCAATTTCATGGTCTGTTTAATGGAGAGATGGCAGGTTGTCCTATTACTTTGTATACTGTCACTGTGTCTGATGTGGCATAATGGATGGAGATAAAACAGTGGAAGGTTACATCACCGGGCCTCATCTTATTAAATCCAGAGCAATGGGGATTTAGAATGAAATAAAATGTCACACGAAAGAAAAGTCAGAGGGGATTTCTGTTCTCATTGTGGTGTTGATTGTTGTTTTAGTTGATTCTAACATGAAAGGACCAAAAACTAGGAGGTGAACAACAGAGCATTTTTTAATCCCTGCAGCTCATACAAAGTCATTTAAACATCTTCAGATTGAAACTGTGTTGAATGTGAGTTTGGAGAGTTGTTCCTTCAGTAGCTGCAAAAGCAAACACCTGTACTCCCTAAGTAAAAATACCGAGCTGCAGTTTCGTGAGACTGAACTCTGTGCATGACCTTGCATATATTTTCCCATCTTTACTCCGTTTCCCTTCTGTGAGCTTTTTCCATTTTAAAAGGGCCAAGTAAGAGTCACATTCTCATTTCTGGAAGTAACACTTTTGCATTGGAGAAACTTTCTGAAATATGCTTTACAGGGAGAAATTTGCTCTGGGATCAGAGGAGCACCAAGTATAGGATGCTGTGGTTGTCTTTCAATAGGGGGCAGTGTGGCTTCACAGGAGCAGTGCCGCTTTCAATAAGAGGGTATTGGACAAAAGCGCTCTTGAGTACAAAGAGAGGAAAATATTATATAGTAAAATTATCTTGGAAGCTGAGCAACAGTCGCCTAGGAATTTCTGGAAACTCAATATCTTTCATTGTGTGAGTTGGAGTTTCTGTCTCTGATTCTTTGTGTTGCCTTTTACCTTTCGAGATGGTGTTAAAACTCTCAGTGAAAAACGTTTTCATTTTTAGTATGGGTGCTGAGTTTAGGTTGTGTTTGCGGTCTCTCTCCTGGCATTTGGTTCTGTAATTGGAGTGCGAGCCTTGGGTTTTTACCTTTATGCTTTGATTGTAACCTTGTCCTTGACTCTCCAGTGCACCCTCGAGTGCATTTTTGTTAAATTTAACAGCCTCAACACTCAGTAATTTACTCCATGAAAGATATTTTAAGTAAATCTAATCACAAAATCCACCTTCACATTCACTCTTTTTTATAACTCCAGTGTAAATTATTAGGCTCTATAGTTTCGCCTCTGACTGGGTGAGTTGCTCTTGGAGCCATTTGTAAAAATACCTGTTAACTTTGAAATTAAAATCGAATCACCAGTCTTATGCAAGTGCTTGAGACAGAATAAGCAAATTTCCATTTAAATCACTTCTCTGTTGTATAGCACCATGGGTGAAGAATTAAATTTAGGCCTAATCAGTATTGAGTGCGGGTTTACTTCGGGCATTAAACAAATTAGAATTTATGACATAAGATTGCTTGGCTGAAACCTCCCTCTATAAAATAATCATTATTGCACTGCTAATTGTCCACCACTGTACATATCATTATGGTAGTAATACCTGCGAGGGTATTCTTTACTGTTATCTGGAGTTCTCTGGAGATTAGGAGGGAAATTCTGCTCATTATGGGAATTATAAACCATTTTATAATCTGCCCTGAACAATTAAATCGTGTGGTCAGAATGACCTGTTACATATAACATAATATATGAAATCTGCATTGTTGTGCCCCCGAACCGCTTTGCTGCATAATGTAGGTTCCCTTTATGAAGCCAGATGTACGTTCATGTTGAAATATCAAAGCACTGTCTGATCTAATTTCGCCGAGGTGAAGGAGGAGCTGCAGCTGCTGATTTTTCACGCTGCACTGCAAAGCCCTCCAACTGTTTCTCACCTGGCTGCTTTGCTTCACCGTCTTATATAAGGAGTCAACTGCACTCATTCACAAGCCTGGAAATGTGAGAAGTTGCTCCTCTAGAAGTAGAATCTCATGACTTTTTAGTCATGCAAGCGGCGGAGCTCCTGGGATTGTACCGTTGGTCTGTTGGTCAGTTCACCACTGTGGGCTTATCTCAGCAACTGTGTGTCGGATAACCATGAAATTTGCTTAAGATATTCATTGTGCCCAGAGGATGAATCCTAATGAGATACAATCTTCAGATCTTACCTCTAGCACCACAAGGTTCAAATATGTGGCACCATCTTCGGGTCAAAATTTCTGTTGTTTAAAATTAGTTACGTTTCTTGCAGCTTCATATCTTTCGCAGTTATTATTCTTCAATAAATTAGGCAATATTAGCATGCTTAAGTAAGTAAGTTTTGCTACTTAACATGTGATGTCAACATTGCCATTGTGATCATTTCAGCACTCTGGTGGCAATATTTAGCCTAAAGCACTGCCACTGAGTTAGTGGACACATACGCTGTGTGCCAGATCTATTTGACACATTCAGTCTTGTTGGCATGTTCACATTAAAAAACAGAAACAAAATGTATGCTTCAAACAGTCAGTTTTTTTTTAGTAAAATCTTTCATTGCTGAGAGAAGGATGAGTACTGTTCTCTCGCTATGCAATGCACAAAGAAAGAAAAAGACAGAAGGAAGTAAAAAGCGCTAATCAAAGCTGAAAAACAAATTGTGGATGATGGTGAAACAGTTTCAAGAACATCTCAGAACAAAACAAGAACAACTGCAAAGAAGAGATAGCATTCTTCAGGTGTTCTGTGGCAGAGAGATGAAAGCACAGACTGGTTTTGACCACAGCAAAAATAGTGTTCTTTGGGCTTCTGCCCTTTTTTTCATCCCTTTATTGGTGTTGCGACCCCTCACATTCATCCCTAGACCCCCCCCAAGGAGACCCGACCCTGAGGTTGAAAACCCCAGAATGCTAAAATACTTGTTTTTTCCTCGTGGGTGTCTGAAAGAATACTCAAGCTACACAATGCACATGCAACATCCTCCTACGTGCATTTTATAGAATAAATCAGAACAGCATCTCTGAGTCTCGCTGCTGCAGTTTGAAAACCATGACAACCTGTTGGTGATGTCATTACTTCTCGGGGAGTGACTGGGAGAGCTGCATCGACGAGAGCGGCTATTGTGTGGGTGGAGGAGGAGGCACAAGACGTAGCAGCCTTTCTGTGGAGACAAAAAAAAAAAGAGGAAAAAAAAAACACAGGAAAGACAAAGAAGGAGAATTGCAGGAAAATCTGCCTTTTTCTCCTCAAAGGCATTAAGCTGTGAGAGACACATGAGCGGCTGGTTTGTTATAGGCCCACTTTTATAATTAGACTTTGGGCTGCCACCATCATTTCTCATCTCTGTGGAAAGGAGAGCACCGGTCCTCATCACAGCAACCTGCCTGGAAGGTGCTCATTAAGAAGTGATGGACACACACGCACACACACACGAGAAAAAAAAAATACTCACATCTACACTAAGGAGACCTTTCTACTTTATTTACTCCATAAGCTCAAATAATTGTTTTTCATCCCATTTCAAATGAGGACATGTTTTTTCTTTTTTTTGAACAGCTGTGTAGAAATGCCTGCCCCAGCAATTTGAGCATGACGGGACTCACGCATTAACGAGGAAATCTCAACATCTTAATTATCACGTTGGAGTTAAGGATGCTGTCATCCGTGTAGCTGGCCTCTCTTTGTCATCTTCAGATTCTATCAAAGATAAAGTCCTAATAAAGATTATGTATGAACGTCAATCATTTTTTAAATTATTTGAATCTTTTAATGTTTGCAATAGAACCACAGCAATGAGAACTCAGTTAACAGGGCTGGTTCCAGGTTGGCAGCTACCGGTTTAGTTTCCTCCAGCTCTCCACCTCCAACCAGCCTGCGAGCATGCTGCTGTTAATAGTAACTTGCACTTACGTGTAGCGTTCCTGTGATCAGCAAGTGTGGTTAAACTTCATTTCAGCAGTCCTCTCCTCTGTTTCAGGCTATTTAGAGTTTTGGTTTGTCCATTTTTGTTTGAATGAGTAATTATAGGTTGGTTTGATCTAATTCCAGTCTGTTTGTTGTTTTCGCTGGAGTGCACCCCGAGGCCAAAATGTCCCGATAGTTCTGAGTAAATAAATACATAATGAGCTGAAATCGCTTGTTGCTGGTGGTGCACAAAATACAAATGATATAGAAAAAATACACAACAAATCAAAAATAAAAAAGTAGCACACATATACAAGTGCAATTAAAATGACCTCATAACCCACATGCCTCATTACTACACAGAAACCGTTTCAAGCTGGATTTTGATCCCAGTACCAGAACAGTATATCAGCTTCATTTATCCAACTCACCAGCATTTTTGCAGTAGTCATGGGCCAAAATAGAATTGTTGTTAGGCTGTATAAGGAAAGATAACAGACTTGTGGCATAAAATACGCCTCAGGTTGCATTTACATGGTTATAGCAGGAAAAATCAAGCGGTTACGCTGCCTGCAGAAACAGCTGTAGCAATTAAAACAGAAGCATATCTGTTCCGTCAGACGTGCACGAGACAGATGACAGAAAAATGTGTCTGGATCGCCTCCTGTGGCTTTAATGACACTGCAGCAGCTGCAACAGCTGTGAGGAGGAAAATGTTCATTCAGATAGATACACAAAGGTATCATCTGCATACATGTGCAAATGGTACCTGCTCTGTAACAAAACTGTGGTAAATCATTTGAGTATAAACTGAAGAGATGTGGACCAATGAGTCAAAACACTGTGGGGTATAAACTTGTTTTTTGTTGGCAATAATAACACACAACTAAAACATTTTAAGATTTTAGCGATTTAACATATGACAACATATTTTATTTACAGAGGACATACTAAGCAGGAGGTCAGGGAGTCCTGCTCTGCACTTCATCTCCTGCATTTTGGTGAATTTATACGCAACAGTATGTGCCTATTTTTAGCATCAATTTATTGTGAAAACATCTGTATTTATGTAAAGGAAGACACCAACTTCAGGCATGTATTACGAGTTCTAAATACTGAGGGAGACGTATCCCCTGCGTCATGATCACCGTTATGTGCTTCCATCTGTTGTGTAAAACTCCTGGTGGGATAGAAACAGTTTAGTAAAACAAGTACAGAATCCCTGTGAAAAAGATTGTTCAATCAGCAGATGGTAAATGTTTCTTTTCCTGCAGGATTGTATTGGATTAGTTTGCCCTAATGTAAACAAAAGGCTTTCGTTTTTCCTTGTTATGTTAGCATTAGGTTGTTTGAAATGAGATGTGACATTCTATCTGTTGTCTGACACCAGCTGATATTCTAGTATTTATACTGCAACCTACTTTGTGCTGCATTGTGTCTGTTTACATGCGATTTATTTTAGACGGTATTTTACTTTTGCTCTTTCCCATTATTTTAGAAGCCAATTTTTCAGATCTACAATGTAATTTTAGTGTTGTAACACTTCATGCTGCAGTTGAAACTTTTTTTTATTAGAATTATTAACCACTTTTCTTGTGGTAGGGATATATTTCTATTTTATTGCTTCATGTAAAATTACCATTTCATACACCAAGAGTAATCTAAAACACTAGGAAATTAAGGGCACAGCATATGAAAGAATTCATAATGTGGGCATAAATGCAAATTTTCTCATACTTATCAATATAACTGCTAATAGAATATCGTACATTGACATTGTGGATATTGCTTGGTGATTTTTATGACCGAGTGTCTCATGAGTGGACATGTTCTTAGCATTCCTCATTGAAACCAAAGAGCGCTGACAGCTTCACGCTTGGTTTGGACCTGTGGATTTACATAAAAAGGTTTACAATAACTTGCATGTAGACGGTAGATGCCCACGGCTTCAAATGCACACATGCACACACTGAGAAGTCATATAGAGCTGGGCAGCGCGGTGGCCTCTAGCACCACTCATCCATGCTAATGTGATTCCTGCCTGCTGTTCATCTCAGCTGCGATGGTGCCAACCTCTTCTCAAGTGGCTGCTTCAGGACATGTATGTTTGGGTTCTTCTCAATTTCCATTTTATGCATCTCTTATCATTTAATTGCTCCGAGCACTGACAACATAAAGGTTGACGTGTGAGAACAGAAGAGTAGCACAGCATGTATCTGAGAAATGGGATGTGTTTGAGAGGAACTGTCACGTTTTCAAAGAGTGAAGGTTGAAAAAAGGTAAAAATAGCATAATCTGGAGGATCATGTGTGATAAGGAGATGGGGGGTTGGATATACATCTCCATTTTATTTATTAGCTTACAGCTTTTAGATCAATAGGGCATGCAATATGTCAAGGCGATTGCAAATTGAAATGGTCTCTGAGCTTATGGACTGTGCATTTTGAACTGAAAAAGCTCATTACAATTTGAATATTTATATTCTATTTTATAACAGCCATATCTTGAGTGCAATTTTGTATTAGGTATTTGTGATTGGCTGCAATGCTGTATCACCTGGATGTGAAGCCATATGCCTGCGGTCTCCTTAAATAGAACTATATATTCTCACATGAACGTCAGCTGTTTCGGACTCTGGGACTAAAGATCAATTGAATGATTTATTTATGATTTATTAATGACTTATTTTGCACGCCTAATCAAAGTATAAATTATTACACACATCCCTTGATTTTATTGATAAGTTTTTTTTTTAAATCTGTTATTTTATTAAAATTGAAACTCGTGAAAAATGTCATTGATTTTGCTGTATCTAATCATCCTTTTATGGTCCCATCAGATCAGCTCCAGTATCCAATTAATGGACAAAGATTTCCAGCATGTAGGCCAGCTGATGCCTTCGTACAGTTTCATTAAACATATATGGTCCAACAGCATAGTAAGCAATAGCTATGGCTTTTCAAACCTAAATGATCTATTCCAGAAATATTGATCGTCTATAAACTGTATGTCCTCATAAATATACATAACTCATAAATACAAAGGTTTCAGGTTTCACTAAGAACTGCTTTTCACGTTGCCATGCTCCTTAAACAAATAACAATTGAGTTCTTTGGAAACTTTCAAACATTTTTGAATAGAAAAATGCATAGAGTTTCAAAAAGAGTATTCTATTTATTCAGCAGTTCACTTCAGTAGTGCTCTTGCAGGCGTATATTTTAAAAAGTATTCTTGCAACTCAAGGTCCAAAAACACTGGCCACAAAATTTTCTATATTGCACCTTGACGCCATCTTTTGACTCCACCTGACCCCATTACTCCCACATCTTTTGTCCTCCACACCCACAGTGTAACAGCACAGGCTTTCTGTTTCTTCAAGTTCGAGCCAAGATTGCTTGAATTGCTTTTCCAAGCTCCTCCAATGTCATTGAAGAAATTATATAACAGATTTTACCAGTTTTGTAACACTCTCTGTGACCACTTGACATGACATGTAAAATTTGGATTGGCCCTTTAAGTGTAAATCATCCTCATCCTCTTGTGAAAAAAGGGCTCTTGCTTTCCTCTATTCTCAGCAGCATTTCACCTATTGTTGTGTCTTCAGAGATGGTGGACCATTGATTGATCACTGTGTCGCACAACAAAGGAACAAAGAGCTCAGGATGCATCAATAGAATTTAACATACAGAAGAAATGACAGCACACTTGTTGTCAGAGAGCAACATGGACCTGAGTGTAAGCAGGACTAACAGGGAGGGAATGGGACATGTATTTGATGTGGCCTAAAACAACATTGCATCTTCTAAAAATTAAGACATGTGGGAAACATAGAAACAACAAACTTGAGCGACTATGTGTCTTTAGTATTAAATTACGTGAGTATTCAATCTTTGTACTGTATACTGTGTTAAAACTTAAGCGTTATGAAGCCATCATGGTTAAGAGATATGTTGACTTTTGGTTTGAAACAGGAAATTAGTGGTAGTCTCCTGTGTTGAAGTCCAATGTTTTGTTGGCCCGCCCATCCATCCATCCATCCATCCATCCATCCATCCATCCATCCATCCATCCATCCATCCATCCATCCATCCATCACTACAGTTACTTTCTGGCTCAAGTTTGACATATAGACTGCATTAAAAAGCTGGATGTAGCAACCAGCTCTGAAAAATGAAGCCAACACAGAAGTGCCTTGAAACCCAATACCACTCAGCGTCACTGGACACTGGCTCCAAAAAGGTTTGGCTCCCATAGATTCCCATTCAAAAATTAGCATGAAAAGCCAAGTCAACTCATTTTTTCTACAAGTCGTTACAAATTTTGGGGGGGGTTGGGGCTGGCTTGATTGACATGTCAATGATCATATGTGATCATGTGCTACCAGGAAGTAGCAAACTCAAGGCTATAAAACAGCAGTCATCAAACCAGTAGGTGGCGTCACTGTAGCAACGTCCATCCTTTATACACAGTCAATATATTAACTCCACCGCACCTTCTTTCGTGCTTCCATCATAATTACAATGGCCACTAGAGGACGCTGTCAGAAATGAAATGCCACTTTTAGACTGTGATAAACTGTTTGCACATGCAATCTATGAATGTGTTTTTTATGGGCAAAAAGTCTCATGTTGTCACAGTTATTGAAATATTAGCTTCAAACTGCCGGTATAGTAACTATTGATTAGCATTTGATTTGTAGCAAATTTAAATCACAAATCCATCCATCCATCCATATATCCATCCATTATCTATACACCGCTTAATCCTAACTAGGTTCGTGGGGGGCTGGAGCCTATCCCAGCTGACTTAGGGTGAAGGCAGGGGACACCCTGGACAGGTCACCAGTCTATCACAGGGCTACACTTAGAGACAGACAACCAAGCACACTCACATTCACACCTACGGACAATTTAGAATCACCAATTAACCTCAACATGTTTTTGGACTGTGGGAGGAAGCCAGAGAATGGGGAGAGAACCCATGCTGCACGGGGAGAACATGCAAACTCCACACAGAAAGATCCCGGGTGTCCTCACCGGGATGCGAACCGCCGACCTTCTGGCCGCGAGGTGATGGTGCTATCCACCGAGTCACCTTGCAGCCCCTAAATCACAAATCAACAATCTGAAAACAACTCTAATTAAAATAGGACCTGAATGTTCCAACAATTACGTTTGAAGGTGATAAATGATAAGATGCTTGTCAGTATTTGCTGGATCACAGATCTAACAAAATGGTAGATCTAACAATGTCAGTTAAAATGCTTTGGCTATAACTGTTGACAGAATACTTTCTGTAATGAATGTGTGACATTTATAACACAAAGCAGGAAATGTGGAAAGAGATAAACAGCTCTATTGATAAAGTACTATGAAGCATTGCACTAAAGAATGGATTTTTGCTTTGGGACAACAGAGAAACATAGAAAATAGGAAACAAGGCCACCGTGGTGCAGAGTAAACAGGTCATCTCCACACAGCTTGCATTCAGGCTGTGCCATAATGTGTACATTAGAATTAAAAGACTCCAGCATTACTGTTTAATGGGCCTGAACCAAATTAAACATTTAAAAGGCTCCACCATCAAAGTGATGTAAAGGGAAATAAATATTAATGAATGAACCAACACTTGGTTCAAAGGGTTGGAAGCTGGGAAAATTAAAAGGGAGCAAGGGTCTGCATAAGGAAGGATCCTCAGTGGGGAGAAAGTATAACACTAAAGGGGTTTGATTCCCTGGAGACCTCACATATAACCAGATGTATGATTGTTACCGTGAGGCATGCTAGTTCAAAGTACATCTGCTACAGCACACCAAACCGTATATGTTCACAATCTGTTGAGATCATATGAGGCATAAAATCATATAACAGTGTCTTGTCTTTTATTTCTTCCACACTATGAGACCCTGCTGCTAACAGGTGCAATCCTATTGATTTGACCATCCATACGTAGAAACCCTGGTGCCTATACAGTAGTATATTTCTGCTAAATATATTTTCAAGCAGACCAGGACCCCTTGAGAACAGATATTTCATTTAAAGTCTATTTGGTGTTTTCTTATTTTCTGATAATCTCATCTTGAATCCTTTATTTGCCACAAAAAACAACAATCTGGCACTTTATCGATCAAACAAAGGTGATTTTAATACTCAGGGTCAGAGACAACAGAAACAACTCCAGGTCTCCTTTATGGTCTGGTAATCTCTGTTTTGTTCAGCGCAGATAAATAATAAGCTGTTATTATCATTCCAGATCCCCTTGAACAGAAAGCTTAATGGCAAGAACTTGTCTTGTTGTGTGTGCCAAATGGTTTAATTTGGATTTGGATTATCATGGTGATTCTGTTTTCCACTCTAGCTTTGTGTCTTGTATGAAAAGTTGGGGTAGAATGAGTTGCACTGCACGTTGTTTATCTTTAAAAGCCTGACAGCAAAAACTGCCAAATTGTTTCTAATTTAACCACCGTCTTTATTTAGATCATAGGACATTTTGAACTTGTAGATGCTGTTTGTCATAGTAGAACTTTTGAAGAGTATGTAAAATGTTTTAATAGGCAGATCTCGAATGTCTTTTGAAGATTTTGAAACGTCATGCATGGCTTGCTCATTGTTTCTGCACAGGTTCATGCTGTATATTTAAGCACAGGTCTGCCTCAAAAAGATATGATCTGTTTAAGGGAAGTTTTAAACAAAAAACAAAAACAAAAAAAGTTTTAAAACATGACGCATACTCCCTGTTTGGATCAAAATAGCAAGACATTTGTCGAATATACTGCATAATGTCAGTGTGTTTTTATCTTTGGCCCAGGGAGAACTTGAGGCTGAAATAGCAAGGTCAAGATGAAAGGTGAAACACCAGCGTTTACTTTTCTTCTCAACGGTTCTCCAACATTTGTGGCAGCTTTGAGCGTTCTGCGGGCAAGGCAGGCAGCTCAACACAATGAGATGATGACAAATGTGTGGGTGTGAACTTGACCAAAAGAGAGGAAGAGGTGATGACTCATGACTCATTTTCCCTGACGCAAGGCAAAAAGTTACATATTTGTTCGTAAGGCCTCCATATTCCACACGGGCGAAAACAGAGATGTACGCTGTGAGTCAGAAAGCAGTTAAATGTTTTCAGTGACAGGGTGTCAGAATGGCTCAGTTTGGCACAAATGTTGTTGTCATTGTTTGAAACCGTCTGAGTTATAAACTAAACCTTAATTATTGTCTATTATTTGTGTCACTTATATTGAGTGCAAAAACACAATTTTACAAAGGAAACCGAGGCAGGTGATTCATCTAAATGCACAGCTTTTATCCTGTCCATTTATCAGGAAGTTGACATTGCTTTATTATTTCAGCAAATCACATCTATGATTGCTTCTGTCGCTCACAGCAAAACCAATTATATACTTTGGAGGAAGCATGAGTGAACATGACAAATATCAGCTTATCTGAACCACTGCTTTGTTGATGCTCAAAATTTCCCCATGGAAAGACCTCTGGACCCTTAACATGTGTTGCTGGTGGACACTCAGCTGTGCCCTACATCCAAACAGCCTCCCAATGCATCTCTTTAGTATTTAGAACCCCCAAATCCTTTTTGGTAAAAGTTGAAGTTATTTTTTGCCTCAAAGTTTCTGTCTCACTTGAACAGATATGCAAGTAACTTCCCTCCCTTTAACTCACGCTGCTCTGTTGCTGGATTTGTCCTCATGCCAACCTCAATGTGTGGTGAGCAGGAAAATAACTCTCCCAGGTGGTACTTACCGTTGCACCAATCATTTGCATGCATTTCTAGTATAAATGCAAAAAGAGTTGATTATGTAATTTTGCGGTAGTATTTGGTTGTGTAATCAGTAAATCTTTTCTGAAATGTAATATTAGACTGATGTGCTTCAGGTTTGAATGCAGGTGTGTATGCTAATTGGATTGTGTGGGTAAGAGGCAATGATTGGTGGATAAAATGCCAGCTTGCGAATGATTGGTTTCTGACTGATGTTGACATACAAAAAAAGGACCAAAGATGACACTGTTGCAGTGCAGCAGTGCACTCGGGAAGCTTTTGCTTTGCTGCTGGAGGCCTTTAAGGTTACACGAGGTAAAGTTCACAACCATGTCTTTGTCCACCACAACCCCACAGAAGAGTTTCTCTCTCAGATGCATAACTCAACAAAAGATTCACGTGATTGTCCCACCTGCAGGATTTTAACTTGCAAATTTTTTATAAGAAACGCACAAAGGAATTTTGGCTTGGTGTTGATATAGTCCAGGCCTAAATTTACTTTATATTTAGCGTTACAGGGGAATGTTCATTTCTGTGTTACAAATGTGGTTGCATTTTGCATATAGGAGGAAAATACACACCACCAGTTACATGGCATACATACAAAATGTATTTATGCTACTGGTCAAGCATAAGCAGACAAAAACAAGGTCAAAAGAAACAGCAGCCCACCCTACAAACTCTGCAAAACCAACAAAGCCATTTGCACGAAAAGAGCTACAGGTAGACATGCAGAATACAAGTGTAGCTGATTGAGAAAGAAGGGAGATGAGTGACTCCTCGCTCCTGGAATAGTACCCTGTCATTGACAAGGAGGCATTAATCTGCAAGCCAATGGTTGCTTCACCAATCACCACGTTGTGCTTGCACACTCCACTTAGCATACACAACGTTCACACCTGAGCACATCATTTATACATTCCAAAATGAAAATAAAACACTGATTACACAACAAAATATGACTGTTGCCATAGTTTGACATCGTCAGCTTTTTCGCATGTTTACCAGAAATGCATTCAAATGCTTGGGGCAATAGAGACTACAACCTGGGAGAGCTGTTTTCAGCTCACTACACATAAGGTTAACAAGGGGACAAATCCAGTGTGAGTCGAAGGCAGGCAAATAACTTGCATATCTGTTGACGTGGGCCAGAAACTTTGAGGCGAAAGATGAATTAAACTTTTACCAAAGGGGATTTGAAAGTTTGAAACATAAAATAGAGGTACTGGGAGGCTATTTTTGATGTGTTCACCAAAACTACATGTTTGACACCTAATGTCTTTATTTGTCCTGATGAACTCCACTTTAAACACTTACTGCTTACTTCACAACAACCGTTAATCGTCAGAAACAAGCACTGTCAAAAGTCTCCTTTGTATATTGCAGTAGGAAGAAACCTCATAGACTATTTTGATATGGTTGCTACTGTCAGTATTGAAATATAAGGAAGTGTGTGCTGGATTTCCAATCTACCTGTGCTAATGCTTCAGATCTGCTATTTGTCACACATTAAAAAAACATGTCCACTCATGCTTCCTCCACAGTGTGTAATTGGTTGTGCTGTGAGCGAGATTGAATCATGTGGTATCCAGCCTGTTCCCCCATAGCTTTTGTCATACTGCTGGTTTTGTAAATCTGTGGGAGTTTGTAGGGGTGGGCTGCTGTTCCCTCTGACCTTGTTTTCTCCTGTTTATGTTAGACAAGGCAAGGCATTGTATTATGTAGTGATGTCTTGATCAAGTTTTTTTTGTTTGTTTGTTTTGTTTTTGCTCACGATTCAATCTGAGTCATTAACAATTAGTATTTACAGATACTGCTTTCCTTGATAAAGTACATTAACTGTAGTACCTGCTTGCACCCCGGGTGGAGCTTCTTACTGTCTAATACTCTACCAGACGAGGTGGCAGTTTGTGTTGGCAAGTAAGAGGCATTGTAAAGATTTGGGTTTCGCTTCCTGTCAATACTGATCCCAGTCTAAGCATTGGGTCTGGGGTCGTATTTTGGTTGATTTGGTCGGATTATAATGGTTGAATCGATCTTTTGGCTTGATATTTTTAGCTTTTGTCCACCCTGGAGCTAAATCAAACTTCTTAGGCATGTAAATATATACACCTATTATTACATTTCATCAGTCTTCTTCAGTGGCTGCTTAGGATCAGGGGAAGATGGGTCACTTCCCTGCTGTGTCTTGGCCATCCCTATAACATACATGGTGCTAAGTACACAGTGAAACCTTTTAGAATAAATTTAAAAACTGGTTAAGTTTCCTCGAATAAACTTCTCAGCTTCTCAGTTAGATGATTTTTTAAGTTAGAATGTTTTGACGTCACCTCACAAGGACATAGAAGTGTCATAATTGCACCTAATAAATGGCCAATTTGGGAGCATCTATTCATGATTTATTTTGTGAATTGGTGCTATCAAATAAAACTGAAATGAATCATTGGGTGTGCAGTTGCTCTCTTGTCAAGATTTTCTTTTCTAACCTTCACATCTCGTATTATGCAGAGATGCTCATGCTCTACCTTGAAGCCCAAATTGATTCAGTAAAATAAGCACTGTTTGTACATGCCAGGTTTGAGCTTCATTTTTGTCAAATGAACCTGAGATGTGAACTTATTTGGAGGAAATGTATGAATTATGCATCTGCGTCTACTTGAAATTACATTTACAGGCTACACATTTGTTTTCCCACACACCTTTTGAAGGAAATGTAATTGCTCTGGATTATATCCAAACAATATGCATCATTTTTTTTCAGTCAAAATAGTGCTATGTTTCTGTACCACAGAAAAAACTGTTGGAAGGTGATTTGGGTAGACTGAGTCCTGCATATGGTTAGGTGGAGGCAAGAACAGCACTTTGGTTAAGATTACAATTTAGTTAATATGGCTATAATCAAGATTTATATTAACAATTTTAACAGTGTTTTAATTAAAACAGTCTACCTTATGAAAAGAGTTGAGAATGTAGCCTGTAAAGCACCAGATATTTCCCATTAGAGACCACAATGAGGGTGGAGATTGGACTTACACCTGTTGGTGGACAGATGCACATCTACAAATGAATGCTATTGTTGATACTAGCATTTTGGATGTGCAAATAGATAAGTGTTTTCTAATGTAATGACATATTAGGTTTAAATGTTAATGTTGTATAAGTCACAATTGGCTTTAAAATAAAAAAACAAAAACAAATCAAGTGTATTCAACCAAGACTGACATTTCACTAGTCTCAAATGTTTTTAGTCCCTAAATATACAGAACTGAATTGTGTTTCACTTACCCCGAGCTGATATTGTATCGCAAGTTGGGGAAAAAAATTATACAGAGTCAGTCAACATTAAGCAGTTCAGTTTAGCAGGAAGGTTTGTGACTTGACGGATATGTTAATTCAAATAATTTCGTTATTATGTTAAGCATGAGTTAATGATCATTTGAGCAACATGTTTCTCTTCAAATGTATTTGCTGTTGTACAATATTATGCAAATGGTATTTATAGTAGACACCATGGACATTATGTTGTATTATGGTACCTGCAGAATTATGACTTTTCACTTTAAAATAGCATGTCATTTTGGTTTAAGACAACACATGCAAGGTCAATGTTTCCCCTGTAGCAATAACATTACAAGCAAGATGCCTTATGTAATTTAAGGTCCAGAGAAGAAAAAAACAAACAAAAAAACATGACCAATGAACACACTTTCAACCTTGTGAGGCAGAATTCATTATTCAGCAACGCTGACTGAACTGCATTTCATGTCAGTGGAACCTCATCCCATGTACACTTGTTTTATAATTTATTCACTTGGTGCTTTCCCGTTGGTCACATCTGCACTCGTCCATGCATGGCCTGTATTGAGGCTGAAGGGGGGATGAGAGGAGGACAAGTGAGGGGGTTTTATGCTGACCTCGTGAACAGGCATTTGTTTTCTGCTGTTGGTGGACTTCAGGTTGAGGTTAAAAGCCCTTTCATCTGCCAAAGTTGAATATTTAATGACCTCTGCGGCATAATTAAAGCCCCTTCTGGGTTTCTTATGATCAAGCTGATCTGCCGATGAAGTAAAAGATGCTTTTATTTTATGGTTTATCATTCTCGAACAGGACTTTTTTCCAAAGTGAGTTTGAGATGTTGCACCAGATGTTGCTCAAGATAGAAATTGTAGCTCAAAATAATAAGATGATTTGCGATATACGGCTTTAAGACAAGTTATTGCATTGCAGATTACCAATATTAGATTTGCTGCGATAAAATAAATTAAGTTTCTTAATTATAAGCACATTTCTCATGTTTGACTGTTTGGCGTAATCATTGTCAAGATCAGCATTCTGTCTTCATTTAATTTTTATTCTCTCTCAGTCCTTCTGTCCTCCTCCTCCCCATGCTTAATGTTGTCATTGCGTCGGATTTAGAAAATATCTGCCAACTATCCAGCAAGTGAGCTCCAGCCAGCCTTCTATGTGCCTGTGTTTTAAATAGCCGATGATTTAAACTACTCCCTCCCTCTGTTTCCATGGGCTCGATAAAATAGCTGTAGAGATGCTGCGTTACTCTAAAAAGCAACTCGGGAGTAATTGCGTTGATAGAATGCTTTGCTGCCATTTAATGAAGGTTTATATCATGACAGAGTTTCAAAAAGAACCACACTCATTCTAATTTGAGAAGAGAATCGCAGCTAGGGAGTTGTATTACTTGCTTTCAAACAGTACATTCATGTATTTGTATTGGTTAAATTGGGAATCTAATAGCATTGATATGTCTTCAATCACTTTCTGACTGGTGTGTTTCTGTTTGTCTGCTGCCTGACGGAGCATTTGTTATTGTATTTGAGAGTGTTTGCCATTGCAGCAATTTTTCCAATTACTTGATAGAACAATTGAAAACAGAAAAATATGAATCGGGTGAGATGAATGCTCACTGTGGTAAAAAAAAAAAAAAAAAAAGCAATAATAATATTCATTGCCTGAAATTACTACCTGCCCATAAATGCGCCATCATTAACGTAACAAGAGATTAAAAAGCTTAGAAAAGATCTACCACTTCTTGGAATATTAAAGAACAGATGAGCACATTGAAATGAATAATGCAAAAAGAAGAAATGCGTTGTGTAGGTTTGCAGCCGTTACTGCTGTGAAAATGGATGAGGTGCATTGCTCCATTCACTTTTTGTGTGTTTTCTGGTTTGAATCTGAGCACCTTGCAGAGAAGAAGACTCTCACCCCCTTATTTTATTGTTATTGGGTTGCATTGCCACCAAAGATCTGTTCAGTAGGTGGACAAAGTTGCTGCCTGACTCGCAGCTGAAAATTAATGAGGCTTAAGGCAAAAAAAAAATAAAAAAATACTCGTCTAGGACTTTAAAAACCAGGAAACTAAAATGTTTAAGGGCAGCATTTACTGTTGTGACCTGATGTATGGAAGCTGTAAGCTGACATCTTATACTAATGATGATATCCATTGCTATTTGTTTTGGCTTTGCAACAGCTATTTGTCCTTATAGCTTACCTACGTTGATATAACTCCCTCAATTCCACTTAAGGTAAATTCAGACCATAATGTGCATGAGTAGATTTTATTCCTAAGAACGCTCAGATTGATGTGATCCTTCACTGTCTACTTAGCATGTATGATTGTTCCTTTGTCTAATGTATTGACATTTTCAGCTTCATTTGGTTGCATTAGCCATGTCCAAATCTATCAAAATAACAATATGGCCTTAGGGATGGTACTCCTATCTAGTTGTATCTGTGGTTCCTCAAGCTTTAAGTCAGAATCATTATGAAGGAATAAATATATTATTCACCCCAAAGGAAAATTTACGATTCAAGATGCTCTTCTTTTTTCATACAGTGAACAACAATATCGCACAGCATACAAATGGAAAGTTAAAAATCTCATTTCTGTGGTTTTGGTTAGAAGAGGGTTGAATTTAACCAGTTGTCCACAATTTTTTAAGCTGTTAAAAAAACAGGTGACAAATTCTCAACCATTAAGTTCATCCACACCAGTCAGGTTCAACTTTAAAGGACAGTGATCAGATAGTGTGACCAGTACACAGACTCTCCTTTGACCAGTGGCGACAAAAGGCCACCTTAAAATGCAGCTACATTCAAAAGACACAATTCCACAGACAACAAGAGAAAGACGAGAGCAGGCTTTTGGCGTGCTGGAGGCTGTCATGTCAGTTAGGGTCGCAACCAGACACTTGAATGTCCCCAACTCTACCATTTGTCATCTCAGAAATCAGTTTAGACAGGATGGTACAACATGAAATCTGCCACATGATGCTTTGGATTGACATGTACGAATGTGACATTATGTGATCCTGTCCCTCAAAATGCCCGCTAACTTCCCCAAGCCCTTCAGGAACAGCAGGGCAACATAACATTCCACGAGCAGCATTATGAAGCTCATTAACTCCATGTTGCAGATGGATGTGTGACTTGTTTCTGACTTGCTCCATGACCCAACTCTGCCTGTTGTTTCATGACCTCCATTCTGTCGTAGAAATGCTGTGTGATGGGACAACAAATATTTATTCTTCTTGATGCTAAATAGCTGGATAACATTTTTATAAAATATTACATGTGATATATATTTAGGTGTACAGAGTCTGTGTGTATCAACTGTCAACACTTAGACAATAAAATAAAACTGTAGACCTGCAATGCAAGTTCTGATGACTACACAATCTTATATATCATAAGCAGGGATCTTAAAAAAAACAAAAACTCTACAGAAATCTAATCAGCGTTACTACATAGAAAACAATTTAGCTACAGCTAGCAGGACCACACTTAGGACCAGCATACCTGTTCTAATTTCATCATCCCCTTTTCTCTCTCTCTTTTCTCTTATAGGATGCCCTGAGGGTCTGCCGACCTCCGAAGCCATGATAAATCCTTCGCAAAGCCTTTCCCTCCTTGCATCCTCCTCCTGCTGCACCATTCCCACCCTCTTATCACTTTTCGTGTGTTTCATATTCACTAAACAATTATATTCAGCCCTCAGCGGATGGTGTGCTCCGTGCTGTGAAATATTACGAATTTCAAGAAGAATTATTAAGCATGAATGAGGGGGGGGGGATGTCTGAGCTGCATTAAGTTAAGAGGTGCACCGCGCAGCTAGTAGCGGTTATAATAAAACCAGCAGGATGAAAGACTTAACAGCACCGCGTTGGGTTTGAGGTACATGATGACCATGCAAGATAATAATCCCTGTCAGTGTCCAGCAGTGAGAGAGGAGCTGCACAGACTGATGGTGACCGGGAGGAGGGATCTCCTGTGGTGTTCAGTGTTGCCCTTTAATGGTATCAATCTGTTGCTAAAGTTGCTCCCGAGTTCATCCGGAGAGGCTTAAAAAGGGTGAGAGGTATTGGTGTCCCAGGTGGATTTCCAGGTATTTTTAGTCCCACACCACTTCTATATTCGTACCTTTGATGTAAACCGGTGACAGGGGAATCTTTCCTTCCCTCCTTCTCCTGAACTCCATCCCTGACTTCTTTTCCCCAGTGATGCTGAGGTGCAGGTGGTTTAGCTTCTACTGTTCGACAAACCCAGCTCTCCGCTGATACGCCTCACAATGGCAGTCATCCGAGAACTAAGTGTTATATCTGAAGTCTGAGGCGTGGAAAGAAACAGGAAAGAAGACAGGACTGTCTCCTGAGAGGCCACGGTGCTTCTCACTACATGTCTCACATAGCTGTCTAATATCCAGTGAATGACCAGTCTGGGATTCAAGACACTAGTGAAGAATACACTTCCAAAAGAGGATAGATGAGAACTTCCTGCGAGACAGAATTATGTTTGACTTTTCCCTGTCTTTGCAAAAAAATCTTTGCATATGTTCGACTAAAAAAATGGAGATTTTTAAATCTATAAGCCTTGAGTATCAAAATGGAGCAAAAGGAGAAAAGAACATCACTTTATGGTTATGAGCTACTGAGAGCTCATGGTTGGTTTGAATATAGTCAAAAGCACAAAAGTTAGGAACTAGAAGGTAAGAGGTTAAATTTATATGCAGGTGAATTCATTGTGTGATCATGTTTATCGCACTGCAGCATCAAAACCAACTTTCTGGGCTCTGCATGCTGGTAGCAGCGAGTTTAACACAGTATCAGTATTCCATTCATTCCCCTTTTACTTCCTCAACGGCACAGTGTGTTAAATCTGGCAAAGCACGTTCGATTCAGTCTGGATATTCTCCCCAGATAAAAATGTTTGCCTGTAGGGTAGTTACTGTGCTTTGTTTTTGTCTTTGTACCCTCACATTTTAAAGCCACACTAAAAATAGACGAGATATAGCTTCATTGACACAGTTAACGCTCCCACATCCCACCTGCGTCATCGCTGTTCACGTTTCGGTTACATCACAGCCCCCCTCTGGAGCATCATCGTCTTAAAACTGCATCTTTTTTGCCTAAATCAATGCAATATAATCCCATGTGTGAAACAATGGGGAGCTTGATGTAATTGCCTGAGGAGCATAGTTACTTCGCAAATGAAAAATATGCTAATTGCTACACACACTGGAGAAATGTAATTTTCTTCTAAATGAAACAGTCACAAGCATCTGTGCATCTGCACACACAAAACAGGTCTACTCCAGAAATTCAAATATATTTATGCACACACACATATGCAGTAAAAAAAAATAAAAAATAAATAAAAAAGTCTGCTAAAGAAACATTCAGTTCCCTCTTTGACCCTTTTCACCTTTCTCTTTTCTATTGATCACACTGATACTGAGTTTTAGTGGCTCAGAGTATAAGCCGAGCTGGTGTTATGCTCTCTGTGCCCTCTGGGAAACTGCAAAGCTTTCTCCGCATCCATTTTGTATGTAGGAAGTCTTCCACCATCCAATACGCATTCATGAGTCATTCTGTGTATGTATTTCACATAGGGCTGCATTTGCTGTCTGGCCACATAGAGTGCACATGCATGTGTACGCATATTAACCGAGCAGGTGGTCGGTTTCTTAACAACATGGGCCTGAAGGATCGAGTGATGTTACCGCCCTGCTGCTGTACTGAAGGGAATGAATCACAACCTGTACGCATATAAATACTCATTAGCAGCAGGGGGTGTAGTTTTGCAACCGAACCCATCTGATTTTTCTGATGGAAGCAACAAGTGGTAAGTAGAAAGGATAGGTAATCGATAGAGTATCACACAGGCCCACACCCCCTTAAATGATTAAACAGCTGCTCGGCGAAGGTTTTATTTTACTGATCTAAGAAAAGGCAGTGTTTCACCTCTTTAATCCGTTTCTAGCAGTGCAGCAAACACAGCCGTGGTGCTGGTGATATTTATCTATATCTAAGATGTTTGAATGAATCAGCTGCAAAGGGAGTGAACAGCATCTAGCTGAAAAATAAGAAACCTGCTATTTCAATGTTATGATGTTCTGCAAAATGAGATAAACCTGCCAGCTGTCTTTCACTATCTGATGCAGCAACATAAAGATGCATGCACTTTCTGGGTACTCTAGGAACATCTATAGGCTATTGAAAGATCCAGCACTGATTATCCAGTTATTTACAGAACTATTGTGTCTGCTCAAAATGTAAAAAAAATAAAAAATAATAATTTGAAAAAAGGCCTAGGCTTTAGAGCCTATATTTGGTTTGTCTGTTCTGCTCTACAGTAGAAACATGGCAGTGCAACATGGTGGAAGAAGACCTGCTCCCAAATGGTTCACTCTAAGCTAATTAAACAAATACAAACCTACTTTTCAGGTGCCTAAATACTAATAAAGCTTAATTAGGAATATTAGATTTAACTTCTGTTAACAGATCCTTTGAAATCATCTACACTGGAGCTTCAACAAAGTACATCCGTGTGACACAAGTGATCTATTATGACCTTCAAATAGGTTTAAGATAGACCAACTGAACATACTGTATGCATATGACAAGTTTTCAAAACTGCTGAGAGTTTATGATCATCTGTAGGCCTTCATTTTCTCTATAACAATAATAAAAAAAATCTACATATCAAGATAAGAAATGGAGAAAACCTGTGAGTCAGAGGCAAACAAACAAATAAATGCAGTTCAGTTGTCAAGAGCTCTTCGTGAATTCAATTATTTAGTTGATGCTGGCAATTAAAATGAAAACTGAGGCCTTTATACTCCCACACACAAAACACATCCTAAATGCTTCATAAGAATATTACATAAAAATGTACAGACTAGCACTGGTTAAATGTTTGAATAAACCTTCCTGACACCAGGTTTTTAATTTTGATCAGTTTGATTATTAGAATTAGAAGAACTAATTATGAAATTATCCGTACACATATATCATTGATACATGGCAATTAAATGTTTCTAGGGAAGTCTTTGCACTTTAAGAAAACTGAAATAAAATTTTGTGATCTGCTGCGACTATAATTTATTCTAGGCGCACAAACAAAGCATTTGCATGGCTGTATCTGCATATAATTTCCTGTGTATATTATAAATGGATTTTTGATGTGAGATTTCATTGAAGGTCCGGAGTCTTGGCTCATCATTATCAATAAAACTGACCGCCACTACTGTGCTGTTGATTGATTATGCTCGGGGCCATGAAATAATCAGATTGCAGGACACTTATTGGCTAAATTTACATGATTGTGCGGCAAATATTGGTGATCCTATACACAAGAAGAGCTGCTGAAAGACAGGGAACAAACAAGGAACTGCTACTATCAATACATAATGATTCATGTTTCATGTTGTGTGTGTGTGTTGAATATTTTAAAACAAATAACAAAAGTAAGCATAAAAACAAACGTGTAAAAATAACAACTTTTGGCCGCAGCGCATCCCATTGGCGTTTCAGCACACGTGACCATTTTTTCGGCACACCTGTAAGCTTGATGGGCCAATTAAGCTGCAGGTGCCTTTCCCCTCTGATGCCTCGCTAATAAACTAAGTTTGTGGGTCCTACAATTGGTCAGCTGTTATCCTCAAACCGGCATTTGAAGCTCAAAACAAAGTTTTTTACGCATATTTCTGGACAGGACTTTTCCCCAAAGACGGATTAATTCTTCACAGAGCGGACAGGAGTCACTACATCCCTTCACCAAACTAAGGTAAGTGGTTGCGGCTTGCTCTAACGGGTGTATTAGCTGCTGTGTTGGCTGGCTTTCTAATTCCCGTGTCTTGTGATATTTTTCTTGCAGAAATGTTGTCTTAAACGCACAGGTGTAGTTAAGAACCTCCAGACTGCCTATTTTGCTGTGTTTTCAACTAAAACTGGAGTGCAGTCTTGATTAATATTACTAATTACACCAGTGCGGGCTGCAGGGTGGCGTACTGTTGCCTCGCAGCAAGAAGGTCGCCGGTTCGCGTCCCGGTGGGGGCAGCGGAATCTTTCTGCGTGGAGTTTGCATGTTCTCTCCGGGTTCTCCGGCTTCCTCCCACACAGTCCAAAAGCAGGTTGTTGAGGTTAATTGGTGATTCTAAATTGTCCGTAGGTGTGAATGTGAGTGTGCTTGGTCTAAGTCTAAGTGTAGCCCTGTGTTAGACTGGTGACCTGTCCAGGGTGTCCTTCGCCCTAAGTCGGCTGGGATAGGCTCCAGCCCCCCTGCGACCCTAGTGAGGATAAAGCGGTATAGATAATGGATGGATGGATGGATTACACCGGGGCTTTTCCTGCGCCATCATGACTACATGTCTGATTCAGCTTTACTGTGGTGGTTGCAATGCTTATTTAATTCTCACACTGAGTTGTTTTTGCATAGTTTCTTCGTGGCTGTTGCCATTATTTTTATTGGAGGGGTTTCCCGCTCAGCAGTTCAGATGCTGATGATGTATGCCTGCTTTAAGGATTTAAGGATGCACACATGCTGCACAATGATTACTTGAATGTGATATTTGCTTTATGGGGTTCTCAGTCTGCCCACGTACTTCAGACTCAGCTAAGCATGACTACATAATGTCAACTCAAACGCAACTGCTTTATGTGACAGCTATCTTTACTTTATTTCACATCATAACTCCCCACAAACCGCTGAGCTCCTCCTGTTTTTATGGAATATGCTAACGCTCATTTGCACTCAGTGCCAAACTTGCATCCAGGCTTTAATGGGAATCTGCTGCAGAAGTTACATAACGCTTCATAATGTGAAACTGTCTCCTCCAAGCCATAAATTATGACATGGTTAGTCATGTAATTTGCTTCAGTTGATTATTATCTGCCTCATAAGTGATGTGACTTAAGCAGGCAGACATTGTGTGAATGCGCTCTACATGTTTTTAATGGCCTATCTGAGCCTGTGACCATTACGCACCATTTTGTACGTAGACAATTCCAGTAAAGATAACAACAGCAATATTGGAATAATACTGGAGAAGGGAGTTTTGGTTTGTGCAATTCTACTTTAATAGAAACGCTGGAGTATAAACCGAAAATAAAGATGCAGACAATATGGTATGCAGCACATCACAGCACAAATTAAGTTTGCAGTTTTAGCCACAACAGGTAAAACACTACTTCAGTAATACATATATCCGATTTAAAATAGATGTTTTGACAGCAGCTATGTGCAAAATTAAACCACAGTGGAGATAGCTGACCAGAATTTCCAATTCAGAATCCATACGATTGGCCAAGGAAACCAGATTGTTCAGACAGTTAATCAGGCATTATGACCTTCCCCCAAACTGTGCATCAGTAAACAAGCGATATGGCAGAAAATAGGTTTAAAATTATTAGGGAGAGACAGTTTAGGTTGAAAATCAGGCATATTGTACACAGGCTCTGCTGCATATCTCATTTCACCCGATATTTTTCTCAATGTCTGGAGGGACCCTGATTGGGAATACCCCCAGTGCGGTGGGTGTTTGTCCCTGATAGTATATACTGTGAAATAACTAATTTTGGAGGAAAGTTTAATGTTATCACTGTGTTGCAGCACCAAGTTTGGTTTACACCTTGTGGGGAGGGATGAGGTCACAGCCTGAATGCCACATATAAACTGTTTTGTATTCACCTGATGAAAGATTAAATCTGAGTGAGTTAGCTGACTTTGCAATAGGCTAGTAATGAAAAATTGCATATCTCAATAATTGACCATACAGGTGGCCAAATCGATTTCAACAAATGCCTTGACATAAACCAATATAAGACAAATGATCTCTGCTTTATGTGCTCAGCTGGTCCCAAAAATCTCAAAGTTCCTCTGTTTTGTGGACAATTAAATAAAAAGGTTTCCATCCCTGAGCTCATTTAGCCGAATTAGAGAACAAATTACATTAGTAATGAAAAGTAATTGAGCATCCTGTAATTAAAACCAAGACAAACGGCCTTGTCATCTCCACTTTTATTCAGCATTTGGCCATATTTAAGTTTTAATTCCTCCATTTGTCAGACTTTCAAGGCCACCACTGAATTTAGAACATGTAGTGGCAATAAAAAGTTCAGGGGAGCCTGATTATTGGCTCTTTCGGTTGACTAAATGTATGTCTGGATGGCCGAATTAAGACACACCTGGCTATTTGATTACCACGCTGAATTCCTGCTCGTTTTTAAGTGTTTTTATTTTTCTTTCTTTATTATTTACTTTTTCCACAGGCTTTGTGGCACTTTGATGTCTGCTTCATATATTACTGACTTTGCTGGCTTGGCACTTGACTGACCTGATTTCCGACTGGCTTCACAGCAGTTTATCTGCCTAAATGACTGACTGACTGCCTGCCTCAGTGATTGGCATGATCAAATCAATTTAAGTGTCCACATGCCAGATGTGGCAGCTAGCAATGACAAAATGCAGCTTAGTTTTGACAGCCACGCTCACATATGCTAATTCATCCCTGTATGACCTGCATATCATTAAGCAATTCAGGAACAATTGCTTATAATCCTCTAACAGCTTAAATGTGATTGATTGCCAGCTGTGGGAGTGTGACAGTTGTATATTTAGGATTGTGTGAATTTAATGGCCTGAAAGTCGGCAATTTACCGTTGTATCACTCCCTCTCTGTGGAGCTGTTTATTGGAGCTGTGTGCGTTTTTGCCTCTTGAACAGTGTGAGAGGAGGGGAAAAACAAGCAGCCCACTTCCCTGAAGATTGTGATGAATTCCCTGCACTCTGATTAGGCACTGGTTTGACTGGCCATTGCTCTCCAAAGACAGTGGGCCCTAATAGGCTTTGCTAAATGGCCAGAAGCCAGTCAATGAGGGAGAAACACAAGGTAAGGGAAGGGGAAAGAAAAAAAAAAAAACTGTCATAAACAAGAGTGGTAGAGAGAGCAATAGACTGATGGAGTCTGTGCAGAGTGTGGTACACGAGAGATGGGGAGAGAGTGAGCTGTTTCCTCGCCTAAGTGGCTCTAAATGGCTGTGGAATACAGTTAACGAGTCTGACCTGGCAGGGAACCAGAGGGTAGGCGTCTGTCAGGTCAGGCCTGGCAGTCTGGGCCGGTGTGAGTGTGCGTGCTCGCCCGTGTGTGTGCGCCTTGTGTATTTATTTGCTTGACTCAGGTACAGAACAGTCAAAATAATAAAGAGTTCACCTGTCGATTAAGTCTCCGAACATGAGCTCCACCGTGCCAGTCACAACCGGGCCATAACCGCCTTAATAATTGCTTCAGGCAACAGGGCTGATGGTAAACTGTGTGTGTGTGTGGATGTGCAGGAGAAGGACATACACTCAGATGTCAGCTTTAGTTGCAATTGGATATTAATTGTGACGCTGATTTAGTGTGACAGGCATACATACACACACACTTACTACCTGCAAGTACACGCTGTTACAAAATCAGTTGTGTCTGCTCCGGATTGCAATTAACCTTCAGCAGAACAAATGCAATGTGGAAGTGTAATCTTGTACATGAAGTGACTTTTACAGTTCAGTTTGTACCTTCTACATTGGAGTTCAGCACATACAGTTTTCTTTTCTTTTTTTTTTTTTTTAAACTTTTTTGCATTACGTCTTGTTCTTCAGGGGAGATTCAGGCACAATATGTAAAATGCAGCTTAATCTGGAAACACCATAAACTTTTTCATTTCATCATCATATTGTAATGCCAAAAGGCTACAGACTAACTGAGGTACATTTTTAGAGCTGAAATAAACATGACTCAACATGTAAAGCTGTTAATTATCAGAGATTTTCATTGTTAACAGGATTTTTCTTGCCCACAAACTGTACAGTTGTCCTCAGGCTGTATGGCAGCTATGGATCGTTTTCATTTCCTGCAATATACAAGTTTTTCATTTTGGCATATTAATGTTTAACATGTCTCTGGGTGGTTGATTAGAAAGTGAGTGCTGGATGGATGGAGATTTTCAAAATGCTACATCTCTTTGTTGACTGAGGAAATTCTCTCGAAAAGTTCATCGTTCAGTGTTTCCAAGATAAAGAGTTCTTTCTAGGGCTGTGAATAATAATTATGTTTATTACGCTTGTATTATTTATTTGAGTAATGTGTTGTTTTCTCTATCAAATGTCAGAAAATTGTGCTATATATTATAATTTCACACAGGGGTTGATGTCTTAAAATACCTATTTTTCTTTTGCAAAACTCCATGATGTTGAATTTTTCTGTCAAGCAAAGAAAAGCTTAATGTTAAACTAAACTAATATATGACCAAATTAATACTGTATTATCAGAGTAATTTCTGTTCATATTTGACTAAACTCTAACCTTAAGTTGATACACTTTCATAGCTGTTTGCTCTTTTTATTTGACCGAACAGAAAACTCCTTAATCCATTGTCTAGACTTGGGTCTTTGAATAGCCTCCCAGAATGAAAAGGATTTGTTTACATAATTAGGTTACTGGAAAATCTTGAGGATATAGACTGAATTTTGTAAACACGGTCTGGCTAATGCAGAGGTAATTTGGAAATCAAGTCAGAAAACTCTGTCCAGAACACTTGGAGCTTCTTCTGAACCCACTTACAATGGAAAAGGGTACATGTTCTTCTTCATACATTTTAAACAGTTATAAGGTATAATGGTATCCAGTGCAAATGCCGTGGTTCTGTTCAGTGTGACCCAGACAAACATGTCAGCCAGTTACAGTGTAATCAGAAAAATTGCAGATTTTGGCTGTACAGAGAGACCAAATAAAATGAGGAGTGTGAGTTGAGACAACAAAAATGCAAAGTGTGTGTGCCTGGCTTGGGATGTTAGAACACATTCATTGCACTTATATTTTAGTTCCTTGTCCAGTTAGTCCTTAAATCCAATATTTAATTTATTAACTAAATTTTATATTCAGTACCGGAATACATTTAAACTTTAACTGATGCTGGTTAACACATTGGCATGACAATGGAAAAATAGTAGTAGACAAACTGCCCCCTCAGAGTTAGGTCCTTCACGTGGAAAGTCTCACCACTAGTTTCACATTCGTATAATCTCTACTGACAGTAATTTGTGCATATGTTTTTTTTTTCTGCTTGTTTGTGCCCATTTGTGTGTCTGTGTTTGACTGATTGACGTGGACTGATTGTTTGTTCATGTGAAAACACAGCTGAGCGTTTACTTACAGATTGTGTGTGTGTGTTTGTCATTGCGTACATATTCACAAGAGGTGGGTAAACATACGCACGCCTATTTATTTATGATTTGACATTAATTGTGATCCTGATTCGGCCTGACAATGGTGCACACACACAGACTCACACACACGGACGCACAAACGTACCAACAGCTGCATGAACATGCTACTTACAAGCCATTTGCGTCCGCCCTAGAAAACAATTAACCTTGAGCAGAACGAATGGAATTTGGAGGCAAAGCACTGAACGATGCATGCAGAGTTGGGAGTTCCTGCTGTTGCTCATTAGTGACGTGTACATGATGTACAGATACAGAACTGTGCCACATGTTTGCATAAACACGGAGGCTTTTGCTGCTCAACAGAATTGGCTGTGCTTCTATTCTCATCCAATGTTTATGTATGAGTCATAGGCTGATGGATGGCCTCCATCAGTGCTTTTTTTTTTTTGTAGATGAATATATATATCACGATGGTTATACCTGTGCTTTCTCATTTGCATTTTGAAACAAACCATTCTGCTGTCATGTGTCTACTACTGTGTTAGTCTTCAAATGATCCAGCAGATTACTGACTATTTCAGCTGGAAATTGGGGTGTGATGGCGTTTTTGAGATTAATGAAAGTCAGGTGGCCTGAATGAAGGAGCGGATGGCATACTGAGCGAGGCGAGACTGAGGGCGGGGTTGTCGTCGCCGCAATCTTTAAGCTTCATCAACTCCCTGTGAGATCCTTGAAGAAAAGGACAAAGGCACACAAGGACATAGGGGGAAACAGATGACAAGTGTGAGACTGACACAGACAAGAACTGCAGAGTTGAGCTGGTCTAAACAGGTGGTCAAAACATTGTGGGGCAAGTGCATGACTATCTGTCTTAATCATGATGTTACATCAACGTTGCTCCACCTTACCTGTCGAGTAAGAAACGGTCCTCCAAAATCATTCATTGTCGATGTTTTTGCTTTGGTACAGAAAAAAACAACAAGGTACCCTCACTTAGTATGGGGCTGCGTCACATCCCAACAACTTAGCGTGTGTCATCCTGCAATGACTCGTATCGGCTTACCAGCAATGTGAAGGCACAGAAAGCAGTAGGTGTATGTGTTTTGACATGTCATATGCCGCATTGTCCTTAAGTCACTGGAGGTGAACTGCATTATGTTAACAGTGGCAAAAAAAGGAGAACCTGTAACAGCTGGTGCTCCACCCACACAGTCGTTTCCACATAAATAGAGCTTTTCTTGAGGTTGTGCATACAAATTTCTTCTGATTGACATCTTGCTCAACCTTCAACTACAAACTCAACAATTTGTTACACCTGTTAGGATGTAACAGCTTAATACTTGACTCAATATTTTTCCTATAAACACATGTAATTTCTTTGTGGAAGGAGTAATATTTTTTGTTTCTATCTTTAACTGATTTCATAGAATTTGTGATCTATCACACTTTCAGCAGTTATTTAATTCTCTGGTGTTAACTATTAGACTATGTGGCAAATGTGTGACCATTGATGCTTGGGTGAGTGTGTGCCTTGTCTGTGTGTTTGGTACTTGGACAGCTTTTAAATTTCCCCTACCATTAAAACTAAATGGTGGACATCATGTGGTTCAGACTGGGCTTTCACAGGAGGTGCAGTGTGAGTTTAATTGCAGTTTGGACTCTCACCCTTGTCACTGTGCTATTTTCATCCCACCCATGTTGCTCCCACAGACTTAATTGCTCAGGTGTGAATGAAGTTTTTTTTGACCCTACAACTTGCCCACAGTGGGATCCTGCTTGTCACACAGTTTATGCGACACTTGCCCTTGAGATTGAAAGGATTAAATTGGCAGAAACAAAAAAATGGTTTGTGGTTAAAAAAAGTAATCTTTAGATCTCTTGTAATATATAAATATAGATCTCTATTTAAATCAAGACATTCACCTGCTTTCAGATGAGAATATACTGGTCTGTGCAATTTCGTAAAATGACTCAAAAAAAATGCTATACTTTCCACATTGGCATTAATTGTAAATATATTTTAGAGGGAGCTCAACCAATGTTTTCCTATCCCCCTCTCACAAGTTGAGTCACTTTCAAAGAGCTGCCTACTCTTGTTCTTTTTCTGCAAACACGTGGATTAGACATGAGTGAATGTGTAGGTGAAGTTAAGCACCTGGATCAGATTAGCATTCAGCAGCCGTTTTGACTTGATTTGTCATTCATTATCATTTGTTCACTGCTCGTTTAATTGTTTCTAAATGCAAAGAAAAAAAAATGCATGGCACAATTGTAAAGGACAGCATAGCATATAATTATCTTAACATTATATGCATTAACATCACATTAAATCACTACAGCTGCTGCTTTGTTGATAGTGGTGTGAAATAGATTTCCTTTTGTTTGTTGGCCCGAGTCAATCATGTAAGCACGTGTTAAGCCAAACTCTGACACTGGGAATAACATTAATTGATTGCTTTCAGATTTCAGTAATTAGCAGTAATTACTGAGTTATGCTAGATGATTACCTTTCTCAGAAAGGCAATAACTAAATCAAATTTACTATCATGCTTGACAAGAGGGATAGTACATGTAGTGTGCTGCTTATAAATAATGTTTTTGTCATGTTACCCTTGTTTTCTACAGGAACCCAGGTCATCCACCTTTTGTTTTTGCCTTTTTCTCTAAATGGCTCTGAAATAGGTTGTGCTATCATTTGGGAGAGGTTTTCAGAATATGTGATTGTTGGCTAACAGTAACCCTTTGTATCTCCTCATACATTAGATTAATTTATACTCTGACCAGAAAATCTTCTGTGTTCGAGTGCTGTGTCAACCTACATACAACATTTTAACATCTTTTAAAGTTGTAATGCTTGAGATTTTCATGATTTCAAGATCCATTTTTGATAGCGTTTATAGTCTGCATTTTTTCAGCAAAATCTATTGAATGTACTTTTTAGCATCTGCCATTCCTGTACTGAATTAAAATGGCCATTAAGGGGATTCATATAAATGATTCATGCATGTAATGCAGCTTTATTGTTTCTAATTGTATCTGCTTAATATCAGGTTCTTTATGTATTGTTACTGCTGATGCAAGTCAACTTCTGTGATGCCTTCACTAAGAAGCACTGACAAAAAGTGGAATGTGTTTGCCAGAAGTTAGTGACGTAAGTGATTGTTCATCAAATCAGATCAAATGTGTCTACTTAAAGTGGTGGCCGTTTTTTTTTTTTTTTTGCTATTGTCTCACAGCAGTGTAGTTTTAATTTTTGCAGGGGAGTAATGGGACAAGAAAGGCCAGTCACTGTGAGCTGCACTCGAGCTCCAAAGCATGGTAATCAGCTTCTATGACTGCTCTGCTGTTGTGTGAAAAAACTACTTGCAGCATGAAATCACATCCAGGTTGCAATTATTATTGACCTTTTATTGAAGCAATGTAAACAGATAGACCAGTCGCTACTCTGTTGTATTTTTCTCTCGTTGCCTCTTCTCACCTCAACCACGTGTCGACTCAGCTGAGCCAGGCTTTTTCAAAGTGTCAAACATGGACCCAGTGAGAGGCAAAAGTGTCTCATAATGTATGCCAAAACCAAGCTGCCAACATAGACACAGGTGGGACACAGCATCAACACTCACAACCTACCCTCCAAACTGCCAGCTCCATGGTGCAACAGCTGTGCCAGGAGACAAATACAACACAGCCAGCACAGTAACCAGTGCCTGAATGCTTGATGAGAACAGCTAGTCTCAGGGCTTTTTTTCCCTCTATTTGTTGACCATTGTTCCTGTGCAGAAGTGAGAAGATCTTTACAGATTCAGCATCTAGATGGTCACTGAAGTGTGCGAATGACATTGCATTAACAGCCAGAGGACGTCATGTGTTGCTCTGTAGGCAAACTGTGCTGTTACATACCACAATCATCAGTCATATTTTTTAATAACTGACCCCCTCCATCCATCTTGCGCTCCTTTCACTAATTTTGTAAAGAAATAGCCTGGGGCCAAACCACAAGTGATATTGTCTCAGGAGTAAATTTGACATTGTTTCTGAGGCACTTTTGCAAGTTAAGCATGACCCAAACTCTTGAATATGCACATTCTGAGTGTGCAGAAGGACATTAAGTTTTGTTTTGTTGATTCATTTTTGTCACCATGCTTTGCTTGCTGCAAGTTGCCAGGTTACCAACAAGACATTGCTTATGCACTTCATGAATATGCTGACTTTCTAGGGTTGAGAATGTCTGGGCTTTTGTGTTGCAAGTTCACAATTCTTGGGTTAGAAAGTACTGTCCAGAAGTAAGAGCCCTCTCTCTGTATGTGCTGTATAGAATATGTTCTTTTGAAAATGGTGTTCTCTTGTCTGGCTTATGTTTTTGATCTCACCTAAAAAGAAAACTGATAAAAATGTTAAAATTGATTTTGTGCTGTTCCTCCTGTCTGAGACATTTCTTTGCTACTGACTGGTTGATTGCTTATTATGAGTACTCATTAACATGTAGGCAAAGCAATACTCAACCACAAACCTGTTTAATACAAACAGTCAAATCATGCAGGCTCAGATACCTGGTCTAAAAAAAATTGTGACTTGTTCATCTATGGAAGGCAACAGCTACAGCTGGCTTGGATTCTAGTGTTTGCAGGCAGCCTAGGTTGAAGGCAAATTGGGCACGATGTACTGCTCCATTTCTTGTCAGTGTGTTCTAAACAGGTTTAACTACACACTATGGTTATTTTTTTTATGTACCGAGATGCTACAGTCCTGTCTCCCACTTTTATCTTGGAGTCTCTTAGTCTTAAAGCACCTGCTGCTGAGAAGCGAGTTCTGTTGGTGAAAAAAGGTTGGCCTACCTGTTGTAAGTGGCCACTTAAGAAACAGTGGCATATCAATAAGTACTTTTCGTCATATTTTTTGTCTTATATCTGAAATATACCAGCCTCACTCTGCATCTCTCCGCAGCCCCACCACACTTCCCTCACATCTGGGCCTAATACGTGAGCTCTGTGCACTCTTTGTCTCATCTTTCTCTTCCCACCAGTCTCCACTGCATCAGAGGCAAGTCGCGCTCCCTGCTATGTGCCATGCCTGTGGGGAGTCTCGTCAGTCACCCAGACCTAGGACACCTCCTGACAAGGTCACAGAGGTCTGCCACTCTGAGATTAAAACAGCTCCATCCATCCAGCCAGTTCCCCCTCTGGGCAGCCATTATCATAGCAGATCGCCATGCCAAAAAGCTCAAATGGATATGTAGTGCACAGGCTGTGACCTTCCAACAGACTGCTGTCATTTTCAGGTCTCTCAGCCACAGCGAGATGGTGATAGTTGGTGGCTGTAGAGCTCCCCTCCTTTCTTTAAGCGAGAAATGATGGTGTTTTAAGAGGGAGAAAGTTCATCATTTCATGTTTGTCTACAGTTTTAATGCGAGGGTGAAAAGAAGAGGTCACCTGAAAAATGTATCCCTTCTCTGGCAATTTTCACATTGTTTGAGCTCCTATTAGTGCTTGTGCGTGTTTATTATTTATGTACGTGTGTGTGGCTTCAGCTTGAGCCAGGCCAACAGCGGGGATGGGCAGGCAGCCTGGTGAAGGTCTCGGCGCCCAAAGGTTTCACACAAACACAGCTGTCAAAACTGGCACACAACCCTTATTAGTGCTTACTAGTGTGCACATGTTTGCTTGTGTGAGTTTTGTTCAACTCATGGTTCGCTGTGGGATTAAGAGGGCAGTCTGGCAACGGGACCTCAAAGCACTCGAGCGTTTATCCATCCATCCATTATTTCTTTCCTGGGGTTAAAATTGAAGTCTGTTGGGCATCAAGTATTTTTTCACGATGAGGACAAGAAAGAGGAAAATATTGCAGAAACTACAATTGTGCTGCAATTCTTCACCTCTCCTAAACAATGATGAACATGTAATGCTGCTACACATCACCCCTGGCCTGAACTTCTCTTTTACTTTGTATGTTTTTAAAGAGGACAAGGGACTTTCTCTGTGGAATTTCCTCCAAGTGCTCCAGTTTTCTGCCTGTAGGTGTGAATGCAAGTGCTTGTCTCTTTCTATGTGTCAGCACTGTCACTGAGTGGCAGCCTGTGCAGGGTTTTGTCCTGTCCAGTGTCAGCGAGGTGAGACTCCAGCTCCCCTGTGAACCTTTAGGCATAGGCATGGATACTTTTTTTTTTTTTTTCTTTTGGTCAGAGAGGGATTTTCATTGAGGCCAGTTCTCTTAATAGAGAGTTGTTTTATGTTTGTATAAAGTGGACTAAAAACCTGAGTAAGTGGCCTGGCACACAGTGCATGGGATAAGAGCCTGCAAATGGCTCTTGGCACTTCACTGACTACAAATTTAAACTAATTTTCTTACCACTTAATACTGAGTTAAACAAAGCTTTCCCCCTCAATAGCAGGTAAAATACTACTGCAGTCATATCCAACAATTTTTGCAGATGCTCTCAGACATAACAAGGCCAATGAATGGCATTGTTTTTGCTCTGGAAAATTTCAGTTAACAAACTTAATGAATCTGTGTCCTGTTACCTGTTACCTGAGTAAGTGTGCAGTTAGAAGTATAAGTTTAGAAGTTGCACTCGTATTAGGTAATTTGCTCCATCTATTTGCAATTTGCTTTCAAATAATTGGGTCATTCTCAGCTCTGTAACATCAAGTTCTATTCATTTAGGTGTGTGCAGCGCAGACAATATAACCACTTATCATTGTTACTCTGTCAATGTTGGATGAACACGGTCATGCCAAGTCTGTCTGCTGCTGCTGCTGCTGCTCCTTCCATCATCCCAACTGCTTCCTCGTGTGTTTTTTTGTTGCCGATTTAGATTTTGAGTCTCTGTTTATTAAGGAGGATTAGCTCTGAGAGAATCCTCCTCACTGCTGGAATTTACCATGCGTAAGCTCAAACAACAGAACCTTTACCGTCAAATCTAACTGCATAACCGTTTGGTGTAGATGTTCAAATCACTGACTTAAGTGTCTCTGACTGAAATATGGATAATGAGCATTAGACAGAACCACTTAAAAAAAGAGGTTTTTCAGAGTTAGGAGGATTTCTGACCAAAGCAATATTCAAATCTGTTGTAATACATCGGAGGTGTACTGTTGCACTGACATGAAATCTCAATCTCCTATTATTTTACTTTGTTC
Organism: Stegastes partitus; assembly: GCF_000690725.1. Lineage (NCBI taxonomy): Eukaryota > Metazoa > Chordata > Actinopteri > Pomacentridae > Stegastes > Stegastes partitus. The sequence goes on from NW_007577759.1 coordinate 453,971, forward strand.
AGTTTTCAATAACGGCTTAGCCTTCTTGTGTGCTGTTCTTTCTTGCTCACCACAGTTTGTTCCATATTTAGACGGTATTAGATCTGAATTGATGAGAGCGGGAGTTTGTGTGCGTTTCTCTACCCTAGAGCAACTCGGGCCCTAGTGGGGGCAGGGTATAGAGAGATTGGGGGCTCTGATGTGAGTGTGAGGATTGTGTGTATGTGTGTGTTTGTGTATGAACAGTGTCAGGAGGGTTGCCAAGGCGCAGGCAGCATGTGCCTGTGGGGTAAGAGAAACTGGGATGTATTTGTTTGGAGATGAGTGTGAGCACACACGCAGAAATACAGACATCCACGCACGCGCACACACAATGCATCTAATTGGAAGAAGACAGCTGCTGCCAACCAGAAAACACATAAGTACTCATCATGCTTTGGCCCACAGGCAGCCACGCCACACTTAACAATTTACCCTCATCGTAATGAGCGCAAATGTTCAGCGAATTCATTTCCTGTCCAAAGTGTTTTACTTACAAGTCATGTAGCAGCACAAAAGTTAACAACCTTTGATCATCACAATCTTCTCATCATAGTTGTGGAATATTGCCTTTGCTTTATCTCAAAGATTCAGTAGGCTGGTATCAAGTTGACAGACTTGCTTCCTGAGGAGATGGGAGAGTCTCTGTAATGTAGTTTATTTCCATTAAATTGTCAAGTGGTTTCTCAAGCATGCCCTCGATAATAATTCTCAGTATACATTTTCAGTGAAGGTCACTTCCCATGTGCTCTTAAAGTAACTCAGTAGCAAGAAAATGTACTAGCAAACTGTGTTCCAGCCTAAGTGCATCAATTGAAGCTGCAGTAGGCAGAAATCTAGAAAAGGCAAGAAAAAAAACAAGGCCCACCTACATGGTAAAGACACTAAAGATAAACTTTATGTTCATTTTGTGACTTCACTTGGGATTCAGATTCCATTCTCCTGAGTGAGAGCCCTCGTTCTGACCTCCTGTGCCACCTCATCCACTTTTCACCATGTTGCTATTTATACTATCTCACCTGCTCTGGATGGAAAGATGGGTCATTGGTTAAAATCTGCCTTCAATGACTAGAAGAAAGGCAAGCCTAAAGCCTCGAAATAGAACTGAGAGAAGGCGCATGAGGCTAATTCCTCTTAGATCACTAGAATTACAATATGCTGAAAGGTTGTTATGGAATTTATTCACCCAATGATGCAAAAAAAAAATACATCAGCTTTGAGGTTGCCAGCAAACTTTATACACACTGGTCATACAGTTATACCTTCTATAGTTTCCTTTGGGAATACTCTGAAATAATACAAAAGCTCATTTATTTATTTTTTTTCCAGTTCAGTCAATATCAATCAGAAACAAGCCATTTTAACAACTGACAACTGCTCAGTTAATTTGACCATAATACAAATGTAAAGGCAGGTAATCAAGTGAACTGTAATAAAGCTTCAGAACTGAAGATAGTAACATAATTTTTACCATTGGGATGCAAATCTTTGGGACTTATGGTTTGATTAAAATTTGACTATGTGATCACACCAACATGCTGGTAAAAAAGGCACAGCAGCAGTTATACTTCCTGAGAACACTCAGGAATATCAACCTGTCCCAACACCTGCTTGTGGCCTATTACCACAGCACCATCGAGAGTATTGTGACTCATGGCATCCTGACATGGTATGGGAGTTGCTTTGCAGCAGAGAAAAAGGCTCTGCAGCGGATTATAAAAACCTGCACAGAACGTCACCAACTACCAGCTCTGGACAACATCTTCACCACACGTTGCCTGCAGAAGTCACACAACATCATTAAAGACCTCTCCCACCCTGCCCAACACCTCTGAACTTCTGCCATCTGGCAGAAGATACAGGCCCATCAAAACCCGCGCCACACGACTCCAGAACAGTTTTTACCCCACAGCTATAATCACACTGAACTATGAATCACACTGATGGTGCAAGTGCAATATTTGAACATTTGACTGTCCTTTTGTATTGGCCTGGGTACATCTGGTACTGATGCAAGTGTGTGATGTTCTAGAATGTTGTGTGAATCAGTGATTGGATGTTGTTGTGTACGTGATGTACAATGTTTTATTATTTATTCTATTTATTCTCTTTTTTTTATGTCCATGTCCTGACTGTGCACCTTAAGTTCGTTGTACACATGTGTTTACTGACAAAGTATCTTGAATTTGATTTGAATTCTTATTAGGTTTCATGTTTCTTGATTTTAATCAAGCTCACAAAAGTTTTATCTGTTTTTGTGGGATACAATGTCCCTGTTTGTAAATGGGCTGATGAACCTTTTTTCTGTGAGGTGACAGCGCTAACTGCACCACCACCACTGTGCTGCCTCTGGGTTTTATTACACACTCTTAAAAAAACTGGAGTAGAAGAAAACTAAAACTGTGACATTGGGGAGGCCATAATCAAGCTTTTGTTTGGCCTCAATCCTATTCTGATTTCTTTAATACTGGATATCTGCCAGTACCATAATTGAAATAGCAGCTGTGTCTACTTAAAAACAGAAACGCGACCTGTTTTGCGAGCTACTTCATCAGAAATACTTCAGGATTCCTGAAATTTACATGAATTCACTTTGTGCATCGTTGACACTGAGTGGAGGTTCTTCCCTCCCAAACAGTTTTTGGCTGAGTGGAGAAACCTGCACACAGAGAGCACTTTAGGCTGACAACAGTTACGGAATGAACATTAATTATTGTCAGCAAATACGATCTGCCGCTCGAGATGTCTGTAAGTTCAACTGGTGGCAGTGATTGTTAATGAAGGCTAAAATAAGTAGCTGCTTACCTAAATGTCCAGCCATTCTGTGTCTGAACTCAGGGTCACTTAAGGTGAAAAGATAATTTGTCACATTACCACACTCTAATTTTTGCTCAGACATGCAGCAGCATCCTTTACACTGATGAGTTTAGCTTTGGTGAAGAATAGCCACGAGGTAACATTAGCAGGATAAAATAAAGCCGTAATGTAAAGAGATTGTATTTTAGCTGGTACAATTCTTAAAAAAAATGCTCTGATTAGCCCAGATTGTGCAACTTAGCATTGACTCAGACCATCTGTTATGTCTGCCTCAGTGTCTTTTTTTTGCATACCGTTTCTCACCCATAATTTCAATAAAAAAGTAGTATCTCTCTGTGTGACCAACTCCAGTCTTTTAACTTTGAGTCCATGAATTTTAACACCACAGTTTCTCCACCCTTAGCATGCACAGAGAATGTATAATATACCTCTGAGACAACATTCACTCAGGCTTTAGGAGAGCTGTGGTGGGTTTGTGTGGAAGGACTGCGGAGTAGAGAGAACTGTGAGTAAAAGATGGTTAGCAGAGGAGACAGATGGCTTGGCTGTTTACAAAACTCGGCAATAAGTGTCATAAGTTAGTAACTCATTACAATGATCCTTTCACTGATTTGAAATAAACTCTCATTGACGAAAGACACCCCCACCCCCCTTCGTCTCACTGCAGTTTCCTCTCCACACAGTAGATGGAAGCAAAGTCACACAGACCAATAGGGGGAAAAAAATAGCTGGGTGTGAGTTTTTCCAGATGGTGAGTGGCACGCAGAAACTCCTCTGCTGGCAGACAGGTCCTTTCAACTCTCTTCAATCAAGTTTCCATAAAGGCAGAAAGAGACCTAGTGCTCCTTACAGCGGGGGCTTTGCGAGAACTTTATTCCAAAGTGACAGATACTGCGGTTTCAGATCCAAGCGACCTGCACCCCGACAAGGAGTGCAGGAGTGGAAAGAGAATAATATTGGAGCATCGAAAGTGAGAAGGAGGGCACTGGCATCGAGAAACTACAGATTTGATTACCAAATGCAGTTTACAGGAAACCCTGAGGTCTAGAGAACACAAATGAAATAAAAGCAGATGGTTGACTCAGGGATTCTGTACATCTCTTTCTCCGATGGCCCTTGATCCAACTGTGAACTTGTAGTTTTAAAGCCTGAGGTGTATGTAATACTGGCTCTTTCTTGTTCTCTCTCCTGTTCCATCTCCCTCTCTAATTAATGCTCAGCTACGTGAACCCAGGATTAGATCAGGCCAGGGAAATCAATGGCTGACAGCACAGAAAAAAGGAGGAGGAGAGCAATAAGCAAGCTGTCACGTTTTAATCGGGGTGGGTGAGGATCGGAGGTAATAGTAACGGTTCTCCTTTGAGGTTGAGTGTGTGTCTGTGTCCGTCGCAATCATGCTTGTGTATACGGTGTGTGTCCACACGTGTAAACATGCATAAAGGACGATGTCTGTGGGAGAGTTCGGACCCCGAAGTTCCCACAGAAGGACCAACTGATCCTTGGAAGGCTTGGAGGCATGCAAGACTGCAACTTCAGCAGCAGTCATGGGAGTGAAAGCTATCCTGCAGCATGTTTTCACAACCTGGCCTCAAAGAGAAAACAACATGCTTGACTATATGATGGGTGCTGAGTCTGAGTCCTGCAAATGCGTGTGTGAGAAAAGAGAATCCAGGACAGCTGTTTGCTTAAAACATACTTTTTAAATAATAATAAAAAGTCTTGAGCTTTAATGAGAAAAACATTGCAGCATCTTGAGATTCATATTAGTGTTCATCTTAGGGGCATGAGCTAGTGTTCCAGTGAACTTGCATTGATGACTCCAGTGTGCTGCAGAACTGTGTTATATTAAAGCCCTCTGTTATGCCTTGACAACTGCTGTAATAGACTGAATTGTGGGGAAGTGAATTAAGCTCTTCTAGATGGTTATTTATAGTGTGCAGTTTCTGTATATTGTGATGTTTAAATCTATGTTTGGTAAATGTTGAATAAAAAAATCAAAACAAAAGCAGTCTCTAATGAAACAGTCTAGTCTTTTTAAAAGTCACTGTTTGGAGTGACAACACAGTGATTTCATTTAGTTCAAACTTCACAAATGAAAGCATAGATTGACTTCTCCAATGTTTATGCTACTGCTTTTTAGAACTACTTGTCAACGATGAAAGAAAACAAAAAATGAATATGCTTGGTGTTATTCAGAGTCTTAAAAGATCTGTCATTCATGGAAGAACAAGTTCCAAGCTTGTGTTTTCAATTCGCTTGGATTCAGAATTGGTCTTCAAAAATTAATAAGTTGGCCTTTAGCAACTTGTCTGTCTCTCAAGCACATTCTTACTCCATGCTTGTCACATTTTAACACTTGGGTAGAAACCCCTTGGCATTAATGTTAATGCACTTGGCGCACATTTATGCTTCTTTTTTCAGTGTGCAGGATAGTGTTATACAGTTAAGCTGGCCTATGGAGGTGGAGGACTGGTGGTGGTGGCAAAAGTCAAGCATTGGGCCCTCAACCATGACATTGAGGCTTGTGTCAAATGTATTATTATTTAGAGTTTGAGTTGCTGCTTGGTTTGGTTTCGGCAACTAAATTACTTGGGTAGGCTTAGGCAAATATCTTGTTTAGTGTTGAAATACATCCTATGAGAAAGCAGACTTCTCCCATCTGTGACATGTGCCCCTGTTGTCTTGGTTGTCGCACGGTCTCTGTTAATATGATTTGTTTGCTTGACAATCAGTAAAATTCAGAATTTGTCCGAAAAAGTTCAATAAGTTGGACTTAACTTTTACAGTTTTTCTCTCTCAAATTCTTATTCCCTACTTGATACATAATTGATGTTTGAGCAAGACCCCAACCACATTTTAGAAAGCAAACTTCTCTGATCTCCAACAAAAAGCAGCAGCAGAAAACATTTGGCAACAAATCTCATGGTTTCTTTTTGAAAGTTGAGGGAGTTTTACAGAGTCTATCGGACAGCCCTGCATGTTGAAAAGTGACCCTAAAGGAGTACCCAGTGTGTCAAAAAGTGACCCCACGGTGCCCTGACTTAGACAGAGTTTGTTGTTTACTTGCTTCACTGTCACTTTGACTGGTTCAGAATCAGACTGTTTTTCCCCTTTCAACTTTTTCTTTAAGTCTGTTCCAGTTTCATCTCCTTTACTTTCTCCATGTTTTTGTTTCCACATAAAAACCTCCCATTGTCGAAAAATGTGAGTGCATAAAGCATGAAAGTTTGTACAGTGTTAATTACAGCCACCGTGGATTAACAATTTATTAGTGGCTCCGTGCTAGTTTTTAGTAGTAGTTGTTCTTGTGTGTGGCCGAGTGTCCTCTGCTTCTCTTTGCTGCGTATTCATTACTGCCAGCTCCATTCCTAAGGAGAGCCTCCTGAGAGGAGCCACTGTTTTTACAATTAGTTTGCTAAGTGGTGTCCTTCCATTTACTGTGTGGTTTAATGCAAACCAATACACGTAGCAAGGCCCCCTCAGGACATAGTTCCCCGAGGCAGAACATTCTGCTGGAAAGACAACGGTGCACTTTTACATCAATGATTTACATTGATTTTTGTAAGGGTTTGCAGGCAAAAGATAGTGTATTTAAATGCAAGTTGCTTAGAAAGATGGGAAGTTGAGGTCAGGTAGCCAAAAGTGAAAGAAATTCTCTTCGTCATAGTGTTGACTGGAATAGCACAAGCCCCGGGAGCTTTTCATGTTTCAAAAAATGTAGAAGAGCTGAATGTGCAGAATAGAACACAAATACACCTTACATCTCTCACATCAGCAGTTGGCAGACCATTGCATATGCCCTCTGATGTCTGAACAGGCAACATCATTTTTCTCAGGATAATATATTTGTGTTAATGTGTGAAGCAGTAAACATGAGTCATATCTAAGATTATTACAACTGTTCGCGACAGTGGTGACTCATTTTAGCAGACATACTGTTACGCTATTGTGTGACGCACATGCAAACTTACATTATTGGAATCTTGTGGCTTTTCAATCCAACACTGTTGCAGATAATCTTACCACCGAGCAAATGTGCGTACTTGCAACTACCTGTGTGTTGTGCACAAACTGGCACAGAGAGATTAGGATACAGTACACATGCATGGAAATGAGAGCATATACACATGGTATAGTTTGTTGCAGTAGGTGAGTTGCTGTGTGAACTTTCAGTTATCCAAGTGACACCTACAACTCAGGAGGAAGGGGGAAGGAAAGTTAAGAACAAATATGCGAATGGAAAACAAGCAAACACCTGAAAGGAGCTGGAAATCAGTCCACATGGGTATTTTTTATTTATTTTTTTAAGCTATGCAGTCGAAAGAACTGAGAAAGAATAGAACTGAGTAGCAGAATGTAAATTTTGCTGAAAAAGTTACCACACCGGTGAGACCGACTTGTGTGTCTCTTGGAGCCATGATTCTGCAGGCTGTTTAAAATAAATAGTGCAACAGTTGATCTCAATATCTGGCACAACTTCAAGCAGAGAGCAGAAACTAATCAGTAAAATTAAAACCTGCCGACTGTGGACCTCTACATGACTCGCCACCATCTGCCCCAAGTTCAACTGGCTGTTGACTAGACAGATGTTGGAGGATGTGCAAGACTGATTATGGATGAGAGTAAAAGGTAGTGAGGGAGGGAATGATAACAGAGAAGGAGCTAGAGTTAGATAATACAGATTTGAAAATGCATGAAGTAGTGAGATTAAAATTGGACTTTAAAAACAAAACAAAAACAATAAAGCTGTATTGTTGTTACACCTGAATACGGATTTTGGTCTTTACTCAAGGCAAGAGTCGTGGATTGCAAAGCTGCATGTAGGCAGTACTCACTGATTGTATAGCTGCATCAAGGCGGGACTCACTGATTGACTCACTGATTGTATAGCTGCATTGAGGCAGGACTGACTGATTATATATCCGAACAAAGCACATTTCACTCATTGCTGTGGCTGATCATACAGTAGAGAGGTGGATCTAAGCCAATTTACTAAATATATAAAATAACAGCAATAAATAGCCCAGCAGCCTACAAACAGAGACCACGGTCAGACTCAACTGTGGCAGTGCAAATCACTAGAAATCACCTGAACTCGGAGGACTGGACAGGAACTGGTCCTTACAGGAGGCTGATGGCAGTCTGGTTGACAGTGAATCAAAATCCGACCCCCCTACCCATGTTTTAGATAGATCCTACTGACAAACAGGAGCACATTAGGGGAATTGGGAGGAAGAGCCAAAAAAATTAATTAAATAAGTCTGATTTGAATAAATACAGCTGCAGGAGGTGTTACACAGACATTTCCATGCCAAATTTGGATAAATGGCAACGGTGCTATTTTAGTTTTTGTGATTAGCTTTTAAAAAAACACACTGAAATTGGAAAGGAAATACTACAGTAAATAAATCTAAAGAAAGATTTTTGAATACACGTGTTATGAAAAGTGCAGGAAAAAGATGGTGGGAGTTGAGACACAAAGGAAAAGGAACACTCAGGAGAAGAAATGAAAAAGTAAGAAAAGAGTTGTGTGGCAGAACATTAAAGAGGAGTGGGAAGATATAGGGAACAAGTACCAGAGGAACAAGCGATGAAGAGTTAGAAAACTTGACTGAGGGACTTGAGACTAAGAACAGCAGAGCGTAGAGAAATACAGTACGTTGGGCAGGAAAATAACTGAGCATGTGGCAGGGCATCCTTCAAAACTGGCATGCATGGTCAGCAGACTGACAAATTAAGATAAAACAAACATAACAACTTCGTCATAAATACTCATTTTAAAGTGGCAGATGCATTCTCTAGGAAGGTGTTTGTAATAAATTAAACATTTCACTGGTGCCATGAGGATGTATTACCGTGTCTCCATATTTTTTTCCTGAGATATTTATTGAAGGTGTGTTGTAATGAGTGAAGCCTCTTGTTCGTGATGAATGATTTCTTCAAATGAATAAGCGATCCATAAAGATTATGTCTATATTGCATTACGTATTGTCACGTCCGTTTCTGCCTCCTACTTAAAACTCAAATGATTCTCTTCTCACTGCTGAGCAACCCTAGTCTTTACCCACTTCTCATGGGGCTTTTTTTTTTCCTGCTCTTTTCCCACTTTCTCAACTTTCTTTCACACTCCTCGGTCTCAGGCTCCCTTTGGCTGCTGCCCTTTCATTCTCCTAACTTACTACACACTCCCTTTAATTGTGCACTCATCAGATGGATTGTCAAAGAAAGACCTGGCAGTCAAAAAGACTTAAGCTCCACTGTCTGTGTGAAACGGTGTCACTGGCAGCTTTCAGTCTCTTTCTCAAGATGGATCAATAAACTTCGCACCCAGGGCTCACGCAGAACCCAGCCAAGCAAGGGAAACAATTCAAGACAGGAGGGCTGAGGGATGTCAACACTTTTACTTTGTGATTTTGACAACACACATATTTCTGCTTTTGTTGGTGAAAGCTGCAATAATCAGTGTTAACCCGACTCTGTTAAAAAAAATAAATAAAAAAAATGCAACTTCCATTATTCATAAGTTATTTAAAAAAAAAAAAAGTATCAGCATTTAGAGTATAAATTGAATTTTTGCCAAGAAATCAAGCTAATCTTTTGGTCGTTGCATATATCCTAATACTTCATATAGGTACTTAGCCGCTCTCACAAAGTATGTACTGTTTCATGCCGTATGCATACAACTAGGACACACTACTTCGTCATAATGTTGCACCTTCCCCATACATCTGTCACAATCTGTAGTGTGAAATGAGCTGTCATCTGTCCGTGAGCTCTCGGCAGCTCAAGCCTGTTTTTACTTGTGCGAGACATTGTGACGTATGTGACGCAACTGGCAGAGGACTGTGGGTCAGAATGACCAGAAAAACTTGCTGTTTTGCATTCTGTAACATCTGACCATATGTAGTGGGACATTCTTGTATTTTTGGCATACTGCATTTGATGTACTATGTATTAGGACACACGAAATCTTTTACGGACATAGTATGTATTAGAGTTGTATGGATATTGGAACTCGCCCCTTGTTTCCAGATAAATAAGTCCTGATTATTTTGAACCTTAATCTGTGATTCACTACAAAAGTCAGTGCAGAATGCAGAAAAAAACAAAAAGTTTTCACTGTTTACTTCATCTTTTGGACTGTACAATCTCACAACTTTATATGAGCTAAACTTTTTTTATTAACTCCATTTAACTTTGTGTAAAATGAACTTAATCAGAACTTAAAATCATGAGTTCAGGTGGACTGTAAGGTTGAGCGACTCAACAAATGTATCAGCCATGGCGGTTGGCTGCAGTTATTATTTTTATTTATTTATTTATTTATTTTGTGGGCAATTTTCGTCATTTCAGTTTGGCAGTTTAATGGTCTGCCTCTTTCAGAAATCAACTTGGTAAATAATTAGCCTTTAAAGCACAGATGAAAGCCTGCGCTAATGGGAATTGGCGGTTGGAGTTACGTGTGAGTAGGAAGCCACAGCCACTGTGAAGTGCATAGAGACAGATGCTTAAGTTACTCTTATCAGCCATAATGTTTCTAGATAGACCAGAGTAACAGTAGTCCAAATGTTGGATTATTATTGTTATTAATAATAATGAATAATAAAATAAATATAAAAATAAGACACTGGTTCATGCAACATTACAACAGCATGTTTTCTCTTACTACAAGCCAGGCTCGGCACTTCACATAAAACCTGATCTGGAAAGGTAACACAGAACCATATATAGAAACCTTATAGAAACCTAAGTAAAGAGTTGGGTGGTCGAGATTGACAGCTTTTTGTTCAGAACAGATAGGCTAATTTAATGAAATGAAAAATACTTTATTTATCCCAGAAGGGAAATTCAATGACAGAGTTAACTTGAATGTGTCAGCTTTGAGCAAATTTGTACAGATGTGCTCATCATACTATTTGTAAACTCCAGATGCTCGCTCATGTTTTAATTCAGAATGTACACCAAGAGGGCTCTTCACACATGGGCCCATAAATGTGTTTGTGAGACAGACAGGGAGTGAAAAAGCAGCTTGACAGTTTTGAATATAAAAAATTCAAACAAATAGAAATCAATATGTGGCTGTCATGGTTGATATTGTGGCGGGCTGTCACTAATATATCAGTGTTGGCAAACCCTGATCTGACGCCATCAAACTCTTTTTTTCAAATCGTGTCGACACCTCTGTGAATATATCAGCAATATCTGGTTATTGGACTAATAGTGGCTGATTGGACATTTTAACCCTTAGACAACCTCAGTGAATTGTTCACTTAATGCATCACAGAAAATTGTTTAGAAACAGTATTAGCTTGTTTGCATATACTTCCCAGCATGCATTGCACTGAAATTTATATTGCCCTGAAATCTTTTTTTTTTCTTTCAAATGAAAAATGTGTCTTTTTTTTTTTTTTTTTTTTTTTTTTAAATCTCAGAGGAGTCAGATGATGTTCTCTCTGAGTAAAATTAAATTAATGCGTTTCTGGCACACTTGACAAATGAGTATGGTGTTTAACCCTCTGCACCCCAGGCAGTTTCTGGGCTGTCTTTGTGCGCTTATCTTTCACTGCAGTGTAAAGTCTGGTATCTCCTATGGAAACAGTACAACCAGGACTAGAAATAGAGAAAAGTCTAAAATGTCTTATTTTACAGTATAACAAGGATACAGTGCCATAAATCACAAAAAGGATAACACAATTTGCAGCTTACATGTTAACTTAAGTGAGTTGTAGTAATGTATGATAGAATGTTACTGTAAATACTGTAATGTGACTTAATGTAATTTTAAGTTGGTTAAAAATAAGAAATCAATTTAAGTGGCATAATTAAAAGTTGTATTCAAATTTGTTGCCTTACAGGTTTTTTCAATTCTTTCTTCTGACTCTTTTATGCAAACTCCTGAGTACTATTGGGTTCATGGTGGCTCTTTAAATCAAGAATAGAATGTACCAAGTGTTGTCCAGGCAGTCAGCACAGTCCAGGACAACACAGTGAGATCCAGTCATATACTGAGTACAGATTTAACAGAAGCTGTATATGTATAATTAGAACAAACAACTGAATCAACCAGATTTAACTTTGTAGCAGTGTTTGAAGATTTTCACTGCCTTGCTTATGTAAAAGAACTGACGTGGTAAAAACCATTCCTGCATGCATTTTACTGCATCCAGTGAGTGAGCTTCTGAATTTCACAGTCGTAATATGGGTCACATACTATAGCCTCCAAAGACCTGTCCCTCTGGGCTGTGCAAAGTTGGTGCAATGATTAGAAATTCAAGCAACCACTCTCAGTTTTCGCATTTTGGAGGAACATAGACAGTTCTACATAGAAGGTAAATAGTTCACAGCAATTTGTGGTGGAAACATGCACATATGAAATTTACTGTTTTGGGGCCTGCTGTACTACTGAGCCCAACCCCCCAAGATCCTCCGACTGTAGTGCCTTTCACCACATCCATTATTTTTATGGTCTCTGAAACTAAACTAATAAAACACTCATTGAGAGTATTAGAAATGAGTCACCTTACCCTTCTGAATCTCTGCTGAATCAGCACTGCCTTCATCAACTGGAGACACACCTCTTTTTACATCTCCTGCCAACCTGCAATCAATTCTCTGGTCAACTGGAATACACGAGGAAGACATCTGACCGGAATATTGAGCCTGAAGTTTATTTTCTGTTGTATTTGTAGTGAGGAAGTAAGTGCATGTCATACATGTATCCAATCATCATCTGCAGTAATTATTGACGAGTCCTTTTTTTTTTTTTTTTTAATTCATACTATAGGAAACAGACACTGGAAGCACTTCTTGATGAATTACAATAAAAATGCCTAAGTGAATGAATTCTATTTCTTAGAATAGTTGATACTAAACGGAATATGTTTCTTTGTGTACTTATGTATTTTGGATTGTTTGTCAGACAAAATACGAGCTCTGAAGATGTCACCGTTGGATGTAGAAAATTACAAGTGGCATTTTTTTTTTTTAACTTTTTTCGACATTTAAAAATTAAACTTTAACAAGAAAAATACCTTAGGGATCAATCAATAATGAAAATAATAAGCAGCTATGAAACATTTTCAACATTTGATGGAGGTCATGAGTAAAATTATTGAATGTTTTGAACAATCCAAGAGAGACTTGAGGTTTATCAAGGAAAATACATATTTTTCCTCATCCAGTGCTGCCAGAAAAAAATTATTAATAAATGAACAATCCAAATAAATAATTTGGTAAATGGATGAGTAAATAAATACCTACCAATCACAAAACATCCAACAAAAAAAAAACTGAAGCAATTTCACAAACGAGCCAACTAAATAGCGTCACAGATAACAGAATAACCAAGTAACTAAACAATGAGGCAACTAATCAGTAAAGCATGAAATAATTTTCCTATTGCCCTGCCCTGCCAGTTCCTACTGGGGATGCAATGACTAATTGTCAACAAAAATAGATGAAATAGTTGCAAGTGAATTTAGGTGTCAATTCAGTGTTTCATCTAGGATTTTTTTCAGCAGCGGGGGCAGGCTCTCTGGGGAGTTGGCGGCGTAAACAAATGACATTTGACTGCAGATTTTACTTTTACAACCTATTTATTGATTGGCCAGTTAGAAGTTCCTTTCTAAAGGCTGAATGTAAAAATACAAAAATAATAAATAAATGTAAGTTTTCTGTTTTGTTTTTTTTATTAAAGAGCTCTAAGGCTCTGTTGTACAGAAGTTCTCCAAGAGGTGGTCGATGATGCTCAGCAGCATACATGATGCAAGCTGATCCCCTGAAGCCTGTTTCTCTAGTCAGTCTTCTCCTACAAATAGAAACAATAATGAGATTGTTTCTCTCATTTTCCTACACCCTAATCATTTTAAAGTTGTTTCTTGTGTCTGATGATATATTATTACACTTTTTTACCTAACCATCATTGTTTATGAGACAATAAAAGGCTAATGATACCTGGCTAGCGTAATCTCCATCAGGGGTCTTTCTCTTCTTAGAGAAATATTTGAACAAACTCATCTGAAGATGCAGTCAGCAGTTCCATCATGGCGTGTAGATGTCAGCTTAATGCTATCAGTTAGTTTACTCACGTTAGCGACACTGAGCTGGCACCGGGCCCAATGAACTTAAGCCACCGATATGTTAGGTGACAATAGCTGGCCATCAATGTTTTGCGAATGTCAATTGAACTTGTAAAATCTATTCTGAGTTACCTTAAGCGAGTAAGTCTACCTTTCCTCCGGTAAGTCGCTGCCCTGTTCTCAAAGACGACCCTCCTCTGACTCTACCCCTTTTCCACCAAGAACAACCAGGTGCTAGTTCCAGTGCGTAGTTGGTTCAAATCTGGAACCTCCAAAGAAACGGTTGCTTTTCCATTGGCCAGGAGTCAAGTTACAGCAACACCATACGTCACTGCATTCGTATCCGTTTACCGAACAACGCTCGTGCCACACGGAAGTCCACACAGGACTCCACACGAACTCTTTTTAAAAATTTTATCTTTTATTTTTTAATTTTTAACTGGTGCCACCAACTTTCTCATTTGTTTGCACTTCCCACCTTGTCACAGCAAAACATATGACCGGCTGGAGGTGGAGACGTGCGGTGGTGGTGTATTTGCAACAATAACAAAAAAAGAGAAATAAATTTGAAGGAGCGGCGGCGAGGATTTAGGAATGGCGGGCCACCGTTGCTAAATGAACATAAAGGAAACACTGCAATTCGTTGGTGACATCATTGTGTGTTTTTTGGCTGACTCTGCTGCTCTGATGTGTGTTATATAAAAGCATGGGCACCTTCTCACAGTCTGGGCACATACAGATCAAGTTCACTGCTGATATCAGCACAGGATAACTGGGGGAACACCGATGAACCAAAAAATGCTGGGCCTAAGCATATAGAAATAAGCCTTGGGTTGATGAGGTGCAGCCAGCGAGCACCTTGTCCTTGGTGAATTATTGCAGAAACTGTAGGATCCTATCATTGACAAGACTCTTAAGTACAGGGGTGTAGTCTACTGGTCACTGCACTGGTGTGCTGGCCAACCATTTGTGAAGTTTTTAGCAGCTGTTTTTGGCCCTCTCTGTGTTCATGTTATTTGAGGTTTGTATGATAGCATGTCGTGTGCATGTTCTGGTCACAGCTGCTGGGTTTAACAACTTTTCAAATCAGACATCAGAAATGGCTGTGTTGTTGCAGCAGTTCACAAACACGTCTTTGTTAGTAAGGAGATGCCAAAAATGGCCTCAAGATAAATTTAAAAACCTTTTAATAACGGTTCAGTTCATAATCTGAATAGTTGAATATTCATTTCATTTTGTTAGCTTAATCAATGTATCATTTGACTATCTAGTCATTGGTTGCAGCTCTCGTTTCCACAGACAACGACATTAAGCCACTTAACTTCGCCCAAGACTGGTGGGGTTGAGTCCGATCCAAAAGGAAATCTGGTGGATGAGATGTTTATGGCGTAAAAAAAGTGCCAAACATGAGGTGATTAGTTAATCTGCTAGTGACTGCTTGCTGCCAAATTGCTTGGCGAAAGGGAACGTGTCTGATACGGCCAAGAAAAAGTCACCTCGGCCTCCTGCTAAGTCAGCAGAGTGCCTCAGTCTGAGATGTCCTCACACCTTTGGCCAACCATCAATCAATATATACTTCCGTTGTTTGAACAGCACTATAGTTTAATCATCCAGCTCTGATTTCTGTTAAGATCCTCCTTTAATGGTGCATGGATCAGCTTTTTTGGACTCGGACTTGATTCAGCGTACAAGCCACTTTCAACCCCTATCCTCAACTTAGGCCTGGTCTTATGAAGACAACAATGCAAAAAGGAGAACTTTCAGTCCAATAGGAGACATTTGCTTTCTCTTTTTGGCCTTGTAATGATTCTCAAAGCTGTCAAGATGCTATTTTCCACATGATGGAAACCGATACAGCAAAATAGTCAATTGGGAATGGATATAGATACAGAGAACGATTCTTCAAGTAAAACTAAAACATGTGCTTCACTTGACATGTTTTTCACACATTTATTAAAATTGCTTCAAATATTGAAACCCAGAGGCCAAGTTGTGATTTCCTTTCCTTCACTTTCACTTATTTCTGCTCTACCATTACCTTACACAGCACTTTCTAAGTCCAACCACCAAAGAAACCACTCTTGAATCTTTAGAAAAAAAAAAAAAAAAGATTTTCATCTTTTAATATATATTGAATCAGTTTTAAACTTTAAATTTGTCTTAAAAAGCAAAGTCTATCATTTCTGGGAGCCGTGTGCGAATGACATACTGTGCTTTTCCTATTTTGCAATGCAGATAACCATTCTGATTGCCCCTGTATTCCTGCTATAATGGAAAGGAAATAAGTGTGATACCAATATTCGAGAATGAATATGAATTGAAGATATGACGTATTTCTCCAGAGATGAAGCAAATGTGTTGTCACGAAGCAGATGTTAACTCTGTGAATAGCAGTACAGCAAGTTTCCTGGGTGTCAGTGCTGTCATTGTAGAGCTACAGATTTTTTATTTTATTTTTTTTAAGAGAACTAACTTTGGCCAGCGATAGTCTTCTTTCTTTATTCTTTTCTGATTGTAAAGACTGATGACCAGTAATATGAGCATCTTGGCAATGTGGCTTTAACTTAAAAAAATATAATAAAATAAAATAAAAAACAAGTAATACATACCCTCTATTTCCAGCCCCCCTAACAAATTACACTTTGTTTGTTTGGGGTGCCTCTGTTGCCTCATTTAAGACAAGTTGGGAGGTTTCCTTGATTCCAGATCCCTGAATCATGTCCCACATCTGGTTCATTAATTTAAAGTGAAACAAAGTGGCTTTTTAGTCAGTTTCTGCGTTCGTAGACGTGTGGTGTTGTGACTATTTCTTCAGCAGAGGAAGCTATTTTTCTTGATTTTACATTAGCAAAGACAGCAGCAGTGTTTTAGTCTACTGAGAGGGCAACAGTGCATACAATAGATAAGAGTAACAAAGCATTTTATTAATGCCCCCTACTGGAGCCCCAGGCAGGGCCTGTTGTGTTAATAGACTATGAATTTTAAGCATGAACAGATCATTGAAGGTTAAATATTTTTATTTATATCAAATGGCAGCTCAAGTTTCAAATAAACAGTGAGTGCCCTTGTGCATACTGCATGTGAAGCAAAGATTTGTTGACCCCATTAACCATACACTGATAAGTTTGTAGACCCAGAGACATCTTTTCCTCCAACATAATTCTCTGTGGCAGCATTTTCCTCCATGCAGTCTAAAAATGACTCTCACACAAAGTCAGATGGTCTTCTTAATTAATTGGACTCATAAACATTGTAATTGGTTAGATGTCACTGCCATGTGAGGCTAGCAGACCCTAACGATGTTCCCAGTGGTGACAATGAAATCTCCATTAAGTGTACATCAGTATAGCTCAGTCTACAACCCTCAGTTACCGCTGAGTCTAATGGCCATTAGACTCCAGTGCAGAACAGGCCTGGACAACTGCCGACGACAGTTAAATCAAATGCTCCAGGCATCTTCACGGGTTTTGTGCTTTTTCCCTGCAAGTGAATGTGTTACATCATAATGGAGTGTTGTTTGTGTTGCAGGCTGTGTTTTTGAGCATTTTAAGAGTGTATACTACATGTGGCAATATTATGGACATCTTGTTGACACGTGTTGCAGTTTTCATTCACATTATCAGGAAACTTTACAGCAGGAAAAGGTCTCTTACTCAAACAGAGTCATACCTCTAGTTAAAGTTACTTTCAATTTCCGTCACATGGCGCAAAAATAAGCAGCTGTGACCCGCGTGTTCTTCTGCTCTTTGTGCAATGTGTACTGTTTTGTGAAGCTAGAATACTACAATACTTGGTCTGTGATAACCTCATTACACACAGTCATTTAAGAATATCCAACATATGTGTACATAAAGCCAGGCAAATGCAAAATGCGTAATAGCTGTGTTGGTCTACAGAGCAATATGTATTATTGCCACTAAAAGGCTGTAAAAATGTGAGATGCTTACATTTTTAAGTAGAAAACTGGAGCTCTGTGTTAAGTGTTTGCACAGGTGTAGACTATGATCCTTTTCTAAACCTAACAAAGTAGTCGTGATGTTTCAACTCAACCAAGTGTTTCTGGAAATAAAAGTAAACAGCAACTGAAAAATGTTTGAATGGGTATATTTCCACCCAAATCGTGCTATTTTTTTCTTTTTTCTAAACCTAACCAAGTTTTTTTTTTTTTTTTTTTAACCTAAAATTAACTTTTTATGCATTAGGAAAAGGACAAAGCAACTGAAAACAGTAATACAAAGCAAAAGTAAATGTTGTTCGACATTGCAATAATATAGTCGGGCCACATGGGACTCAGGCTTTAGTCTCAAGGTTGAAAGTCCAATGACTGAAGTTCTGTGGCCTCAAAATGGCTACCTCTCTTGCCTACTAATGAATCCGACCTTAGATAACATAACCAGTGGACATTTCATGTGGTATGAATGTGGCTGGATGAAAGGCGTTACCAGCTACTGCTGTTAAGTATGGCAAGTTTTCTTTTTGGTGTAGGTTATAGAGGACATATGTTAGTGTATGTGTGTGCCTGGATCTCTGTGTATTTGTGTGCATTGTGTTAGGAATTGCAAATTATCAGTCACCAGCAGCGCTGACATACTCCTGATATGGTTGATTTATTGGCTGTAGATTTGATGAATGCTTAAAGGCACAAAGTCGTTAAGATGGTGCGAGTGTGATAGGAGGAACGGATGGCAAACAGCGACAAAGTTGTTATAGATAGATGGCCTGTTTGTAACCTTCCTGTGACTTCTGATGACTTTCATGGAGTTTGCACAGCTTGGGATTCATGACATCATGAATCTGATTTAAAATGAAGCAGGAAGCCTCACATTAGTGCACTTTTAAAATTTATTTTAAAATAAATGGCTTCATAATAATAACGTCTGATAATAAAGTGATAGATCTTAAACCTGCATGCAGCTTCTCACATATGTGACTATCTTGCCCCACTTTTGTACTTCAGTCTGCACTGTATTTTCTATAATTAACATTCGTCTGCTTCAGCTGTATTTTTCAGGACCTTTTATTGTCAAAACATCCTGGAAAATGATGAGACCTCCTAGTTTTGTCACTTTGATAAATTTAACATGTTGAAGTAAACTCAGAAGATAATTTGCCCAGTGTTTCCTCTACGTTCATTTAGCAGCACGGCCCGCCATTCCTAAATCCTCGCCGCTGCTCCTTCAAATTTATTTTTGTTATTGTCGCAAATACACCACTGCCGCATGTCTCCACCTTCACAGCAGAGTCCTGCACTGGGCTGGGTACTCGCGACTACTACTGTAAACTACAGATAACTATCTTGCTCAGTATCTACTCTCTGGGGTCAATACAACGTTAATTGCTTGTGAGAGCGCGGCCTTCAAAGTAACGCTGTTTATTCCCCTCATAGAAAGGACCGCATGAGAAAAATTGACTCAGTTTCATCTTGGACAAATCTGACATTAGAACGCCCTATTTTACTCTTTTAAAGTCATCTTTGGTCACACACTGGTCTGAGCACCGCGGCCACCAACAGCAGCTACCACAGCCTGTTATGTTCAGGGAACATCGGAAAATTGTAGAGTCTATCGATAAGAAAATGTTCAGCTGGTCATATGTTTTGCTGTGACAAGGTGGGAAGTGCGAACAAATGAGAAAGTTGGTGGCACCGGTAAAAAACAAAACAAAGCAAAAAAAAAAGAGTTATTCTGGAGTCCTGTGTGGACTTCCGTGTGGTGTGGCATGAGCGTTGTTCGGTAAACAGCTACGTATGCAGTGATGTGTAGCGTGGGTCTAACTTGGCTCCTGGCCAATGGAAAAGCAACCGGTTCTTTGGAGGTTCCAGATTTGAACTTGCACCAGCATGGAACTGGCACCTGGTTGTTCTTGGTGGAAAAGGGGTAGAGTCAGAGGAGGGTCGTCTTGGAGAATAGTGCAGCGGCTTACCAAAGAAAAGGCAGACTTATTCGCTTAAGGTAACTCAGAATAGATTTTACAAGTTAATAAACTTTCGCAAAATATTGATGGCCAGCTAACGTTACGTAGCATATTGGTAACCGTGCCTTAGAGCTCTTTTATTTATATATATATATAAAAACCAAAACATCTTACATTTATTTAATATTTTTTAATTTCCACATTCAGCCTTTAAAAAGCCATTCAATAAATAGGTTGTAAAAGTAAAATCAGCAGTCAAATGTCATTTGTTTACGCCGCCACGGCACCCAGAAACCCTGTTGCCTATGTGTCCACTTGGCTGCAGGTGTTGAACCTGCTTGTCCTATTGGTGGTTGCTTGTACTAGTAATAATCCAGAGTTTTGTTTCTCTATACGCTCTTTTCTGGACAAGCATGGCAGTTACTGTAATTGCGTAAAATGCAAATGTTGAGATAACCTAAAAAGCGAATTGTTTGTATCATAGATAAGGGCTTTGTGCAGCAGTACAGCCAATAGATACCTCAGATTGTTTTGTTTCAGCACCGTTATAGTTTTGGGCAAATCTTCTGCAGCTCGTCTACGTGTGTTTACACCTGGTGTGTGACTTGAGTTCACACGTCTCTTTAGCCTGTTGTGCACCGGGCCTATTTTTGTTGGAGCAGCTTGTGTGAAACACACCTGTGAATGTATATTCTGTAAATACCTGTATGTTTTGGCACTTGACTTAAAATTAGTTTTTACTGATACATTTCATCAGCTTTGTCTTCACACATACTGTATGTGGGAAGAGCAGAGCAAGTTCTGACAAACAAGCTTTATGCACTTAATTTGATTGTGTTTTATAGCAGCTACATTCAAAATAACGATGATCTTAACATTTTTAAAATTTCTTTCCATTATCAGACAGTGGTGCAAGTATGAAATGTGATCAGGGCTCATCAACTGTACATTTATGAGCTGTCATTGCCAAGATGCTGAGTTAGCGATAAATCTGACCGTCCATATGATCACATTAACAACAGTAGGCTGTCAGCTGTATTGACATTTAAAATGAGTGATGACAGAGAACGTAAGATAGACCAAAAAGCATCTGCTACGTTTTCATGACCTCTCAGTTTTAAGTGTAGCCATAAATGTGGCTCAGCTGGATGCTTTGTTCATTCAGCATTATATTGTTTCTTGGGGCAAAAGGAGAAAAAAACACCCACTTGGTCTGTGAACTTAATAAAATATAAAACAGTTCCCTTTTCTTTTTATCAGCCACATGCTATTTCTTTATTTGCTTGTATGGATGGTAACCTGCCCATTTAAATATAGTTTATTTTTGTGTAAAATAACAATATTAAATCTATCATCCCTATCTTCAGTTCCCATGAAAACTGTAAGCTTTTCCTGCCTGAGTAAAATCATACCGAAATTGTGAGGCGGACTGTCAGAGAGGCATAAAATTAGAATTGGGCTTCATCCTTTGCCCCTTCTCCCTCCTGATGCTACACTCCACCTCTGCCCTCCTGTTCCCTCTCTGCTCCTGCTTACCCTTACCCTCTCCCCCAGGATAATGAGTTTAATTAAAACACTTCAACTCCACAGGTCAGCACAGGGGCAAATAAGAGGTGGATAAGATAAAATCCTTAGGAAAATTCCTTGCTCCCCTCTAACCTCCCCTTTTTCACACACAGCTTTCTTCTTCTGTTGGGTTAAGCTACTCAGCCTCATCTGTGACTCATAACCACAAAGTTAATCACAGCAGCAGTCAATGCGTCCATCTGTGTCAGTCTGTCATCAAGTCACTGGGTGCTTTTCATTACGCGAACATGTCTCCTCGCTTTCCTCACTCGCAATTCTTCCTCTCCCAGCGACAGAGAGAGAGAGAGAGAGAGAGAGAGAGAGAGATGTAAGGAAGAAATGTGAGGACACAGGAACCAAAGCTTCAACATGAGAAATCCTTCATTCCTTAGCATCAGTCTTAAGCGACAGCAGTTGCTTATGATGTGTGGCACTGCTGTATCACCTGTCAAATCAAAGTGACACCCACGAAGGTGCGATGCTTACATGTCACACCACTGGATAAAATACATCTATGAAGGATACACCTGTATTTCCTCACTCTAAACTCCTCCTGAAGCCACTGGCCTCTGGAAAATCCCCTGTTATGGTGGAAGGGGAATGATTTCCAGGCCACAGGAGAAGTGGACATGTGGAGGCATGAGGTAGCATAATAAAAGGCACCCACTGAATCTCCATGAGCTTGGCAATTGGCTCTCTCCGACCAACTCTGGTCCCTCCTTTGTAAAACCTGTTTTGTGTACATGACGGACAGTGTACCCTGGAGTATTAAAGTACTGAATATTTCAGTCATTTAGGCTTTGCTTTGTCATGATTGTACTTTTCAATTTTGTCGGTTTTTCAGTGTTAATTTTGCCTTCTTCACTCCCTTGGCTTCTGCTTGATTTCTGAATTTAATTTTCTTTTCTTTGTGGGGAACAATCTGATTATATTCATTTCAGTTGTTCTGGTTTTACTCTTTTTGAGCCTTTTTTGCTCATTTGTCACAGAGTGTTGTTCATGTTTTTTTGGCAAGCTTAAATGTAAATGTGCCTCTGTTTGACGACACCGTGACTGAGGCATGCTAAGCTCTGTGCCACCATGGTAGCTTTACATGCTTTATATACTCTGCTTTTGATTTTCAAAAACAAATTCTCTGAGGTTCATTCATGGATCGTGGCCAGATATGGCATTTTTTAAAGATTCTAGCAGGTAATGTAATATTTATGTCTGCTTCTATCAAACTTAGCTTCATAGTGGAGCTTTTTGGGACTTTGAATTCTTTAAGTTTTACATTTTCTTTTAACTTTATCTTCAGGATTGCTGGAGAAGCCTCAGTAGAAGGAAATGGTAGTTTGACAATTTACTTAAACTTATATTTCCCCAGTGTAGCTAACTTTCACCTCCCCACCGAGAGAACTAAGGAAGTCTCTTGGATGAGAGATAAAATGTCGTCAAGAACCAGTTGCCTTCTGTTGCCTTCATTTTTACCGAATGATTTATTTTTGGTAAATTTTTAAATGAGAAATGTAGAATAAAGTGATTTTGATGACATATCCCGATTTTAACCTCAAATTTTGTTGACGTACAACAATTTCCCTGTGGTGCCCTACCAAAGGGATGAATAAAGTCTATTCTAATCTAATCTAATATCCCCGATAGAATGACACATGACAGAGGAGTTGTTTAAAGATCATCCAAAAGTTGAAAATTGAATGATTCTTTATGTTTTTAACAGTTTTGGTCTCTGATAAATTATATAACTAATGCATTTTTAAAAGAAAACATGCCTTTTAAACTTGCTAGTCAGGTTTTGGGTTCAGAGGCAGAACTATAAATTCAGCATCAGTTTTTTCAGTTTCTGGCTGTGGTCAATGGTGTCATTTTGGCTGTTTTTTTAAAGATGATGAGCTTTTCAGACCTGCCAGTGGGTTTGGGATTTTACAGTGTTAAGCCTTGCTCCAAAAAGAAAATTTAAAAAAAAATGGAACATTGAAAAATGTTTTTAGTCTGGCACTAGGCTTAATTTATATCTGGAAAACGGAGCCCAAATGTTGTCTTTTAATTTAATTGGTCACTCAGTTATTTTGTTGTAAGTTTTTATTTTAACTACTGATCTTTATGCATTTCCTTTCAGCCATTTCCGGTGATATTAAATTAAATGAAAATAGAACTTAACAGTGTTTCTAAAAAAAAATTGTATTCACATAATCCTTTTAGATGTGCCCATCCACATGGATTCCGAACAGCAGCTGCAAACCTCTCAAACCTCCTGCCTTCTGCTCTTCAGGAGCCATATGTTAGAATTGTGCATAGTGGAAAGATGTGCCAAACTTGGCTGATTTTCATATCTTCATATGTGTTCTCCTGCCTTGAGGCTCTCTGCTTGAATACACCCTTTTGACAAGAGGCGCTCTGTTTCTGTCTGCTGTAAGCTCCATGTCTAACAGCGTAAAAATGTTTGGCTAAAGAGCATCCTGTCTCGACAATATACAACACGTGTCAAAATACAAATACATGCACACGCTGCTTTTGTATCAGAAGTGACAAAAGCCCAAACATGCACATGCAAATGTGCAAACATGACATGCTTGTAAGCAGGTACATATACTGTGTCTCTATGCATATTCACACACTGACAAACACCCACAGGCAGACTCACACTCAGATGCACTCACACAGACATTCACACTCACCGTCACGTGAATCAGCATGTGAGTTCGGAAACACAGGGGGAGAGAAATGCAAATGCTCTTCTCTTCAAGTCAGTGACATGGCATCCATGGGGAGATGAATGTGTGTGAGAGAAAGAGGGGAGAGATTTAGACAGAGAGAGAGATGGCGCTGATTCACTGTGTATTCACTGTGTCTCCCCATGCCTTGACGCACATCGCTGTGAAAGAACATGCTTGTCAGGCAGCGAAAATAGATGACACAGTCTCAGGAGGATGTGGCGTCGCCAACAAGCCCTTCTCTGTTTACTGCATATTTTCCTTTTTCTCAATTCCCTCTTTACCCTCCTCATCTCTCCGAGTCCCATGCTGCTTTTCTTGCATAGTCAGGTTGCAAGTCGTGTGAGAGCAGGATTTGTGCGAGCACATGCGCGCTGGCGAGACACCGTGACTGACCTGATTGCTGAGAAGAAGAGACAAGCAGAAGAGAAAGAGACTGAGATAAATACAGACACGAAACCCCAAATTTTTAGAGCTGCATATGATTTCTCATACTGTCCTGTGCGCAATAAATTACATTGAAATAAAAAGAAACAATGCTCTGTTCGATTGGTTTAGTCTATTTGTCATCGTGAGGAGGGCACTGCATCAAAATCTCCCTTCATCCAAAATTTCAAACTTCAATCCAACAGATGTGGTCTTATTATTGTGTACCGCACTGAGCCGGAGTTGTATGACACTATGCTTCAAGGGTTATCGTAGGAGATGCTGAAAATGCTGTTTGCAAATGTGTACCAAGAAAATATAGCCGTGACTACTTTGTTCCGAGACATCTGTGGTTTTGATTCCCTTTTTTTGATTAAGCTATCTTTTAACTAAACCTATAGCCCTGTTGTTTATTTTACCCTGACTGTGTATGTCTTGGACATTGCTTGTTGAATTTGGTCCGCTTGGCCCAGGTTTTAATCCAAATCTAATAATATCTGTCATGGCTATATGATGAGACAATGCATTGTTCCTGATCTTTCTGTATTCCTGCCTTAAGACTAACACGAGCACTTCAATGGCAGTAAGTACTAAAAGCCCAAAAGGCTCTCAATATTCCGGTATATCAAGATTTACATCCCGGGAAACACAACAGGTACTGAATTAGGAGTTGTTTCTTCAAAATGAAGGCTGATCAGTTCAACTTGTGAATACATTTGCGCACTATGCATGTATCTTTAAAAGCTGTTGCAAATGAAACCTAAAGTTAAGTTTTAATATAGCAGCTCTCTGAGCTGTATTCTTGTAGTACCTTTAATTGTTTTCACTTCACACCTAAGCGTACTCCTCTGCTCATCATTTCATTTCTTCATTTTGATGCTCCTCCAGTCGACTCATTTCTAGTCTCATGCAGTTCCACATTCATAATTTACTCGTAATAATTTGCGTTGCTCCCTCTACTCCATTTCTCCCTGAGCTAGCCTTTGCCTTCTCTTGCTGAAAAGCACAGAGAGAAGCTTAATCCTTTGTGCACTGAACCTGTGGCAAAAAAAAACAAAAAACTGAAGAAGGTGGCAGGATTCAGGCCAAACTAATCAGGGATATATTTGAGCCTAGAGGCAGCAAGATTAAATATTGTACTGTCTCAAGGCACTTACTTTCTATTACCCTGTCATTTTTCCTCCAAAGTCTGTCACTTTTTCCATCCAAAGCCACACTGTGTCCTTACCTCTCTATTTCACTCCATTCTCAACTCATTTCAGCACTTTTCTTTAGGGATACACTGATCTGACTTTTTTTTTTTGTCCTTTTTCCAACAATGAAATCTGCTGATACAGATCCAATGCCAGTGATCTCTTTTATATTAAATTTAATATTGCAGAACCTCACTGTGCAACGTGGTTGATCATTTTCATGTGAGACATCATGAAGTAAGATAATGAATGAAACTGATTAGGAATTTATTAAGATTACTTCAGATGCCATCCACTTAGTTAAACCCTCAAAAGCACTTTCTGGGTGTATTTAGCACCTGTGACATTTTTACTCACTGTTGGCTCAGTATTTACTGCTATATTAAACCCTGCACCTGCATGGAAAGATAACAATCATGGCTAGAAGCAGAGAAAATATAAAAAAAATGTCTCTTGTGGAGTATGATATGGTTGTAATGCCAAAATTCATAATAAAGAGAAAATGGAAATTGAATTTTGGAATATTTGGTGTTCACAGTTCTTACCAACACAGGAAATTACAACTGAATACTTTGATATATTTTGCTACAAACATTTTTTGTTTTTGTTTCAATACTTGTCTCCAGCTACTCTCTGTGTGCACAGCCTGCAGTTCAGTAAAATTCAGCCTAAAAGTCCCTTTAGGTCTTGTCACATAACTGTTGGTCACAGAAGACTTCCTGGTTGCGTTGAGGCACACTGAATTTTTTAATTTACCGAATGCAGTTAACGCCACCAGTTTTACTTTTGGCACAATATTACATGTGGAATAAAGTCATCTTGATTAAAAATAGCACGATTTTAAACTTGGTGAGGTTTCTGACAGAACTGCATGTCACAGATGAGTAGTTTGCGGACTGTTCAAGAGTTGAAAATCCAAAAATTCTTTCTGCTTTCACAGTGTCCGGCTCTGATAAATTCTGTAATTTAGCAACGCAATCTCTCTCTCTCGCTTTCTCTCTCTTTTTTTAAAAATAACATAACAGGTGTTTTAAGTCCCCTGACGGGTTTTGAGGTTGAGAAGGTTATTCATTAACACCTTTGTTGTTGTGGTAACAGTGGTTGCAGACCTACTTTACCCTAATCCATGACTTTTCCATACAAGCAATGGTTTGTTACAAAATTATAGTTCAAGCAATCATGCAGGCTAAAATTTCCCCCCCCTCTTTTTTTGAGTGGTACTTAGACTTTAACATCAAAAGTCGTTATGTACATGAGCACACAATCTATTCACTGCATTTTTGCTTTTCCTTTGTATGTGCGTGCTCTGTACTCTGAGTATAAATTGTCAGTGTGTCTGTGCACCTACAGGTATGTGCGCTTTTACGCTTGGTGATGCAGGTATGTGAATGTTTGTGTGTGTTGCTCCCTGGAGCCGGCGTTTGTTAGTTCAGTGAGCCTACTTACTCACCTGTGGTACCATACATCTCAGCTCCTTAATCTGATTTGACTGCATTCCTCCAGCCTCTGTCTCTGCCAACAGCCCTCAGTGTGATTCTGTTGTCTGGCACAAAGTAATGAAAACACATAAAGCTCTCATTACGTGCCGGTGGCTGTGGAGCCGAGCGCTCATAGACCTGTATACTCATAGCAGAGAAGACACACAGACGAGGAGCATGCTCTCACATACTGTACAGTCATGCACACATGTGTGCACACACACACAATCACAGAAACACACAAGCCTGCGGCGTGCTGCAGTTTAAATTACCCAGCTGTCATCAGCCTCTGATTGATGGTTCCTTCCCTCATGGTTGCTATGATAAGCTCTTATTGGCTGTGTAATTTTTCTGTGGCCACGTTTGGATGGGTGGGCAAACTGATTTGGTGTAACACTGGGGCGCAGTTTCACATGATTCATATAGATTATAGCCGCTGTACGCTTGCAATGATGGCTCATTTTCAGTACATCCATGTTTCTTGCTGGTGTTTGTGGAGCAGATTAGCGTTTATTAAATTTAAAGATGCTTTTGCTGAATGTACTCTTTTTCAATCTTCCCCTTATTTTCTCTCATACGCACAGACTTTGCCACCTGAGACCTGACCAGGCTTTTGACTTCTGGTCATTGTGGAGCACCATTGGAACAGTTTGAGCTTAATTAAGTTCAGTAATGGTACTTGAGCAGCAGTTACTGTGTGAACTGAAACCAGCCCTGAGTTCTCTTTTCAAAGCCATTCACATTCTTTTTGCATGCTTGCTTCCTGTTGAGGTGCTGGCCTTTTAATCTTCAGTTTATACCTGGTCGACTGGAAACCCTAAGTGTGATATTGTTAGCGCAGATCATTAACCTTTGCATGAAAATTATTTAACATTCAGGCAGCCATCCGGACACACAGACACACACATATGTTTCTTATTCACTCCGAGGCCATTGCACTAATGTCACCCCTATGTGGCCTTGCTCAGAAATGTCACTAATGTGATTCCTGTAAAGGGCTCACTGGGGAACCAGAGGATCAGTGTGGTTGAACTTTAATCACTTGGAAAAGGAGGCAGAGAAGCTCGAGAGAAGAAATTGGATTTATTGGAAAGAGATAAAAAAGTAACAAGAGTGGGAGAGTAGAAAGCAAAGCCAGAGACAGAAAGGAAATACAGGGTGAATGAAAGTGCTGTAGAGAAAATGTATGTTGAACACTTTGATTTTCTGTATTAATAAGCCATAAAATGCAATCTGATCTTCATCTAAGTCACAAGTGAAGGCAGACATAATGATTTTATGAGGTTTTTTTGTTTTTTATTGAACACAGCCATTAGGCTTTCACAGTGCTGGTGGAAAAAGTAAGTGAACTCTTGAATTTAATATCCGGTCGAACCTCCTTTGGCAGCAATAACAGAAGGGTTTCCAGTAGCCCATGGTCTGACCTGCACCAGGTTCAGGAGCTCTCTTGAGGATTTTCCACAGCATCTCTACTTGGGCTGAATGATTGGTGTGTCGGGGGGGAGAGAGAATGTGACTGATTTTTCTTACAGGCATTGCATTTCGTATTGCTGTTATAATTTTTTAAAAGTCAGGATTCAGTTCAATATTTATCGTGTAAAAGATTTAAAACTTGCAATGGAGCATTGCTATATGAAATACCATCAAAAGCATCACTGCCACACAAGGAGGACTGCATGAATTTGTAAAACCACTGACATAACAGTTTAAACCCTGGGTCATATCCTAAATTCAGCACTATCTCCCAAAAAAACTGTTCCCAGACAACTTAATTGCAATCCTCATGTTCTTCTGAGCTCCAGCTCGTGGACAGCAACCTGTTATTATCCTGTAAGATACCTTGATAAACTTGAGATTTCATTTTCCCTTCAATTATGAATTTGTGTGTTATACTTGAAAATACAATGTGCGTGTTTATAATTACAATGATGAAGACATGATATTATTGGCTGACAGATTTATTAATAAATGTAGGTAATTTCAGTGAATTCACCCTCCTTTCTTGCCACTCTACATTTGCATTTTTTTTTCTGTGCAGAGGCGGCTACAAATTATCATGAAATTATGTGCAGACATTTATGATGAAATAGCTGATAAAATGATAACCTCACCTATTTTGCATGGACGAGCAAATACCTCTTTGTGTTGTGACATCTGCTCAATCCTAAAAATATTCATGTCACATAGAATGCCTTATAGATATTTTTTTTGTTGATTAACCAATCATTTCAACATTAGTCCCAGCAGCAGCTTACAATAATCCATGTACATCTCAAGGAGGCGGTGGCATGTGCAATTTTCTCATGCGTTTATGCAGTGCTGAAAGGTTAAGCGTTGCTGGATCTCTGTAGTGTAAATAGTGTTACATAAACAGCACTGTATATTGGTGTTTGTATGTGCCTCGAGTACATGTGCAATTGTGTGTATGGCCCTTTGAATATTTAATATATTTATGGGTATACATGAATGAGCAACATCTAACAGCTCTTATATCAAAACTGTCGTGGCTGAACAACAGAGAATCACTCTCTCGCTCTCTTTCCGTTCTGTCTCTCCCTTATTCCCATATGGATGGTCCAACAGCTGATGTACTGCACAGCATTTTGTAGTTGCTGCTGTTCACTATGCACTTCAGGTCATAGACTGAGGCAATGGATGTGCAACAGGGAGATCAACCATGAGGGGGGGCAAACATTGAGGAGCAAATGCACTTTCACTGTTGAGCAGGTAGTTAGATGCTTGTGGGAAATGCTACAAGGCTGATAAACCAGCAGTGCTGCATTTGTGTGTCGCGAGAGAACAACACGTTTGGCAAAAATATGCGTAACCCATACCACAGTGAGTAAAAAACGTGGCAGGAGCAAAAAAAAAACACTCAAACTGCTTAGGGTTCAGAGGATTAGATCTTAATGTTATAGCAAGTAATGATATTTAAAACGACTTTGTGTGGTCGGGATGTCCCCATGCACAGTCGTTTGAACATTTTTACAGAAATGCTTTTCCCAGTGTAGGATGGTAGAGCTTGACTGGGTAGCACCTTAGGGCCTCATCCAACCCCTGTGGGATGAACTGGAGCGCCTACAAGCAAGATAGACCTCATTACCCAGCGCCAGTTCCCAACCTTGCTGATGACCTTGTCGCCGAATGGACGAGAATCCTGCAGCTGTAATTCAAATCTTGTGGAAGCCATGTAGCCTTCTCAGAAGACTGGGGAATGTTATAGCAGTATGTTAATGCTTTTGGAATGAGATGTTCAGCAATCACATAGGGGTATTTTAGGAACATGTAGTTGGCAGGTACAAACATCATACATAGCTATAGTTAATGCTTGATCGGATTCGGGCACCAAAATGACCTAACAGGTGAGATTTCATGGTCTATAATTACTTTTCTCATTGAGATTTAAATAATCAACACTTTGTTAAGGCTGGAGAGCAATCGTGGTCATATTTGAAAGAAATTATTACTGACTATCGGGAGGACAAAGGAAGCTTCAGTGTAAACATACAGTAGTTGGTTTTGGGGCGTTTGCTGAAACGACTGATTGTTTTTCTTGGGAGGATAATTTACTCGCAGGTGGTTGACAAATTTTTCATCATTATTCACAAACTTCCAAGTGAACTCCTTGTTACTTTGAAAACCCTTGGTAATTCATGTAAAACTTGTGAGAATTTAAATCTCCACCAACTGTCAGTGCTTCTCTCTGATCATCCTTCCTTCCTCTGGGATGGCCCTCAGGGTCCTTCCTAATCCTCCAGTGAAACTATCTATCGTTGCTTCCTTCTTTCCCTCCTTCCTTCCTTCCCTGTGTCGTTCTATTCTTTTCTGTCCTTCCGCCGCTTCCCACTGCTTGTTTTTCCTTTCTCTTTTGATCAACATGCATCTGTGCTGCTGGATCCTCAAGCAAAATTATTTAACCTTTATATGCTTTTATATAATTCTCTTCTCTTCTCTCTTTATTCCCTGTCGTTTTTTGGATTCAGTTTCTGTGCCTCTTCACTCTCCCGTCTTTCTCTTGCTCTCTCCCCAAGGGTGTCATTTAAACCACTGGTCAAATTAACTGTCCTTTCTTCTTTGCCTCTTCCCGTCTCTCTCTTTCTTTCCGCCTTCTTTCCGCCTTTTATCTCTCTTCTATTTCCATTCTTTCTTTGGTCAATTTGCTTCTCTCTCACGCTGTTTCTCACTTTCTTTTCAACTTTTCCTCTGCCCGCTGCATTTCCCTTAGGACCTCTTTTTATCCTCCAGTTGTAATATCCGTTCCTCCTCCCTATTCATCGTATCTCTGCTGGTATCCCCCCTCTGCTCTGTAGTTTTTCTTTTTTCTTCAAACACATTTTTATCCCTTTATTTTTAGACATTTTTAGCCATCCTGGTCTCTGAGTAAACCCCATGTACTACAGTAGGGATGTATGTGTGTGAGAGAGAGTGCAACTGGCATCTCACACCAGCAAGCCTTTGTTACTTTGACAAGAAATCCATTATCTTCATGATGTTCCTGGACTTGGAGGAAATTGAGTTATGCAACTCTATCGACTTTCTAGACTTGGAGTGCTTTTAGTCTGAACTGACTTAAGTCTCTTTTGGTCTCCTTCTCGCTCACGCTCCTTCTGTTTTATGAGGTGGGAACTTCTAACTAAATTTGCGAAGGTCAATGAAAAGAGGTCTCAATGAGATTAACAATCCTCTTCTGGCACTTGCCCAAGAAGGCTGCATAAGTTACAAACGGCGGTGTGCATGTGAAAGAAATCCAATCAAATCAAAATCAAAGCAAAGTCAAAGACAAAATCCATCTGAGGTATTTGTGCATTAATCCAATAAGCTGTCTATAAGCCCAGCATTGTTAATCTATTGCTCAGGTGCTATTCTGTTTAAATACTTGGGTACATGATTATTTTCTTTCAAGAATTTTAATGGCATTATAAACATATTTATTGGAAAATTGTACATCTTATCAAATGAACAAGGTTGGTTGGTAACACAGCACACTTTGTTTCCCCTTCAGCCCAAACACAACCGCCATTTGTTTCCCCACATTCAACAAAGGGGAAGCAAAATAAATGAGCTATTACTGAATATGAGTGCAGTGTAGCGAGCACGTCACCTCAAGTTAACTGCATTTAAATTTCTCTAAATGAAAAAGAGACATAAAAAGAGACGGAAGAAGGTGAATATAAGAGAATACATGCCTGAAGGCTGACAGTGAGGCAGAATGATTCTCTCTCTCTTTTAGTAAGACCAACATTTTCCTCTAACAGACTCAAAATTGCAGTTACAGGGAATCTTTAGAAGAGTTGTCAAAAACATAAGGCAAAAACTTGGTTAACTGTGAAACATGTGTCTTGCAAGTAGTGTTTTTACCTGAATTTGGTGAAAAATCTCACTGCTTTTGTGGACAGACCCCAGTCTGTGGAAAATACTTTAATTAACTGGAGCATTGTTTCCTCTTCATGCAGCTGTTAATTTGATATTTTCAGTAGAACAAAGCTACTCCACTTTAGTCATTTGGTTGTAGAAATCTGAGATGCACATATCTGAAAGGCTCTGGATGTACACTCAGAGGGAACTTTATTACATTGTCCTGTCCAGTGTCAAGCAATCTGATACAACAGTCTTGCCATAACATCTCATTTTATGACGCTCATACTGTTCATAATGCTAATAGTTTGTCAATTATGTCATTATGCTTATTATAGTTGCACACACACACACACACACACACACACACACACACACACACACACACACACACACACACAGAGTTTAGGCTCATAAAAAAAAAAAGAAAAAAAAATGTGTTTTTGACACATGACAGCTTCTAATGAAACCAACAACCTAAGTTAGAGGAATGAGGTTTTCCTCCACAGTTGAAGGTATTTTAATTAACTCTGAACTAATGATTGGTAGAATAAACACATTTTATTTAAATGTTGATTATCAGAAAAATGAAGTTGTTCCAACCAGCATCTCTATGTTATTCAAAGAGAATTCGCAAGTGGTATGTACTTAATTGCTGTAATTATAAATCTAACTTTATAAGTTGGGGGAAAAAAAATAGATAGGAGAGGGGACTTAAAATTCCGGCCCCTGCGGTGAAGAAAAAATTAAGCCAATTTCGTTAACTAACTACAGTTTTAAATGAACTAATGCAGAAACCTGACTTGAGATTACACACAATATTACGTTGATTACTTGCATTATGTCAACCCAACCTATCAAAACAATGTGTGTAACTTAAAAAGTTGATCTCAGTCAGTAAATTAGATTTTTTTTTCCTACAAACTTGTATTTAATTAGGTCCTTCAAATTTCTTTTTGGAGTGTAGTTGGAGGTGATGTTGCACTTGTCTACTTTGTTGAGAGGTACTGTTTCATACATTTTTATGTCTTAATCACTCACATGCATGAGGAGAGCAGAGTCTTACAAACACCTGAATGTAGCGTCATCTACAAAAGCACCACCAGTGCCGATAGCCCCAATTCTAGAACACATCTTTGACGGTGTCAACAAATGTCAATATAGGCATCAGAGACTTTGTGTCAGAACAATTGTCTTGGATTACATTAGATTGTACATGCCTAATAAAGTAGACACTGAGTGTATAATCAAAGCTAAGTGGAAAAATATGCTTTTTGTATTGTGGGTGAACTCATTCTTTAAAGAGCAGACATTGGCAAACTTTGACACTCATTAAGACAAACATCTCTGACTCTGCCCCGTTGTATCACTCAACCAGAGAGATTCACGACTGTTAATAACCAAAAGGTTAATGTTGTAAAATGATTAAAATCAGCTAGTGTTTTCATCATATCGTCGAAGCTAATTTACTGACAAATTAATCTGAAAAACAGTAATTACATTCGCAATCAAACCTCACAGGGTGCATCCGAGCACCGATGCTGTCAAATCACAGGAAGACTGTTTGCATGATGCAGATCCTGACAAGTCATTCACGATGGATGACTTGTGAATGAACCATGATGACATGAACGGCGATGATTAAAATTATAAACTATTGTTGAGCTTGGGTAGATGTTGTAATTAATTTCTCCTGC
The DNA here is from genome assembly GCF_000690725.1 of Stegastes partitus. Lineage (NCBI taxonomy): Eukaryota > Metazoa > Chordata > Actinopteri > Pomacentridae > Stegastes > Stegastes partitus. Next base: position 488,223 of record NW_007577759.1, read on the forward strand.
CACAACAAGTTGTGCCCAGCCCCCTGCTGATGTTGTCTAATTGGTGATGTGCCGAGTCGGTTCTCACATCTGTTAACAAAGACGGATTTGACAACTTGCAAACCTGAGGCTAACAAATTGTTTGCAACAAGCTAACAAGCTCCTGTCCGTGTTTCTCGCTTGCTCGGTGAGTCATGAGCGTTCAGACAGAGCTTTTTGAATGAGGACAAAAAAAGATGAGAAGATAGACATCCATGAATGTAGTTTAAAAAGATGGAAATGTTGATGCCTTTTTCAGTCTGTTTCATCCCTGGATTTTCATCTCTGTATGATGCATGGTGCGGTGAAAATAGAAAATCCTCAAAGTCTGAGGTGGTTTTTGCCACGGCTGCTCCATCACAGGTGACTTTCCCACCTGTCAAACTGATTATGGTTTTTGTCATTGGTTGGGTTCCATCATTATGTCTGTATCTCAGTGGTAATGGGCGAAAAAATGTTTTAAAGCAAGAAGATGCACATGGGGCCTTGAATTTATGTTGTGTTACCTTCATGGATTTATCCTTTTCTTTACCATCAGCTACTTAACATGTTAAGCTGTGTAGGGGATTCAAATGTACTTATTTTAAAAACAATATATAAATATGTATTATACTCCTGAAAAACAGGAGAAATAATAGTGATTTTGTTTACTTGAATTTAGTTTCAGCAAAAACTTCAGTATGTATGCACTTATTTAATGGATGGGAGAGGACAGTTTACAAGAATATGAGAATATAGTAATTAAGTCTTTTACTGTATGTAGTCATTTTTAGTCATCTAAAACAGCATGTTACATCACTTAGCAGTTTTCTCAATTCAATCTTCATCCTCCATTAGGAAGTCATCTGAAAGATGTAGCTTAGCTTTCACAAGTTTGGTGAGAAGTTCTGTTTACAGATTTTTATTGCTTATTGCTGCAGGGTGTCTCTCCTCATATTTACCCTCATACCATCTCATCAATAGCTCAATCATCACTGCCAAACAGATCTGTCAATATTGGCTGCCCTCAGCACTTAATCCATGATGGCTTTGAGACAAGGTTACAGAGGTCAAGAGGAAAATAGTCCCCCATTTATACATAAACTGAACGTCCTGCTATACCCATTATGGTTATTGCCTTTTTTATGGAGTTGCTTTTGCTACCCTGTCATGTTTTATCACATACCTTGAAAATACAGCACATCAGGGGTTAGGCTGAGGTGAAAGGAGAGAAAATGCAGGCCTCAACGTCAGTGCTCAGATGCTCGAGAGAGCTTGTTCAGGTTGTCAGTGCTCCATACAAGTTTACACAGCATCAATACAGTCAGGCCCATAAGTATGCGGACAGTGATGCATTCCCCCCCCTAATTTTGCCTCTGTACACCACCACATGGGTTTGAAATAAAGCAATCAAGACATGATTGAAGTATAGACTTTCACCATTAATTCAAGGGTTTTAACAAAACATTGCACAAATTGTTAAGGGATTACAGCCATTTACAGAATCCCTCCAATTTCACAGGCTAATTGGACAACTGATTGTTAATCCATGTCATGATGAGATGTGGCCTATTTCCTCCTTATTTCATGACAGAGTCAAAAGATAAAAGGCCTGGAGTTGATTTGTAAAGTGTTGAATTTAGATTAGGTAGGTGTTCATTGGAACTCACAATACACGGTCCAAAGAGGTATTGAAAGCAATATTATTTGGCTGAAAAACAAACAATGAAGAAGTTTCAGAGACTTTAGGAATGGCCAAATCAACAATTTGGTGTGTTCTTAAAAAGAAGTAATGTACTGGTGAGCTCAGCAACACCAAAAGGCCTGGAAGACCACTAAAGTGGATGATTCAGCAATTCTGACCTTGTTAAAGAAAAATCTCTTGACAATATCTTGCCAAGTCAGGAACAGTCTTGAGGAGGTGAGCTTATTATTGTCAAAGTCTGTAATCAAGAGATGCCTTCGTGGATGTTAATCTGGAGGATTTATCTGAAGATGCACCCAACACCGAACAGAAAGGCCAGTGTAGGATATGAACAGACGCACATGCCAAAGGGACATAGAAATTTCCAGCTCAGGTCACAAGAAGTGCTAAATTGATTGATCAGACAGGCTGGAGCCTGGCCTGACAACGTTGTTGAAGAGCCCAGGAAGTTGTAGATCAAATGATCACACCACCGGAGCTTCAAAGGATCATAACAGAGAGAGACCTTTTCGGAGAAGACTAAGGAAAATATTCACCTTAACAAATGGGGTCTGGGTGATTTTTATTGCTCTACCTCTCCTCCTCCTCTCTGCTCTGAACCTAAAGAATACAAGCATAGACAATGGGGAAGAAAGCACAAGAGGATCTTAATGTGCCTCCACTATCCTATGTTAGTTTAAGTGTTGTTAAATGTGAAAGTACATAATATCATGATACACACCCCAAAAGCTTAATCATAGTTGAATAAACCCTTTTTGATTTTATCTGTTTGGTATATAATCATATATCCTAAGTACTGGATCATGTTTGTAACCGTGAGAGATAAATATCTCAGGTTTAGACTCTTTGCGATCCTCTAAATGTGAGACATTTATCTTCAACAGGTTTAACTCTGTATAATTACAAGTACATATAGTTCTAAAGTAACACTGTTACTTTTGGAATAAAACTCCTGACCACCCAATAACCATGTGACCCACTGGGGTCTCAAATTTAACACCCTCCTCTGGGAGGGGAGCTCTTTGTGATTGGTCAGTTATTTTAGTATTGAAAGCCTCTTCACCTGAAAAACAGTGGATTTTCTATTTGGCCACAGAATCTCCCACTTTGGTCTTCCATGCTACCAACTTCAATTGCCACACCCTGATCCAACTAAAGCTGAAGCCACGTCTGCCCCCAACACCAAACGCCACTGGATCAAGCTTCTATCTCTAAACGGGTGCTTCAAAATTACAATTGGCCTTCAAAATAACATTCCAAATTTAACAGTTTAATCTGCTGCTTCGGGTGAAAAGACTTTTGAAGTCTCTGCTCCACATTTGGTTTCTCATTCTCAGATTTTCAACTAGCATTTTCATCATTGTTTGTATTTTATATTTTATGTTTGTTGTTGTTGTTGGTTGTTTTAGTAATAAATGTTGTGTGTGTGTATACAGTTGTTTCTTGTGTTTTTTATCGCTTACTTTCAGTCACTTTAAGTATCCGATCTCTATAGTTACCCAAGCTCTAAGTTCATTCCCTAACATCATAAAACACTCTTGATTGAGCACCAAGAGTAAACAGCTTATTAGAATTATTGTGCTGACTCTGAGATTATATCGCTGGACGAATAATGTAAAGGTTGGTTTTAATACAATAATTTGCTTTATGGTGAAGATAAATCAAACTTATTTCCCAACCTCTACACCAGATTAGAGTTTGCCTAAACACATCTGAAGAAGCCCGTCTAATTCTGTAACAAGATTCTTTGGACAGATGAAACCAAGGTTAACCTGTACTGAAAAAGAAAAGAAGAGTATGGAGAAGGAACACGTGGTGATAGCAGTATTATGGTGTAGGTATTTATGGCTGCCAATAGAACTGGATCACCAGTGCTTATTGACAATGGGTCTGTTGATGGAAATAACTTGATGAATTCAAAAATGTAGAGCGCTATACCTTCTGCTTAGATTAAGTCAAATACTACATACCTGATAGGAGAACACGTCACACATGGATAGTGATTCAAAACATACCACCACAGCAACCTAAGACCTCCTTGGGAAAGAAATGAACTCATTTTTCTGACTCAAGTCAGTCACCTGACCTGAACCCAGCTGAGCATTGTGTTAAAGACAAAACTAAAGCCGTTTTAACTTCCCACAAACAAATACAAACTCAAGTTGGCTGCAGTAAATGCCATGCAAGCATCTTGAGAGAGGAAACTCAGCTTAAGTGATGTCCATGGTTTCCAGACTCCAGGAAGTCGCTGACTGCAAAAGATTTGCTTCCAGATATTAAAAATTATCTTTACAATTATGTTAATTTGTTACTTTACTTTTAAACCTTTAAGAATGGAGTGGCTATGAAAAAAAGGCTATAATTCCAAAGACAGTTAATGCAATATTTTTGTTGGACCCCTTGAAATAAAGCTTGGAAGTCTGCACTTCAGTCACAATCATGTAATCTCAATTCTTGATCGCCCAATTTCAGTTCTACCACAGTAGTGTACAGAGGGAAAATTATAAGCAATGTGACACTCTCTAAATACTTACTTGCATACATACGATGACTTGATAGATTGATTAGTTTCTTTTCTATGTTTTGTTCATGCTGTAAATTCCAAAGGTTTTTGGGTAGAGGCAGCCTAGACATGCCCCTTTTAGTGTTGGTTTGCCTAGAAATTGTAAGGGAAAAAAAAAAAAATCTGTCAAGATAATTAGTATTGTGTGTGAAGTATCTTCACACACAATTTGCAAAAGCTCAGGTCAATTAGTGGTGAGACCTCGAGGGTTCTCATTTAGTGTTTTTATCTCCCTTTGGGAAGCGTTTTGAACCCTCTGTCTTTCTCGCCTTTTTCCTCTCACTTTAAAACAGTAGCTTACTTTGGCAACTCTGATGAAAGAGTAATAAATGTGCTAATTTATGGCCTCTCCTCCATTATGATGAAACTACTTTGAAACTGAAGTAATGTTCTAGCAGGAGTATTCACAATGAGAGTTTGTGAAACTAGATGAGGCAGCTATTTTTACCACAAAGTTTAATTTAGATGTTCAGTATGGTATCCTCAATCAAAGGACAAGGTAACTTTCCTGAGATGTGGTTGGATTTTATGGAAGTGTGGATGGATGCATGGGTGGATGGATGGATAGATATACTAAGAGATAGAGACAGAGAATAGAACTCTGCAGTACACAAGTTATGACGGCAAGCAGCGTCTGACCTGAGCTGCGTGAAAGGAAATCTACCTTTTCAGGTTCAAAGAGCTAATGAATATAAATGAAAGGCATCGACAAAAATGAATCGCCTGTAGATTAAAGATCAGAGCCCTCTGTAATTGTGATTATGCATGCAGTCGCCCCATCGAACAGATGAAAGATATCAATCGATGGCAGGCATCAGCACTTTCTGCGTTTTAAAGGCCAATAACCTGTCCTTTTATTCTCCTTGCAGGCTTAGGAGTTATTTTTGGTGTGTGTGTCTTGTCTGTGTGTGTGTCTGTGTGTGTGTGTGTGTGTGTCTGTCTGTCTATATGTGTGTGGTGTGTGTGTATCTTTTCCTTTGCATTAAAATTGTATTAACCGAACATTTTTTGACAAAGATCTAGTGGGGTTTAAGACGACACTGATATTTCTTATGTACGGTCTGTCACTCGCTTTACAAGTATTACCCCACTTGTGTATGAATCGTGTGTGTCTTTGTGTGTCTGAATGAATATAGCCCCTGTCAGTCTGACAGCAGGACTTTAGAAGGTGCTGATCAGCAGGACCAGTGATGGGTTAAATACCCCATGTCTTGATGCTTTGATCTCACTGCTGACAGTGTGAGAGATGGTTGGGTGGGGTGGAGGCTGACAACATGGGAGATGAAGGGAGAAGGGGCAGGGGGAGGTAGATATGGAAAGTGATGATGAGAGGAGAGCGGTGAGAGGAGACTGTGCTTGTGGTGGAGGAAGGGAGTGTTGCACTGCAGATAAAGACATGAGAGAGGAAACTGAGTGATAGACACATAGGAGGTACATTATTACACAGAGCAGCTGCAACAACAAACTGAATTGAAATTCACATACATGCAAAAGTTTTTGGAACTTTACAGGTTGAGATTCTGATCGATCATACAGTAACATTAGGGAGGCATCTGATCAGTCTCGCATTCATTTTGCAGCACAACTACAACCTCAAACATACAGCCAGAGTCACAAAATACTATTTTTTAGTGACAAGAAGGAGTCCTGCAACAGATGGCATCGCTCCCAACAGAGCCTTAATCTCATCATCATCATCGAGCCAATCTGGGAAAACATGATGAGACGTAAGAAATTGAGACGATTTTAGAAAGTTCTCCAAGATGTTTGGAACACCAATTGCCAAGTATCTTAAAAACCTGTAAATGTACATAGAAGATTTGGCGCTGTTTTAAAGGCAAAGGGTAATCCCAGTCAATATTGATTTTATATCATCTTTTTTCTGTTTACTGCACTTGGTATGAAGTTCATTGGTATACTTTATTATATACTAGGGGTGTGCGATATGACGATTGTGAAGGATTGGAACTTGTAGACAATCTGCTAAAGTAAGGAGATCATATGGATCGTTTAGGTCACATTCTATAAATTGCAGTTCTATGCTGACGCACCGACGCACCAGACGTAGTACGTCATCAACCTGACCGGCCAATCATTGCGAATTGCGGGCAGCGACACAATTTCTTACCTGCCTCCTTTTTTGTGTGTGTGTAGCGGTAGCCGCATGGAGAGCCATGGCTGAAAGCCAAACGGAGGAGTTGGTCTCTAAAAAAAAAACCCAACTCCACGATATGGAACTGTTATGGCTTTTCCCCAAGTTGTCTAACCCAGACGTTCATTCTGCAAAACTTACAGTCAAGAGACTTTGCTGAACATCAGGGGAATGAACGTCGCTAGAATTGCGGCAGCCAGGTGTGATTTGGACATACTACACCAACAAGGAGTCCAATCAGAGACTACGCCGGCAGTTACCCGAGTGAGAAGGAAGCGCAAGTGGTACGAACGTCTTACGTCTTAATGTCTTACCCCAGACATGCATTCCGCAAAATTTACCAATTAAATGATCCTGAAGAGACGCTCTCTCATCTTGCCTGTACTACTGTGTATGTACAGCAAAATGACAATAAACTTGATTTGATTTGAAATGACAAGGCGCAAACAAAGGTAATTTGCAAAGTTTGCACAGAGACGGTTCGCATATCGGATGGCAACACAACGAACTTGTTCGATCACTTTACATACAGAAATGGTTTAGTTGCACTGACCAGAAACTTGCAAATTATTCTCAAAAATACATCTAAGATCGCGATAAAATCGAAATCGTGATTTTGTAATAAAAAATTGTGATACGATATTTTTGCCATATTGCCCACCCCTATTATAAAATATAAATGAAGATATTTACCAAGTAATAAAACAAAATTATTAGTGTAGAGTATGTTTAATTTGTTCAAGTTTTCATCTAACAAGGCTAAAGACTGCCAGTGAACTGGATTCAACTTGGTCTTTCTTCTACCACAACCGGCAGATGCCAGAAATAAAGGATGTGTTATTGAGTCAAAAGAGCTTGTTGCCTTTTCATGACATCTCTGAAGTGTTGTGGTCTGCTTTTCATTGTAGGACTTGGCTTTTCATTTCTTCGTCTACGATAAAAATGCATCTAAAAGCATGTGAGCATGACAACACTACACACATTGATGTAACCAGCTCACATTTAGCATCTTGGTGTACTGAATAATTAATTAGGAATTTGTCAATGCTCAGCTGAGGGTGGTGAGAATTTGCTTGTTAGTTTTGCAGTTATGTTGCTGTGAACATGTTGGACAAGTGAAGATCATCAATGGCATTAAAATTCATTGTGTTGGCACCAAACACCATATGTATAGGGAAAATTTGGCCATATATTCAGCAACAACAACATTGCCATTTCTCGAGCCAAACCGCCAGCTTACACAAGTCCTACTGGCTAAAATCATGAAGTGGAGAAGTAGTACAGGAGAGCATCCAACCTCCTGTAACTGAGAAACTATATTAAACGCATTTTCCCAAATTAAATTCTGTCGGCAGGTTTGGCCACTGACAGGAAATCATCTTTGTTCAGAGGAGGCGATCAATCAAAACCTGACGGTAAAATACAAACTGTGTCCTGTAAATGGTAATGCTTGAACGCTCTGTCAAGAGAAGCCTGCCTTGACAAACGGTCGGTACTCAGCCTCTGACTCTTTGATATCCTCTGGTGCAGTTGGTAAACGTGAGCTGCTTGCTTTTGGCAAACCTCTCCAGTGTCTCGAGCTTATTAATCCCCCTTAGATTTCCGTTGCACTGCATCATAAACCATTATCGAACAAGAAAGTGGTTACTTTTTAGAGTTCCTGACTTTTTTTTTTTTAAGAAGCATTTCACATTTACAAGGTTTTCATTTGAGAACTCCGACAACTTTATATAATCCCAGTTCTTTACACTCTGTTTTCATGTTTATATTTCACCCTGCTTTATTCTATGACTTTTGCATCTGGAAAAGTTTCCGCAGAGGATCATTAAAGATTCATCTCATCTTCATAGCGAAAAAGTCAGCCAGACAGAGAACAATACAGACAAAGACACAGAGGAAAATAGGACAAGACAGAGAAGGGAAAGAAATGTACAGACTGAGAAGCAGGCGGGCAGATCGACAGATAAAACAGCCCCACCGACCAAGCCAAAAAACAGATGCTTGCTCCCTGTTCTCCCTGTCCTATCTGGCTCTGCGCTCTCCAACCCCAGTCTTCAAAGCCACAGCAGGAGGTGACACTCACAGCTCTGCTCCCAGGCTTCTATATAAAACCTCCCCAGTCTATTTACCTTCTGCAGGGATTACACTCAACACTCATCTTTCACATGCAGCTCGTTTGGGCAAATCCCTCTTGTGTCTCTCTGGCTCAGTCACTGTACGCTTGCACATTTGTGTGTGTGTGGTTGAATGGGACTGAGGGAGAGTGTGTCATCAAGAGAATAATTGTGTTTGTCTGTCTGTGTATTTCTGTCATGGGGGTTTCATTTCTACCTGTGAGACTACTTTCATCCATGAGTGTCTTAGTTGGCACAGAAAGCGTTTTATTCCTCTTACGGACTGCATGCTCTGATTTTCCTGGCAGCCACATACCAAAGAACAGACAAAATAGCCAGTGTTTGTTGTGGAGATCAGGGTGCGTCAGTGGAGGACGTCAGCATGGGATTGTTTTTTATTTTTAAAAAAATCTCTGGATTCATTATTTATTCAGCTACGTAAGTAAACAGTGAAATGTAATTTTTTTTTTTTTTAGATTCATCTGGGTAGTCAGTTTGCATTTGTGGTCAAAAAAGAAGATCAGATTCCTTTATAAATTAATTAAAGAGAGTTCGCAAATGAGTTGAGCAAACAACAATGTAGCTTAAGAGTCTAACTTCCAATAGTGTGCTTTCAGCAGAGCAGCATGACAGATGCCAGAAGATTTCTGCACCGTACACCCTTGTGTAATGTACATTGCTGCTTAACATCTTCTCTTAGAGTCCCACATCTAATTTTACACGACAGATACATGAACCTATTTGTAATTGTTCCGTTTCTGTTGAGTAAACAGGTTTGGTTGGCTGAGAAGTGAACCATTTTTGTGGAAGCCAAAATGCTTGACTTTGAAATTCTGCTGTGAAATCATCTTTGCCTCAGGCATCTAACGACCTTCACATCCAACATTTTGGTTGAAAATGTTTGATGCACCTCATTTATATCACACTTGCGTCCGTGTGGAAAGTTTTGCAACTGCAGCTTGTGTTTGTTTAAAAGTCATCTACGCTGTCTGACTTTAAACACACCATTGGGATTGAGGACCAGCTGTAGTTTGCCAATTGCTAGACTTTGTCATTGGGAAAATAAAACTTTGTTTGGAGTTAAGTTACGTTGCACAACTTTTACTCGCTTTCCCAGAGGAAGAAGCTATTTTAATGCAACTTAGTAAAACTGAAAACAGCACATCACATGAGTGGTGTGATATGAGTCCATAATCCTTACTCTTGCTGTTTCATTATGGTGAAAAACCACTGTTGAGACTATCATTGTCCTGACACTGCTTTTGTACCAAACATTAGCTGGAGGGTGCCAAGATGGTAAATGTCACCATCGCAGCACAGCCAGTTTTATTGGATAGGGTAAAAAAGATCCCCACGCTTCACCACAGTTACCAAAAGGACTATTCTGAGCACAGTGTCCCTGCAGTGACCAGCTCGAACATGAATTTCCTCCAGTGTTTCTGGCTTCTTCCCAAGACATTAAAGAGATTTTGTACATTTTCCACATTGGACGTCTCTTTGGCTTTACTTTCAATGGTTGAACCCTGAGAGGGCCACACTTGTGTCTCTGGGATTGCCTGGGGGAGATGTGCAGACTACCTGAAGGATGTGTGCTCCCAGAAAAAGTGGGATTCCAGAGGTGGTGATGGGGGGTAAAAAAAAATTTGATTTTTTGAATTGATCAATTAGGTAAATGAGACAGTTGCAATCTACTATTACATGCCATCAGCCAATTGCCCCATTTCATGACTGATCTGGAGTGAGAATATTCGGTAGTCTTTGGCCTAAAGGGTTCCAGGAGGGCAGTAATGACAAAAATATAGGAGGTCCAATTCATGCTATCTCAGGGGCAATCATATTTGGTTCTTGAGGCACTGTATTGAGCTCACTTTCAACAGAGTGGTGCTACTTGCTTTGACCTTGACTACAACAGTGAGCGATCTGCATGCCCTGCCAGTTTATCCCAAAGGTATAACGATAAGAGGGAATCTGTGACGAGCACCACACTCGAAATCCACCCTTCATCCCTGGGAACATTAGAAGGTCATTGATTGAGAGTGAAGCATTCTACCCTCATCCCAATGGGGAAATTGCATTGTTTTTACACCATGTGCGTGTTGGCATCTCAATGAAAGGCCATGGTGACGTAAACATAGCAGCTTGTTACTACAGGGACAGAGTTGTCGGTTAACACCATTTACGCTGGCACTTGTCAAGGCACATTGCTGTTGCAGCCAAAGTTTCTGCAGCCTTTTTCACTGGAACATGTGGGGAGGAGATTTTGAGGTTGTGTTACTGCTGTTTGATTGATGATGCTCCTTGTATTATCAGGATTAACTGGTTTAATCTTTGCAGGTTAAAATGTGTTAAAGGTAAGGCTGAGGGTCTGTTTTTCTATGAAGTAAAAAATACAAATTTGGCCTCTAACGCCAATTCTGTAATTCCACTTGCTTCTGAAGACTTTGTGGATAATGAACTTCCATTTAGAACTTCCACTGGTCACTTCCATTGTTTTCAGTAGATTAGATCATGATGATTAAGTGGCAAAACCTAATTAGCAAAGTCCTCAACTTTAGTGTTGCGACCCAATGTGTGCTTGCTTTACAGAGGTTGGTTTTCTAATTAGCTTGAAGAATTTATTAGATTTTGTTCAATGCAGAGCTTCTACAATTCTTTTGAAAATGGAATATAAATTAATGTCATACTCAATTTCACAGTTAAGTGCTGCAGTCAGGAGTATTAAAACTGGGGTCATGGTCTAGTAAAGGTTGACGAACCCTGTGAGATTACAGATAGCTATCGCCCCTAGCTTTGCTCTGTTCAGCCTGATTGATTACACTATTCCACATATTTCTCTGTTTTCACTGCAGCACTGATCTCTCTTTGCCTTGTCTCAGTCTGATGGCTACTTCATTAACACTGAGAAAGTTTTATTTGACTTTGTACATGTATGTGTTTGTGTCTGCGTCTGCTTTTGTGTGTGTCTGGGCAACTTTGGCTTCGGCGTGTTTTGCACATTCTCAACAAGTTGATCTACATCTGACAGAGGCTGATTGTTTTACAGAAATCGAGACAGGCGCATGTTTTTTTTGTTTTTTTTTGCGCTCAGTGGGGAGCTGTGGTTGTATGATCAGATCTGCTAATGAAACCTACAACTTACAACTGAATTCTGTCTCTGTGAAAAGCAACAGCAACCCACTTTGACAAAAGATCATGAATGACAGCAACAAAAAGGCTTTTATGTTGCTTTTTTATAGGGAGCAAAGTTTTCTTCAGTGAAACCCCACATCCATCACCCACTCTGTCAACTGAGGAGCCCTTGCATTCAGAGATATATATAAAAGAATTTTTAAATTGTGTATATTTTGTATGTTGGAAGCAACAATGCATTTTCTCTGTGTTTTTTTTCGTTAGGTCAGACACTGCAACCCTCTGCACTTTGTATTACAGAGTGGTGAAAAATGAAAAGTGAGACATCACAGAATAGTGCTAAGAAATTACGTTGCAGGTGAATCACCTGTCCTCTTTCCTCAATGGGGATGACACATCGCCAGCAGTGTGTGTCCTCCTTTGAATGTGTGCAGTGGTGTATTCCATTGTGGGTGTGTGTATATGTCTGTTTGTGTGCAAAGTGGAAAGTGGCCAAGGATAAAGTTTCACTGTGGCCAAATGCACACTACCCTCTCACATTATTGTCTCTTAGTCAGGTGCGACAGGGAGAGCAACAGAGAATGAGACAAAGTGAGAAGGCCTGAGTGCACAAAAAGACATGTCCAAGCTAATAATCTAATTTGATATCCAATTTGTTGAGGTACCCACACCCCTCTCCTCCCCCTTCTTTCTCCTTCGCCCTCCTTGATCCTTTCATCCATGCATCTCTCTTTTACTCTCTCCTTTTCTTTGCCCGAACACCATGCTCTTGCCAACTTTTTGCAAGTGTATAGTGAAGGCAATTTGAGCTTAAAGTACACTGCTTAGTTTGCAGCATGCATAAGCAGCTGTGCGTGCATGTGTGTGTGTTTATCATGTTCTTTGCTTTGCCTGTCCATGGCTCTGACAGTGTATGTGTGTTGCAAACAGGATTACAAACACTGTTGACTGGGAGAGAGGAAGACCTCGATTTATGGCTCAAAGATAATGTCTGGTACATTCTTTAAAAGGATGCATCACTGATTAAAATAAATGTTCTGTCAATAGGTGTTGCTATTTAGACACAGATTAAGTCATGTTTACCGTATAGGACTTTCTTTGTTTGATGTTTTGAAAATTCCTTCCAGAGATTTTACAAAGCTTATGCATACATACTGTATTTAAGCCTATATATACAGTACAAGTCATTGTCTCCATGTAAGTGTTTTTATTTACACATACTTGTTTTGCTTCAACAATGCCTTTCACAACATACCATTTAGATCTTTTTAAGTCACATTGAATCTACAGTAGTGCAGTGCATGAGCACCCAAACAGAAAACACAGAAGTATGCAGTTGTGACTGAGACAATGAGCTTTTAGACTACATGTTAACAAACTGTCATTTCTAAGCATTGTACCCCTTAAGTCGTAACTGCGATGTCGTCTGACAAACTCATGGTACGCACGACGGTTGTGCTGTGAATTCAGCTATTTTTACATAAAATCCAGACCTACTACCCAAAGTCTGAACAATTGCACAATAAGGAGGAAAAGTGTTGCTTTAGCTGCTTAATGTTTGTTAAATGTCCCACTTGTCTACATTGCACTTTGTATAATATACCGTTTTGAATTGATCACTTTCATGGGTTTACAAGAAGCATGTATCTCTTTTGCAGTTGCACTCCTGGCTTTACTTATATGTCAAAATAAAATGAACTTTACATTTTGCTTTTGAATTGTTAATCGTTGAGAATAATGTACTCATCTGTAAAACAGTTGGTAGATTTATCCTTAATTTAGATTTATTCTTAATCTTATACATAGTTATATGTATATATATATAACTGTATGTGTGTATGTGTGTGTGTGTGTGTGTGTGTATATATAAAAAACTCCTCAAACCTCTTTTTTAAAAATCTGTGACCTGTTTATTCAGTTACAGAAGTAGGGGGAAAATGCTCACTGAGATAACTCTCTGTCAGCAAGCTCATTTGCTTAAACAGTTTACTAATGGGACAATAAATTTACATTGATTTTTCAAGAGTCACATTTGTGTCATTGACTTGTCTCATAACTGTCCACAAATGTGTTTCGCAGTACAGTTTACATTCAGACAGAGCAGTTTTAAGTAAAAGCTGATAGTGCAGCACAGCTAATAAGCTGTAGGTAATTCTGTCTTCTTAAAGGTCAGTGCTGACAAGATGGGTGGCTATTGGTCAACAGCGTCAATTGCTGTGTCAGAGATTACCAATGCTGAACTTAACATGAAGGATTTATTTTTCCCTGTAAGCCCATCTACTGATCACAATGACTTCAATAGACAGAACTGATTTCAAACACTGTTGTGAGTGAATTTGTAGGGATGTAGGTTTGGCTTAACTGGTTTCTCTTACAGGCTCTGTTCTGTTTTTAACAAGCACCCATTTTTCGCTTTAGTCATTGGCCATTATGGCATAATAGGCCTTTTAAGTGTTCATTAACTTGCAATGAGCATATAAACGACTGACACTAGTGTAAATGCTTTATTACACTGAATCAATAAAACATATTTAAGACACGGTATACCATTCAACCAATACTCCCACACTTAAGGTTTTATAATAGTTATTCAGCTAGCATGTAGCTCTGTACTTTTAGGAAAATAGACTGGTATGAGAATGAGTGGGGTAAATACACAGATATAGTACATTCATTAATTGTAGGTCTTTACTACTGGTCACCGAGCATCTGCACTGGAGCGACTGAGGGTGAAGTCAGCTGTTAAAGGGCACCTTGGGGATTGCTCCTGACATTTAAACGTCTTGTCACTAGCCACCTTATTTAATTTAGGTGGAATCCTACTCATAAGGCTCATATGCTCTGTGCTTTCAAAAGGATATGAATCCCCACCCCCACCCCCACCCCCCAGCAGATTTAGCCTTAGTTACACTTCCCATCAGACTTTAACAGAGTGAAAATCCTGCATCAAAGTGTTTCTCAGCAGCTTTGTTGGCAAACCCTGAGTTTTAAAATTGGCTGAATCAGCAATGCTTGGTACTTAATTTGTTTAAGAGAGTCCTACTTGTGCTTTCAAGCTCAGCTCCCTTCAGTACAGTTGAGTTTAGTTGCGTAACTCCCAGATTTCCTGCTTCTTGTCCTGCCTCTCTGGACAGCTCAGAAGTCAGAGGAAAGGCGAGCAGCGGCGTGAAGCCAAATGCTGTGTGGATTCCTGGTAGCCTGGCACAAAACTGATAGTTTGGGGTATTTTAAGAGCACTGTTTTGAGTAACTGGATCCAGTGTCCTGCTTTGCTTGTTATGAGTTAGTAATTCATTTCTTAGTTCAGATCTCTTTTGTCATTAGTGAGAAAATATGTAAGCATTTTCAGTGTAATACATCACTGCCATGGCAGGATTTGATCTCCTGCTGCCCGGGGAATAACTGTGTGTGAGCGATATGAACGGTGGGTCATTATTTTCTGGGGAATACAGATGGGAAACATTACCGGTAACACTGCAGTGGCTACTTTTTGTAGTCATTAATGTCCCCCTCATCTTTCACTGCCTTAGGTGACATGCCTGGTTGTCATATCACCGATGCTAATGCAGAGAAAGACTGTGGAGGAAGACATGATTCACTGTGCACAGCGGGTAAAGTCAAAGCCATAAAGTAAAGTTCATGGCCATATATTAGAAGGTTGATGGGATTTACTGTCTTGCACAAATATCTTTGTATGTAGGTCAGACCTTTTAGTATGAGACTAAAGGGCATACTGCAAGAATATTCTGCTGACTTAATGTTTACTATTGCAATTAGCGTATACAATTATGCACGAATACATATGCATGCACCCACTAGCGCACACACGCACACACACACACACACACACACACACACACTAAAGCTTAACCTTTACTACCATGGAATTAGTTGGTTTCTGTTTTATGCCACTTGCTCTGAAGTTAATAGAGAGAGCGCGAGGACATAAAAACATTCATTAGAATGCTGATTTTGATATCATAACCTTGTTTTAACCACGCTCTGAATGTACTTAATACTGGTTGGCTAAGGAGATGTGCATTAAGTAGCTCAGAATCGTGTGCCTTTGATGTATTTTCCAGTATTAAATGAGTACCGGCAGTTATAAAGTGATTTTTTTTTTATCCCCTCAGTGGCTGGTGTTGACTTTATATGTAACCTTTGCTACTTCTCTTCGACTCAGTGACTTGTCACAAACTGTGAAGTGAAACTGCCTGACCTCATGCGAAGCTGAAAATACAGCATTCTGCAGTGAAATGAGATGTCGATAACTTTGAGGCCTTAATGCAGAGCTGCCAAAAGTCAGTTAAAGTCACTCTTGTAGTCGTGGTTTTTCATAAAATCCGTGTATAAAAGTACATTTGAAAGCTGAAAATGGAAAATAAATAATTTCCTGCCGGCTCCTTATCTAGACTGCCATGGGAATGATTGTTACATCTCACTATTGCTCCCTCTCATTACATCTTGCTCTCACATAGGCCGAGTCAAAAATAAATTAGCTCAGCCTGGGTGCTATTTTCAGAAGAGACAGAGAAAAGCAAAACTCCGATGTTCAGTGCTAACTCCAGGCTCACCGTTGAGGTAAATCAAAATTATTAAGCAAGTCATAGGCATCCCTCACCATGGCAGTCATCGCTAATTAAATAATTTGCACCGTTCATGCTTTGCCTCAAGATGAGAAAATTAAAAACCCTTTTCCTTTTTCTGTGATTCAATTAAAGTCGGCCTACTTTCTAGAAAACCTATCACTATTTTTTTCCCCCAGCAACCATGGATGAAATTACTAGAGAGACAGCTTTTAACTAGTTTCAGTGTAGAAGTTAAGGCTACTTCTATTCTGAAAAATGTAAACTTTCCAAAAGCTGCGAGTGGCCTCCAGGCGATGAGCCCAGTTATCAGTGGCCAAGTGTCTCTCACTCTGTCTCGGCACAGTACGACTGGTAATCCTGCAGAAAGAGAGCCACAGATTTGGCCATGGCACAAGTTTAATTTGTGTTTGTGCTTTTATATCTTGCATCAATTACAACAAAAGACTTTGGTTTTCAACCAGAGTGACACATAAGTCTCGGCTCCTTTTCTGTGATTCATTTACACAGCGAATGCCTCTGTGTGTTCATTTCCCCTTATGCATGTTCCATTTAGGCTTTTGTTTAATAATGAACAGCTCCATTACATAGACCCTGGATTGCTTTGTTTGAAACTGCGGAGCTTCCCTGCAGCTCACACTCAGTGAGAGTAATTTATAACATGACAAAACCATGATAGAGGTGTTATTTCTGCATTAGCCATTGACTTTCCTCAGGAGGATGAATTTGAGGATTTGGCAGGAGCTGCTGTGGCAGTCTTGACACTTCCAGTGAACAGTGTTATTATATATGACTGGTGTCTTGATGTACATTGACCCACTCAGTATTTAAAAAAATAAAAAATCACATTTACTCCCTGGTTTGGCACATCACAGCTACCCAACCTCGACTACTTCTTGTGTATGGCATGCCCAGCATGTGCTACAGGGGATCATTTGATATGTGTCGGGTGGGGAATGCCCTTTATGTGCTACACATCATTATATTCAGGTTCTCAGTCTTGTATTGAATAGTTGTAACAAATGCTTGATAGCCCACAGGACATCAAAGGTACTGTGTATGTGGAACTTTCAGGTGCTATTGGGGTCAAATCAACCTCTATTGACAGACAAGAACATGGAAAACATGGAAGCAAATGTAACTGTCGAGAAAACAAAATGCACACACGCTATATATATCGTATTATTGACAGATGACAGCTAGAGGCCAAAACTGGGAAATAGGGTTCAAATAACGTTTTGTACACTTTCACTATAGGTTGGCTTTTTCTTGTTTTTCCCATGTCTCATTTTGATGCAGTGCGGCGCCTCCTTTATTCAGCTGTTTTGCATATGCTTGGTTGTTTTTATCACTGCTTACTCTCTGCTCTTTTAAAGCACCTCTGCATTTACATTCTCTCCTTGTTTTGTTGAAGGGATAAATGTTACTTTTACCAGCTGGAACAGCAGGTCTTTCCCATCATAGCAAGGTCGGCTCTCATCTCTGTGATGGACTGATGCCCTTTGTTGTTGAAGCTACCAGAATGCAGAGAGGCTGATCAAAAGCAGAAAGGAGAATCGACTATTGTGTAAAAGAAACAACACAAAACTTTTAAACACTTTCAGAGTGCTTTTGAATGATCTGTCAGCATACTTTTTGGAACTCATTTATCTGTTTGTTTTTGTTGACTTGCTTTTCTTGTAAAGGATATTGTCTTTCATTCACTTCATTTTTAAATGTTCCCTCTAATCTAACCTTGATGGATAACAGGCTAATACAATGTAGCACCATTCGAAATGTCAAAATTTTTATTAAATGTTAAAATGTTTGCTTCAAAACACTATGATGTGATTTTATGAATCTGGGTTGCTTAAATACTAAGAACACAAAAGTTTATCTTTGCATCTCATGTCATGTTGACAAGCTGGAGTATATCAGAAACATGCCTCTGAGCCATTTTCTTTTTCAGATGATGACATGTTGCAGAGACGTCATACATTTCATAATGGGCTAAGCCTCTTCACAACATGATGAAAGATGTAAAACAGCTGACAGTTAGGGGAAAAAAACCACTGTACTTTCGTTGCTAAATATGCCCACGTGGACCCTTAATTTGAAATTTAATGGACTGGTTTAAACTGCTGAAACCATTATCAGTTTTCCTGTGATAATTAATTCAGGTGGCGTTAAATGTGGGCAAAAGACTTTTAAGTTGCTTATATCGTGTGGATTTCTTGATTTTTTTTAAACCAGATTACCTTTTTTTCCGTACATGCACAGCATCATCCTTTTTTAATTTTTAAAACTGATTGATAGATTTTTATTTTTTTATTTTTAGTTTTTTACTGATGTTACCAAAGGGAGAACTTCCATCTTATCTGTGTAATTGTCTATGCAGAAAACCAACACAACTAATACCTGGTGTACTTTTTTAGTTTCCATTTTTATTTAACCTTTACCAGGTAAGTTAATTGAGAGCTGGTTCTCATTTTCAATAACGACCTGGTCAAGAGGCGGCATACAAACAAGATGAACAGGAAATAACTTCTTCCACTTTTGTCTATTGTCTGTGTGTTAGCCTCTTACACTTCTAACTCCCTCTATTTTTATCATTTCTCTTGTTCTGTGGCTTCTTGGTCTCTACATGGGATGAAAAACTTTCAATTCCTGCTTTATATAAACCAATTTATTGGTCAATTCTGTGAATACGTGAGCAGCTCACAGTGGCTAAATCTCATAAGTGTCAGGGACCCCGGCAAACTTTGCCAGTGGCACTTGTCACAGTCCCTGGCTCCATCAAGTTGATAGTCTTAAAGTTATTTTAGCTTTTTTTCAAATTTGATTTATTCCAAACAAGTAGTGCATCAAAGATGCCCTTCTAGCAGATTGTCATTGGATTGAAAGGAAAAGCATGAATATGAAAACAAGGACACACTCTAGAGGAGTTCGAAAATAAATGGAGAGAAATCATTTTAAGTTTAAAGGGTGAAAATAAAGGGAACTTTGGTGACTTCTGTATGTCCTTTAGAGCAACAGAGATAGGGCTGTAACAGCAGGTCTTGGACATGGTTGGCTTGAGTTCAACAGAGTATATTTATTAAGGCTCGTAACTGTACTTGAGGATCATTGACCAAGATCATAAATCTCATAGATTATAGTATTGTGGTGGGATGTTGGTGGGATTGGTGCAGTCCTGTGAAAGGTGTATAGTAGCTCTCATTGCAGACTTGTGTTGGTCTTTGCCTTCAGTGACATACATGATTACAGATGCAGAGTTCCCTGTCCATTATAGTGCAGCATGTAGTATGACGATCTTTTGTATTTTCAGTCTGACAAAACATTTTCCAAATGTCTGACCTTTTATAGACCATTTGAATAATGACTGAGCAGGTCCTTCAATGACCCTAAACATATGTTGCTTGCACAAACTGCCATCGCTGTCTTTGTAACTGGTGAGTCAGTCTCACTGTGAAGGTGCAGCTCGATCCCTCAGTTCCACAGCAGAACTGCAGTATCATGCTGTGATGACACTGGGCAGCTCCCAGGTGTGAGAGTGTGAATTAGTGTAACCATTGCTTCACGTGCAGCTACTCCCACAGGTTTCTTCTGCAAATAGGAAGGCGACCTCAGCAGACTTTCCATGTTAAAAGGATAAAAAGAGGCCACGTACTCAGAACTGGAGAAAAAAATGTGCAGAAATAAAGAAGCACATATAGGCAGGGACATGCAGGTTTTACTTTTCTAAAGTGAGTTTTAACACAATTGCACATTCACATTTTCTGCCTGTGCTGATTGATGAGAATATTCTGCATACAATAATGCAAACCATGACAAAGATGTCATTTTGAAGAATCCCACTGTAAAGACAAATGGTGAATACAAAGAAGAGTTACCCTCATATCATTTTGGGGGATTTTCTTCTCAGTAGCAGAGAGCGTAGCTTCTTTTATATATTCTGTATTTTAAATTAATGTGTTTAACACCTTTTTCTGACAGTTTTTGTTTGCTCCTTTTGTTTCTTTTGTTTGTACCTTTCATGGAGGGCTTGGGTAAGGAACCATTATTTTGTAATATATTCAGCAATTGTACCACTGTGTTTGTACAGGAGACCTATACTAAAGTCTAATGTCTCACTACTGTCTCCGCAGTGAGTCGACATAAGAGCAGGTTGTAAATGTACATTGATACATGTTTGCAATGTTTTTGTTTTTTTGCCACTGATATATGGAAAATCTTTGCTTTGGGGCAAAAATCTTTGAACTAAAGTGAACCGAACTGTGTCATGTTTAATGAAATTTTGCCTGATTATGTGATGAACAATACACAGCATTAATTCCACTCTTAACTAATCTCCAATCTTTGGCTGTAATTGCTTGTCTTATTTTAATATTCTGTTTCCTCTTCTTATCCATATCGTATTGTCTTTTGCATCAACAACACCAGTTGATTTAATCAGAATTTTAGTTTATGAACTTTGCCGTTACCTTCATAGTTCTGCTGATACCCTTTGATACAAACCATCAAATTAAACAGAAATGTCTTTCAGTGATTCAAAAGAGTTGTATACCCAGCAGACTCCCTCCTCACCACTCCCCTCCTGTCCTTTAGATGACTGTTTCATTGGTTCTGTCGTGCTGGCAATGAATCAAGGACTACAGGCCTGGCTTTGTGCCGTGCTGTATGTGGTTAGTTACTTTTCAGCTGCCAGAGGTCATGACTGTCTGGCTCACTTTTACAAATGTTTCAAGTGGAACTTTAGGTTGAGGTTGGATGCAAGTCATATGGGTGCTAACCTGTTATAAGACACAAACTTATTCTACTGACCTAATGTATGCATCATTCATTAGCGATTTAAATACAAAGCCATTTTAACCATTATCGTGCCATGGCTCTGGGAAACTGACAGTTATTTGTAAGCATTGGTGGGTTGCTTGATCTTACACTGTGGTACAGGCAGAAATATCTCTTTGATCAGTAAATGGATTGTCGTGGCATATCTCACAGATATCGATGATCCCTTGAAGATAAATCCTGAAGACTTTGGTAATTCCCTGACTTTTCCTCTAGCGCCACCATGAGGTTGAAACTTTAAGTTATCACCTGAAATATCTCAACATCTGTGATTGCACTGGCTCTAAAATTTGTACACTTGTGACTGGTTCATAGTGGTTTTGGTTATCCACTTACTATTCCTTTTATCCTATTACTATTCCCGTTTCCACAAACTTCAATTCCTATACAACAAAACTGCATGGTCAGCTATACACCATTTAATTGTGAAACAAACAGATTTTTGCACCTGTGACATAGTAAAGGATCCCAGTTTGAAGGGAACACAAAATGCTTGTAAGGAGATATAAGGGAGGAATGGAGGCATAACTCGACGACGGGACTTAAACATTGATAACTATGTGTTAGAAGTTTGGTTGGGTTTGAAACTAATGGTTAGGTTTAGGAAAATATGCTTTAGTTTAAACTGTGAACTACATTTTGAAGCTTGTCTTCTATTTTCTGGATTACCATGATGACGAGTTCCACCCCATCTAATTTGTCATTGATTGGCTAAAAACATAATTGAGGCTGCAGTTTAGTTGGAAAGAAATCTTTTGAAATCCTGGGTTGTGCAGGCATGAGGTGGACAATGAGAGTGTGTGTCAAATGTGTTTTGAATTGATTGCCATGAAACTTGATACAGGCAGCCATGTCCTGCTTGTGGTGAATTGTATTAGCTTTGTGATCACTTGACTTTCAATCCAGTGCCAGTAACAGGTCAAAATTAACATTTTGACCTGTTAATGACTGTCCCATCAATCTCAGTTGTTGTGTTTTGTGCTAATTCAGAATTAAACAAAAAGTTAATAGTGTTTGACCTTGAACTTTTCTGCACAATGTTATAACAAACTCGTAGAGATCAATGATTAAAGTTGGCTAACACAGTATTGAATTCAAAATTTGTGAATGCATTCTGCAAAAAAACATTAGTTTGCTATTTTTAACAAATATCAAGAGATTTATTAGACCTTACTGGAGCTGCATCGTTTGCAACATAGAGCTTCCCCACACAGACGGTAATTGGGTCTACAGTACAGCTGGCATGATATTCATTACTCCCCATCTCATTTTCTGTGTTGGAGTATGCTACATGTGTGTGTGTCCATCTCATTAGGCAGTGTTTCCTTGCTACTGCTGAGGTTGGGGTCACTTCCTAATCCTCCGGGGGTCACGCAGATCTACAAAGAGAGCAGATGACACAGCACACAGGTCCGTGTTGTCTGGAGAGAGTCGGTAATTAGGGTTACGATCAGTGTTTAACAGCCAAACACTGCAGTGTTATTGGAAGTGTTCAGTGATTCACAGGGAAAGAAACGAATGAAAGTAGTTGAAATTATTTCTACAAGACTTTTGTATTGACTGCTTCAGCTCTCACTCCAGTGACAGTTTAAATGATAAAAAGATACACTGGCAACGACATTGTTGCTGTTCTCTCACATTCCTCTGGTTCTTCAGTTGCTGTGCAAGGCACTTGAGCTTGTCTTGCAATTTAGATTTGGTGGAACATGCTTTCTGCGTTAAGACATAATGCACTTGACCACAATTGTGCACCAAAAACAGACGACAGGTCTACTACACCAGATATCTAGAAACATAATTATAAAATGTTTAATTAAGTTGATTCATAATTGGGGTTGCAAGGTGGCACAGTTGGTAGCACTGTTGCCCCGCAGCAAGAAGGTCCAGGGTGTCCCCTGCCTTCGTCCTAAGTTGGCTGGGATGGGCTCCAGTTTTAATGAGTGATTGACTGTTATGCTTGGCTTCGTATAAACAGTCGATTAATGATGATTAGTGTTAGCTAGTTTGCATTACTCTGTCAATTTTGTATTTGTACACCAGCAAATTATTGCATTGAACATTATCTGTTAATCTCTAATGAAAGTGATTATTTTTAATCTACAACAACAAGTAGAGGTAATGAAATGTGAACATTTGCCTGACTTGTAAAGACAGCTGCACTGATTAAAAAAAGATGAGGTGTAATCCTGACTGTTAAGTGTTTATAGGGTTAAAAAAAAAAATCATTTGGAGGTGTGGCGGGGGAAGAACGGTGGAGGAGGTCACACAAGTTCATCAACTGAGAGAAGACAGACGGGGTTCAAATCAGAAGAAATTACATTTATTGAACAATTTAATAATTGGTTGAATGCAGGATATCTGGGAGTGCCTGGGACGAGAGTAGCCTAAAACAAATAAATCAAACCAATGAGAATACACAGAAAGATCTATTACATTAATTTAATTCTATTGAACAGTAAAATTCTTTAAAAAAACTAAAAATTAGCTCAGGAAGGGGAAAGTGGACGGAAGCCAGTAGGGGGGAGCTTCCAATTAACAGTGTTCCAGAAGTGCCACAAATTACCAACCACTTGTGAGCTCACAGCAATTGACGACCACTACAAACTGGCATAAAATAAGGTGCCCCAGTGCTCTTCCCACTACAGTCTGGGAAGGAAAACCCACACGAGTGTGCCTAATCTTCACCACCAGCCGGCAACCAGCTCCCCTAAAGAGGGAAAAACCAGTTGGCTCAGTCTAAAATACAGAACAAGGGTGAACACAGCAAAGCTAAGAGAAAGCTCGGACAAACAAATTCAAAGCAGAAGCTGACAAAAACCTACAATACAACAACAACAACAACAGCAAAAAATACACATTAACAGGTTTGTAACACCTGCCTACCTAATTGCCCCTCGGGGATAAATAAAGTTTTTTCCTGATTGTGATTGTGATTATAGCCTGTAATAACAGATTGCCTTTAACTATCATACCTTTATTAACTGCTGTCACAGAGAAGCCTGTGTGGCGACTATCAAGCAGAGACAAAAGGCTGCCATGGTGCACCAGTGCTTTAAATATCTTCAATCAGGGGATGAGTCGATCTGATTCTCTGGTGGTATGTTCAGCAGCTATCAGGATACACTAAATTTGCCAGAGGACAAACGTTCTCACGACAGAGGGTAGTAAAAAATTGATAATGTTACATTATCTATTATTTGCCGCTTTGCACTAAATAAAGAAAAACAGTTGAAATTAAAAATTGTCAGTGGTCTCTGGTAGACAAACTACGTCACAACAACACTATTCTAATAGTCCCAAGTACATATTACCATTCCAGGAATAGTTGGTCAACATTTGCAGGGTTTTAGGGAAATTTCTTACCCTAAAGGCTGTAACTGGTATATTTGTTAGGTTGTAACTGAACCTACAGAAGGGTGACAAGAGCAAAAGCGACAAAGTGTCTTGGTAAGGTGTTGGGCCTCTATGTGCAGCCAGGGCAGTCGTATTGCTTCTTGAAATTGATTCTCCAAGTCTATTAGAGGGATGAATACCATTCTTACTCAAGATATTGCCTCATTTGGTGTTTGGAAGATGTCAGTCTAAAATCTCCCATAGATGTTCAACTTTGAGATCTGGTGACTGTAAATGGCATAGCATACGATTCACATCATTTCCATACTTATCAAATCATTCAGTGACCCCCATGCTTGATAGATTGTAATTCTGAAGGAGATTGTTTTGATCAGGATAGAAATGTTTCATCATGGGAGGAAAGCAATCACTGAAACAACTTTGTATTGATTTGCAGTGAGACCGTTAACGGGACAAGTTGACCCAAATCATACCGTCAAATGCCCCTCACAGCAAAACAGAGCCACTGGATCTCCTTTAATTTTGTAGCAACAGGATGAAGCACTATAGTGGTAGCATTGTAAACACTGCTGCCTCACAGCAAAAGGACACAATCTGACTCATAGGTGTTCATGGGAAATGTAGCATCCTCAATCCATAACAGCTTATGTATGAGTCTCACTGTTATGTTCGTGTCTTTGATAGAGAATTGATTTATCAAAGATGTATTGATTAATCCAACATCCATGTGTCTGTTTCATTGTTGCTCATGACCAACCATTAGTTGACAGTTGTTTTACGCTTAACGGAGTCAAATATCTTACAGCCTTTAAATTTGCAATGCCAGTCAAGGATCAGAGTTCCTGCTTCTTTCAACTGCCTCATCAGAAAACAAAACCCTGCCAAACCCATTGAATTGTAAAATTCCAATGTTCTTGTGATTTACCAACAAGCACTAGTAGAAATGTGAATTAGTAATTCACCACACTTGATTTGGGTTGCTTAATACCCACTGCCAGTAGCAAGACTCATTTGGATTGACTAATTGGTAGTCTTACTCACTGTTACATGATGCACATAGCATTGCATCTTTATGATGATGAGTCATTTGACATTCTCATCTTTTCTCTCACCATCAGTCACAGCTATTAGGATTACAACAGACAAATAAACATTATGTGAAAGCTTATGCCACAACAGTGCAGTACAACAAATATCAAGAAACTGGTACAGCTTCTGCCCCTTTATATGGTGTAAAACGTGCTCTAGTAATTGCTTTTTTAAACTCTCTTGTAGCCCTGTCCACTGTTTGTCTTACCTTAAACTTTAGCATAATGCCGCTACGGCCTTCATTATCACAGTGGCGTTGTCAGGGAAAACTGCTGAGGAAATAGACTTTAAAGGAAGCAGATGTTCCTAAACATAGACATAAGGTCACTGCTTGCAATATAAATCAAGGGTTTGCTGAAATTTTAGGGTCCTTGAAAAGATGTCAACAGCTCACATACAGAGACACGTCCTGTCCCACTTTGAGATCTCAGAATAATTCGCTACTTTATCCTAGGACATCCTAAGTTGAAGACCTCTATTCTATCTGAGGTGTGTTTTACTCGGTTGCTTTAGATCACAGTAGATTCTACCACTGGCTGTTACTGTGGGGAGAGAAGGAGTGTGCTAACTCTGCATGGAGCTTAGAAACCAGCCTGAATACTGAATATCAATGACGTCTAGGTGGCCGAGGTTCAGTGTAAAGTATACAGCAGTGCCTTGCACAGAGGGGCAAATGCTAATTTCCATGCAGTAGTAATGGAAATGCTGATGTTTGTGATTGCACTGCAGCATTGCAAAACACTACTTTGCAGAGAAATCTCTTGCCACCTTTGTCCTTGGATGAAACATCTGTCTGGTGCTTCTAAAATAGTAGTTCAATCACAGCATCAACAAATAAAGATTTGATTTCTGCACATCACAAGGAAGGACACCGCTTTGTATATTCTTTGCCTTATTATTTGGAACACCTACGTTTCTTTTCTTGTAAGCACACGTCCTGCTGTAGAGCACATGATGTCAACAGTTTGGCTGCCAGAATGCTGATGAAAAAGTGACAAATGCTTTTACAAAGCAAATGGTACGCAGCAGGATCGTCACCAATAATCAAACTTTAGAGCGTAAAAAGTAAAAGCTGTGCCAGTTGTTATGCAAGTCCACATCCATCACAGTTGATTTACCTCTTTTTAGATGCTTCTATAAAGCTGCCCAAAGCCAAATCCACTTGCCAACTAAATAAACAACAAAACAAATGACTGTCACTGCAAATCAACACATGTTCGTGTCAGGAAATTGGGTGTACTTTGTAGTGCAAATTTTATGACAAAATAATTAGACTTTCTCAAGACCACACTTCGAGCTGCTGACAAAGGCGCTTTTAATCGTTCTTTCTCACCCTTTAAGATCTTAAGTAAATAATTTGTGAATATCAGGTTTTTCTGTGTTATTGTCAATATTGGATATAAAGTGATAAAGACAAATCATTTTCATATCACAACCACTCCTTTGACTATCAATTTTTCTGCTGTCACGTGTAATGTTGAGATACACCTGCAATTGTTCTCACATCTGCACAGTCATTTAAGGATTCCTGTCGGCATATTTTCATTCAAGCTTATGTAAAAAAGGCAGCACTTTCTAACAAGTGTTGCCTTCACTTCAGTTTTATAGGTCTCATGGGATAAGCTAGTGACTGAGAATCTGAAGATAAAGACAAATTTCTGCATGTCTGTACCAGTGAAACATGTTGGATCTGATACTACCGCTGGTTTCTGACACTGGAAGAAAAAGGACATATTCGTTCAAGTAAAAGCACCAAACACTGCACAATCATTCTTTCCAAAATGGCCATTATATTAATGTGATGTTCAGATTTCCCATGTTGAATTTTTAATTTTTTTGTTTTACCCTTAGGCAACTTACACTGCTGATGAATTAAAATAAATCATAAATTAAATAAAAACACAAAGTTTTGTCTAGCTAGTTTTGAGATTAAACGTAGAAACATTTTAAGAAAGTATTATGAACAGAACAGTTTCAGGTGAAAAACTCTTGAACCACCTTCCAGAACGTCTTCACTAGTTTTCCCAAGTCCTTGAGCCTTTAGGGGGCAGTGTTGGTTCATACCTCATGTTGAAGACTTGGTAAAAGTGCTTACAACTACTGTATGGAGGAGGGAAAGACTGAGCCGAAGGAGAAGAGGCAGGGAAGTGTAGGAGTTTGGAGAAAGAAGAAATGTTGGAAAGAAGAAAGAGAAAGAAGCAGGACGAGTGCAGATGCAAAACAAAAAGGTGGGCGGGGAACAGAGGAGGAGTGCTAAGTTTGAAAGGCTGCAAAATTATCACCATCAGGGTATAATGGTGATGAACATAAGTGTGATGCAGCAATGAGAAAGTTAATTATGATGTGTTTAGTTAGCATGATTCCTGTCCTCTCCTTTCTTCTCCTCTCCTTTCCCCTCCAACTAAAAATAAGCATCACGACACGGTGAAAAAACAAGCTTGCATTTCATTCTTGTCTCATAAATGGAAAGCAGAAACGAGCAGTGACTATGAATTCTAAGTGGGACAAGCAGAGTGGAAGAGCGGCGAGTTGGGATCGATTTAGGTTTGGTACATAAGAGGGCTCCTTTTTATGAAGGCTAAATATACAGCAAAGTGTGGCAGTCACACTTAACCGAGCTGAATGCATTTCCTCCTCTTCCTCAGACCTCCTCCTACCTCAATCCTCCCCCCTTTTCTCATCCCTCATTTTGTTCCTTCCCCTCTCCTCTTCGCCTCCTTCTCCTCTCATGGTCTCTTCCTCCTTCTTCTGCTGTCTCACCAGGTAGATGAGGTCCTTGATCAAACGGAGGCATTTATGTCAGTGTCATGCTGTGGTGCTGATGTGGAATCAAGCTACTCGCAGAAATTAATTCACTCCAAACAAACTGAAAGTCAGAATAGTTTGTCTTCAGAAGTAGGTCAAGGGGGATACATGGAAAATAATTCAGGGGTGAGTGCTCAGCAGCCCTTGCACTGTATGTACAGTCAGGCATTAATTCAGCAGCTTAACAGAACTTTAAAAGTATGCAGATGAAAACAAGGAAAGAAGTAAGCAAGTAAGCAAGTAACTACACAAGTGTTTAAGTCCTAAATTCAAAACAGCCCACAGAGCTGCAGCTAATCGTCTATTTTGTAGCCTTAGGCAAGTACATCACCCTATTCAAATGCTTCCTCTGGACAAGATGGTAGACAGTTGTGGGGCCTTACGCCCAAACCTCTCTGCCTGATGAGTCCCAAGGAGGGACAGACTGGCTCACATTTTCACGTTGTCATCGTCTGACCCACTTTTCTGGGAACTCACATGAATATAATGACAGAGGATGGTGGACAGGAATTTCCAATTGCCCATGAACAGAAGCATCATATGCACGGCATATATCATCACGGTAAATATAGTCTCAATCTTGTTTAATGATATTAAGAGTCATAAGGATTTGATAATATGATAATTACATTAAATGCCCTGTAACCATTTTCTCAATTAGCTTCTTACCAAGTGACAAACTCCGGGACTGAAAAATGAAACAATCTCTAAAGTGCCAAAAGCTGCAGTTTGTCCAATGGCAATTTAAGATTGGCTCAAACTTATGAGTCAATCCAGATAGACCCCAATATTAAAATGGCCACCTTTACAGCAGAAATAATAATGTTTAAAATCTGGTATTGGAAGCAGTTTTGGGCTTTATTGCAGATTTCCCCATCAGTGACAGCTGTATGGAGGTAAAGTCTTACAGAACTTAGTTGTTTAAAGGCTTTAAGCTACGCATAATTCAGGGCGTGACAAGCAGTGACAAGAGGGTGCTGTCAGAGGACAGTCCATTGGGTGGAGATGGCCTGCCTCCAACTCTTTGCTCATTTTTCACTTAGTCAGGAGTTAAGAGGAGTCAGACACTGCCAAGATGATGATTGCTGGAGCCACCACACTACGCTAAACCTGTAGGCCAGGGGTCGGCAACCTGCGGCCCCGGAGCCGCATGTGGGGCTCTTTCATACCTTTGCTGTGGCTCCTTGTGGCTTTGGAAAATAAATAATAAGTATTTCATTTAAAAGTCTTTTTTTCCCCCAGTTTGTTAGTTTTTAAAATGCAATTCTGAATTTGAAGATTATGGTGATCTTGTCACATTTAAATAAAACGTGTTGAATTTTTTTGTCGCTCAAAATATGCGTCACGCCTACTGATGTGCAACATTCACTGGCATGCGCAGTGTTTCTCGCTTAATCTGGCAACTTTCCAAATCCTGTTGGCGACTTCTTCTTTTTTGTCAAAAGTGAGTAGCAACAAATCTAGCGACTCTTTCTGGTGTTAATGGAGATTTTTCTGGTGTTTTGGAGGCTCTGACGTGAAAACACATATCATTCTGCAGTTACTGTCCTCAGCGAGCAGCGGGTGCTGCCGTGAGCTCCTCCCCGTCCCAAAGGGCTCACAAGTGGTCAGGAGTCTGGTCACCAGTCTCAGCTCCAGTCAGCAGGCCAACCAGACGGCATCTTTACTTTGCTGCAGGTGAATAATTTAACTTTGGCTTTCTATTTCATAAATAGGAGGAGGACTCAAATAGACATTGAGTATTTTATGTGGAAGTAACCTTCAACCCAGCTCTTTCAAAATGTTTTTGTTGCATGCAGAAATAAAATTTAGTTTTCTCTATAGTGGTTCATTGATTTTATAAATGCATACATAGCATTAACGTAAAAACGATATATGCTATGTGTTATCTTTATTTTAGATGTCAAAAGGATTTTGTGGCAATGGTGTTTTCTTTTCAGTGGGAAACTGGTCCAAATGGCTCTTTGAGTGTTGAAGGTTGCCAACCCCTGCTGTAGGCGATGTCACGCAGAGTTTGTCCAAGTAGAACGCCAGTAAATGGTCTAATTCACCCATTTAAATCCACATACACTCGCACAGCGATGGAGGCAGAGCTACAATGGTATTAAAAGTCTTGTCATCAGGAGCAACTTGGGGTTCAGTGTGTTGTCAGTTGCTGTTGGCGATGGGACCCTAAATTAACTCAAAATTCAAAAACCAAAGAATTGTGCTTACTTCACATGAGAACGGCCTTCGCTATATGTTTTGTACTTCAGTTGACGTCAAAAACAGGACCATTTAAATCAAAATGTGATGTATAAGGTGCCGTGTTGTTTGCTGCACCAATCACACTCACACAGTCCTGAAAAAGTAGCTTTGCTGCGTTTTTAAATGTTAATTCCTAATAAACAATATCTATGAAAGTTTTTTTTTTCTCTCTCTCTGAACTCTAATTTTGATTAGTGCTTTATCAGTTACAAATCCTCTGAAACAAGTTTTCAGGGGATTTAGAACATGGTGTGATGAACTATGTTCCCATTTAAAGCACTGCACATGACAAAATTCTTTACACACATTTTGGAAGATAATACAATGTGATTGTATCGCCTCAGTATAATTGCACTGAGCAGGGATTAATCCAAAATAGCATCCATCCTTGGTGCCTGTGTCTTTTACTGTGTATCACTTTCAGTGTTACACATGTATGAAGGGAGTCATATATATTGTATGCATGGACATGATTTTACATCACATTAACTCCTTGAGGTCACTGATAGAATTGAATAAAATACTGCAGAACGTGTGCTTCACTGTGTGAGTATGTAGCATGGATCAGAGGTTACACATAGGTGATGTGGGGATGGAGAAATTTATGCAGATCATGACCTTTCTGGTTTGAAACCTCACAGGTTGTTATAATGCAGGAAAATTAAGACCTTTTGGCTCTGTCTCGCTGCGGTAATGACTTGTCTGGCAGTACAACAACACAAACAAGTGAGGCAACATGACTGGAAGAAAAGGAGGCCTGTAGATCACGTGGTGGTTTTAAGGTAATTACTGTGAATCCTTATGGAAATTGGCAAAAAGCTATAGGTAAATACCTGTATATGCAGGGCTTTTACCGCATCAGTTCTGAAAATCCAATATAATGACACAGATCTGAAGGTTTTTCATCAGGGGAAGTAACTTTAAATAGGGCCTCCTGAAAGCACCCTGTGCAGCATTCAGGCGACTGTAATGAAGCCAATCACTTTTAATTTAGCTTCCCTGCCTTGGCTCTGTGATGGTATAATTGGGTTACATAATTAACACTTGCAGGAAAACAAACCACAGCACTTCTATCAGTGTCTTGCAGGAGGACGAGGAGCTAAGAGCTGTAGCTGGGGGTCTGATGAGGTTGCTTGTGTGACCACGGGGGAAGAAAGTGTAACTGGGCGCTGACAGCTCTCAGGCTATGCTGTGCCGGAACTAAAAGGTGAAATGGTGAAAGGTGGAGATGAGATTAATGAAGAGAGGGAACGAAATGAGGGGGACAGTGGTGAGATGGGATTAGAAAGGAGGAGAGTAAAGCAAAGTAGAGGCAAGAGATTGGATGAGAGAGGACAGGAGAGCAGAGGAAATTACTCTTCCTAGGTGTAATTGGCTTGAAATGTTACATGCAAAAATAAATGTTTGAGCTTATAGGGTCACCATCAGGTTCTAGTGGTATTATTAACCCTGCTTGTTTGAATCTGTCTTGGTTTGTCTTACTTTTTATAAACTGCATGCTTGTTTACAGTATATTTTCAAATAGAATCTAAACCATCCGCAAAAAAAAGAAGTTGATTCGCAAAGAACTGAGGACTAAAAATCAAAGCTAGAAATTTCTTCTTTTTTGTAATAAGAGCATGACACTCCAAACGAAGCAACTCTGAAATTAGTGTACTCATTAGCGAAGGAGATGAGCACATATTAATAATGAAATTCCCATATGCAATCCGTAGTGGAGGACTGCGAGATGAAGAAGAAAGGGTTGATGAAATAGAATGCAAGGTCTTCATTAAGCGCAGTGACAGCAACCTGCTTTCAATCTGCAGGGAGCTGGTGCTCAGGGACGGCCTGTGCTCCGAGGCTACGACACGCGGGAGAAGACTGTGGAATTTGCTTTGAAGCTCGACGAGACGCGGAATTGCGGCAGCGTCGGACAAACTTTTCTGCAGATTGTCTAGCGGAGGAGAGAAACGAACAGAGAGAGAGAGAGAGAGAGAGAGAGAGAGAGAAAGGGAGCAATCAGTCGTCACTCTGACTCTGCAGCAGAAAGCAGCCAATCAGAGTCCAATCAAAATCTCCACTCTCGGGACATCAAAAATAACTTACAGTAATTCACAAGTACAGACCGTAGAGATTAATTTCATCATCATTTCATCAGTAGTAGCTTTGCTTGGGGAGGCAGAAAAGTTGGTTCAGAAGCATGACTCAGGTTTGAACCCTGAAGTTACACCGGTCCTGTAGCTTCCACTGTCCACACGTAGTCTATATTATATTATTTTGATTTTTATTTTTTTTTTTGTTGATGTTGCAAACACTACACCAGCACTCAAGGTGTACAGTTAGTATTTATAGGGCTGAACAGTTATTTTTTTAATATTTATATCACTTCAAAGAGTGCACTGTTACTCTACTGTAGATAGCGTTATTTGTAAAAAACATAACTCACTGTGGCGTCTATGTGGCTGGTGTAAACCACTTTTGAATGCCATTATTTAAATATTGTTCAGTCATGTCAGATATTTTCTTGTAGAAAACTAAACAGGTTTATTTAGACCTTGACTTTTCTTGGATTTAGTGGATTCAGGCAACTATTTTATCAGACTCTGTAGAAGATAAATATGTGATCAGTTGAGGTACAAATCTATCTTTGTTCAGTAAGTAGACTGGAAATAAAGGCTGGTAGTTTAATTTATTGAAAACAATTGCAAATTCAATCAGAATATTGTCAGACAACTTGCAGTTAGATATAGCATGACCTAATACAGTGAGTAATTGGCACCACTTTGGCGATGTTAGCAGAACAGTATCTTGTACAGTTTAGTCCTCAAACAAGGAGGAAGGTCTTAAATCATTTGCTTGCTGATGGTTTGGACTCATGGCTTTCCTCACAGCTGCTCAGTCTGTCTCTGTGCCACACAAGCAAATTTCAAATTTCCATTTTTCTGAGCTCTCTGAGGAGAGCCAGTCTATTTTGAGTTGAGTTCTTGTCTTTGGAAACAGTAGTTATAGAAATACACTGATTCTATATTCCACTATGAGTTCAGCCACTCGTTTCGTGAGTCAGCAGTAACAGCTCTACGTATTGTGTATGTGTGACTGTGCCAGTGTACCATTTCAGAGTTTGACAGTGTGTGTACCTTTTGTAATAATTTAGTTTCGATGTATATAGTTTGTGTTTGACTATAAATCTCTTAAGTGCTGCGTGTTGCTCATGAATCAAAAGACCATGACTGCTTGTTTGCTGTGGCAAATGGAGTCTATTAAAATCTGCGTCAGGTTTACACCTGTCGAGGAGGACTTTAGACTGATAATCTGCTTAGAGACGCCGACATGAAAAGAGAGGGTGGGTGCTTGGAGACGGGGAGAAAGAACAATATTTCACACCGATCAGAGAGAGAGAGAGGAAAAGGACAGAGAAGGACAGATTTAGATACCGCAAGAGAGATAGGAAGGAGCATGAGTTGAAAACAGACAAGCGGAAGACATGACAGGCATGAAAGACACCTGGGAAAACAATGACACCTGAGCATGATCCACGGTGGAAATGTCTCAAGTATATTTTGGCAATTTCATATATAATGTTGACCAACACTAATTTAAGTCCTGAACTCATTTTATTTACCATTATTAACTTGGCAAAATGCAAATGATTTGAAGAACTGCCCCCTCCATAAAACCTACAGTGAAATGTTCTTGAAATGTGTTGGATCTGTATGGATTGTGTAACTGTTTGTTTACCTGATAAAACTGCCACATAATACTGTGCGTGTGTATACATAGGAGTTTTATCTGCATGCCTTCCTCTCAGCTGCTGTCAGGCCTCATTATTGACAGACAAGGAAAGAGTTAGTTACTGATGCGGTGCCTGCTGTTCTCTCAGCCTGTATGTTACGGATTGGAGCAGCATGCCATTAAGTTAGCCCTGGAGGGATCGAGAGAGAGGTAGAGAGACTTTTATGTACCCATTACCACAGTGTTGTAGCCTGTGTCGGATGTCAGCTGGTCAGAACACGTCTAGCGTGTGTGTGTTTAAGTGTGTGCGAGTGTTTATGTGTTGCTCTATCCTCAAAATCTTCACTTAGCATCATTCATCTTGATGAGGATCACCAACAGGATTCTGGCATTTATGTAGTCGATCTATTTTCCTATGACAGCGGACAGCTGTGCATCTTTCATTCAGTGATAAACTGGCCTTCAACCAGGGAACTTGCAGAATGCAGTTACGTGAGAATGTAATTTCATCATATTTTTGGCTTTTGTTTTTTTTGACATATTTGGACAAGGAAGCATTCAATCCCCTGTGTAATGGAGCCAAATAATACAGATAATATATCCAAATAAATGACACAAAAAACTTTTTAGTGACTTATATTATTTGAAAACAGATCAGTCTCGTGAAAAACTGAAGTACATTTAAAAGACCGTCAAATCCATAAAATTACAATCAGGGGTTCCAGATTGGGTGCCAAAGATTCGAACCTTTGACATCCAGGGTCTGGTCTGGTGCTATTGAAGTGTCTGATGTTATCATGCCAAGACCTCAAGAGCTTTTCAAGGCATTTATAAACATGGATGTAGATGCCAATGAGTCTGGCAAGGGATTTAAAAAGATCTCCAAATTATTGTAAACATCATTTCGCTCATTTCATCTCGACAGCCAGTTTGTCCAGAACTGGTTGCATCAGCAAATTAAGCCTAAAAGCTGTATAATACAAAAAGAGGTCGACAAACACACTACAATTTAGAATTTGACCTACATGGGAGATGTGCCTCAGAAAAGCCTTTGCTGTCCAAAAAGAACATTAGAGAAAAACTACAGTTTGCGCATGAACACATAGTCAAAGACCAAGCCTTTTGGAAAAATTGGCTCTGGTCGGACAAATCAATGCCAGCTGTTTGGTGCAGACCACAGACAACTTTTCAGATAAAGAACCTCATAGCAACTGTAAGACATGGTGGTGGGAACCTGTGAATTCTGCTTCATATCAAAGAGTGCTTGAAGATCCTTTGAGACCATCTGTCCAATACTTGAAGTTGTACTGGAAGTGGACCTTTTAACGGGATAGTCATTTTAAGCACACTAACATATTCGTTAAGTAAGGCTAAAAACGAAGGCTGTGGAGGGTTATGGATAGGCTTAGTCAAAACTCAGATTTGAATCTGTTTGAAATGTCAGGTGGGTGATTTGAAATAGGAAGTACATACAAGAACACCCTCAAATATCTTGTAGCTGAAGGACTTTTGCATCAAAAACCTTTGCAAGACAACATCAGAGACTAATGCACAATTATGCAAAATGCCCACCTGAAATTTCTGGTCCGCACACGGACCCTCTCATTGCTAGTATTGATACTGCAGAAGAATGCTGCATCAGTGGATATGTATAGTATGTGTTTAATCCCATTTAACCTCCGTTCTCTGTGTTCATCCACAGTATTAACCAGTTAAGAGTCCTTTATCCTTCACGTGTCCTACCACTGCAGCAGCTTCTCGAGCTCGTCCTCATCCCTCCTCTAATATTGTCAGAAGCAAAATGACAAACATATTGTTAATAGCATCACTAATCAACCAGCCACTTTCTGGACCATTGGCTGGGAACATTTGTGAACAGGCTTGACAGGGATTAAAACGCAACATGTTCAACCCCTGTAATTTTTGTAAATTGATTGCAACATATGCTTGAATTCTCTTCAGTAGACATTTATGTTCACTGACGCATTTAAAGGTCATGCTGGACATTTTTTTAATTCATAGATGAGTATCACTGCTATATAGAGACTGTTTAGTTTAAGAATGAAAATTCTGAATAATGAAAGAGGAAAACTGCTTTTCGCTTCATCCTAGGTATGTTTATCACATCCTGTGTATGTTGATTAACAGTATTTGTGTGTTGATTGCGTTATGTCCACATTCACATCTCTGTGTGCGAGAATGTGATAAAACTAGACATTTGTGATCATACCAAGGGAAGTGAAAGTGTCGCAGAATATTGACAGTCACCCGTTCTCCTTCCCGGTCCTCCTCAACTCCCCCCAACAACGCCACACCGACGAGGGAGAATGAATACAGTCACTGCAGCAGCCTCAAAATCCTGTTTGAAGGGATGATTTTCTTCATGGTTCAGCAGAAAGATGTCTTGAGAGTTGCTACAAAAAGGGGAAGTGTGAAGTCTTCCAAGTCAGTGTTAATGCGGGCACTTGGGTCGGAGAGCCAATGGCACTTGGTAGAGTGGGCTCCCTGGAGAGTGTGGCATTGACAGCAGTACCCAGAGCACTGTGAAGAAGCACACAGACTTTGGCATTGGTGCAGTGTCTAAGACAAGATTGAGTGTCTTTGGCCACAGGGGATAAAATAAGGATACTTTACAGCAGTGTGCTCTATTCTAACATGTCTTTTTGGGATTCCAACAAAAAGACAGATTTAGAAGCGATGATGACCGTGTTATTGAAGCTGTGTAAACATCCAGCATCTTAAGGGCAAACTTAACACTGAACCCATTACAGCTGTTCTGTGTCAGGAGCTTGTTTCTACAGGATCAATATCTATAGTGCAAACATGATGCGTTGGCACGCAGCACACGTAGCTTATCTGCACTAATGACAAGTGGGTCTTAAAAGTTGGATGTAAAAAAGTTTTACTGCATTGGTGAAAGCTCAGCATGCTGGAAAAACATTGACCCAAGTTTGCAATAAACACACAAAAAAGCTGAAATGTTATAACCTGAAGTCAAAGTGTATGTGTGTGTGTGTGTGTATCTCTGGTCCCCTAGTACAATGCTTCAAGGTTAAAACGTCAATTACTTGTGATGAAAAGAAGGCAGGAGGGGGAAATCCGAGACAAAATGCAGAGCTAAGGTGAAACGCAGTCAGGTGGAAGCTGTCGCGGTGCCGCCCTGAGGCCTGGATCTGTACAAGATGTTTCTCCAATAACTCCCCCCATCAGCACAGCTAGTGGAGGAGTTTGGCCTGAAGTGTCTCCCCACCCCAGTGGCATGGCAGCACTTTGTACCGCTGAGTGTGAATGCATTTATGCAGATGCACAGGGGCAGTGTTAATGTGTGGTTAAGCGTCTGTGTGCATATGGCTATGTGAGTCGGCAGTTTCAGGACGGATGCTGCAGTGATTTTGGCTGCAAATGTGTGTGTTTGTGTATGTGCACTTAATATAATATTGCATAGTTTCGTATTTTAATCGGGCCCTGTGTCTGCAGTAAGGATAGTTCAATTCTGAATTTGGTCCCATGTTGATGAAACAACTGTGTATGTGAAGGTTATAGAATGTTCTGCCGTAGATTTACTTTATTTTTTACTACTTTAGCATTTCTTAGGTTTTAGTTTCTTCTTTGGAAGAACACATTTTTCTTCCTTCTTTTCTGACCTGTCGGTAGTCTTGTGACCCTTTCATGGACAGTTTGCACTCCCAGATCGAAAACCTACTGCAGAAACCAAAGACTCAAGAGTCAATACGCATTTGGTTTGGTAAAATGCTGTTGCACCTAAATGCTGCTTTCACTAGGAGAGCCACTGTGCAAGCATGTGCAGGTGTGTCTGTGCATGCTTAAATTCTCTGTCAATACTTCATGTGTTTGTGTCTGCCGTGACGCAGGACGGCAAACTTTCTGTCAGGTGCTTTATCAGCAAACCTCTCCCCCACCTCCTGTCCGCTCTGCCAAGTGTGATAATTTCTCCACACAAATGACTCTGGATATAATTATAGATAGCCACTGGCATATATAGCCAACAAAAATCTCCTGAGAGGGTGCTGAGGAGGGGTATTGGAATTAAGCAACTGCATTTCATTTGTAGAAACAAAATGCCCATAATCTTTCATTACTGCGAGGAGTCACCTTGATTTTTGTTTATCTGGACAAAACACCCAGAGGATTTAGGGTGAGGTTGGTCAGCCCTTTCTCTGACATGCGCAGGGATTATTAGCGTGATTGGAACTAGTTTCTACTGAAAAAAGTTTGTATGAAGTTTGTAGAATATCCAATTTTTTTAAGACAAATTAATGTTGGGTAATTATTCAAATGTAACATTTAAATTTTAGTGCTGGGAGCGGCACAAATAAATTCCATTTATTGAAGCGAAACCTATTTATGTAGGGATAATCAGTAGGAGAAACAACAAAACGCAAACAGCAACATAAAAAAATGGTGCAAAAAAAACAGGTGACAACTATGAAGTGCAAAATACCCCTAATGCTGTGGGTGAAATGGAGTGTGAGTGCGGTACTGTGACAGGATAGCCTTGTGTGTGTTTGTGAGATAAAACACGACAAGTATGGTGAAATATTTCTTTCTTTTGAGCTGATCAAGTGAGGAAAAACCTGAAAGATTTTGTTTCATCACATAGGTTTTGAGTCCCTGTTTGAAGAATTTGAGAGGTATAGATTCACCCATTGCTCACTCCTCAGCTCGCCCCTTCATGCCTTGAAGACTTTGAGAGAGTAGATATATGAGAACTGGGGCTTATCGTGGCCATGAATTCTCACTTCAGTGAATATATCCATTATGATAGCTATTTTCAGTGCTGTGAGATTGAATGTATGCACTGGTAGGCAGAACTCGCATCCGTATTGCGCATGGATAGCCTGTTCTGCTGTGCACGACAGCACGCATTACCCGCGCAAGGGTGATGACCTTAATATGAAAAGCAGATACATGTTTCGCAGAATTCATATAGAGATGAACACGGTGTGAACTTTCAATAAGACTAGCAGCCCTTGGGGTGCACATCCTTGCCTCGCCATTCTTGTTCAAAGCCTGTCCAGTGTCTGGCAGGAGCGCATTCACAGAATTTGAAACATTAAGTTCTCATTGTCAAATCATAGGGTAAGTGAAAGCTCGACTGAGTAAAAAATCCACTGTCTGCTTCACTTTATTAGGGATGTTTTTGCACTCTAGTTTTTGAAAATTGAGACCACATCACATAAAACCGTATTTACCCGAGGATATTTGCTTCTTTGTTTTGGAAGAGTATTTTTTTTTTCCTTTTGATCTTCACTCTCTCCATTATCAGGTAATTGTGAGAAGCTTTAACTACCGGAGGGGTAGTTCTCTTTTCTGTGCTGCAACAATTAGCTGAATGATAGATTAGAACAACAGGAAATTAATCAGCAACTATTGTGGAAAATGGAAAAATTGACTGATCCTCATCCACCCAAATGTGATTATTTTCGGGTTTTCTTAATTATACACACATTTGATAGTAAACACATGATTAGAAAATGAATGTATTTGGACCGTAAGTGGGGCAATAAGAAGACCTTTTAAGATGTTACATGAGACTTGGCAAATTGCGAAGGGCAATTTTTACTATTTGTGTCTGTCCTTTAAACCAAATGATTATAAATTAATCAAGAAAATAAATTAAGGTAGATTAATTACTAATGAACAATAATCATGAGTTTCAACCCTGAAGGAATAATTTCCTTCATAATCCAGTTTATGATGATTATATTAAATACATAATCGGCCTTCTCGGAATGATCACGTTTGTTTACTGCTGTTTTGCAGTGTTGACAATGTACGGATGTATTACAAAAAACTATCCAGTGTTAAAGTGCAGGTCATGCAGTGTATTTGTGGGTGTGTGGGTGTGTGCGTGGGTGTGCGTGTGTGTGTGTGTGGAGGCCGTACTGTGACATTTGTATTACTCATTATTCACACTGACTTTGTGTAAGCCCTGCAGGAACAAGTCACTTTGTCCACTTTGGCATTGCCATGCAAAATTTATGAATGGTTTATATCATTCTGGCACCACAAGTGCTGTGAGATTCCTTCACTGCTCAGCGACACATGTACATGTTCACGTTCACGTATTTCCTTTTCAGGCTATAATTTTCTAACCTAAATGCATTAATACCTTCCTAAAACAATGTTAGGTGTTCAGAAAATCCTACTTCAGAGCCTCACCATGAAGAAAGAAGTTAATATTTTATACAAGATGAATCGTTGTGATCTCAACTGGTCAGTTTGCTAAATCCACACCTATTCAACCTTACAATTCCAACCAAAACACTGACTTTTTTTTTTTTTTTTAAAGCCTCAATAACCTGTGCCTTGTGCAAATTCTGTTTTGCATCATGCCTGAAAAGTTGGTAAAGCTGTGAAAGAGTACAAACTTGATGTCTCAGCAACACTTACAGAGAAGGCCTTTGATTTTACACATGGAGACCAGCAGGAGTATTTCTCAGCTTGTGAAAAGTCTTCTAATGTCTTCTTTGGCTCTGGAGGATGGAGTTGGCTTCCAGTAGCCACTTGCATTTTGGAATGCGATTAGTGAATGGCAAGATATCCACACTCGTTAATCTCGGACGCTAAAGAGGAATCTCTTATGTAACAATTCATCTCTCCTTGGTCTTCTTGTCTAAAAACTTTAAGGCTTCTTTGTTTTAGCCAGCACCAACGGTCGCTTTGGTTTAAGATGACAAACATCACTGGAGGCTAATCATATCAGCTCTACCTCACTTTGATTAATTAGGTCATATCAGCACTTTACACTTATCATTTTAATTGATCCTGACCTTTCAGTATTTGTGAGTGAGAAGCTTGTGAAAAAGTCAAGTATTACTAGACAGCAGCTGCTTTTCACTGGAATATGATACATTTATTTAAAATTGAATATCCTATGCTGTTCATCTTAACTTTGGTCAGAGCTCCATGTTTTCAGCATTAATCAAACATCTTCGTGTTAAGTGAACATAATTAATATTAATCAGAGATGTATTAAAATTCAGTAACATTCAATTAAACCCTAACCCTAAAAGAAGGGCTTTCTAACTTCTGAGAAGTAAAAAACTTTAAAAATGTTGTCAATGTTTTTGGCAAACACATTATGGGACATTAAGCATTCAGCAAATTAAGATCAACCAATGCAATGAAATAAAAGTTAGGATATGTATGCGTCATGCAGTAACAATGAACTACTTTTTCATACACACATGCGCACACACAACAGTTGAAGCCAAAAAAAGCCAATATCAAAGACAAATTAGCAACAGTCACGTAGATTAAAAAAAAAAAAAAAAAGCATCTGAAAGACGCCAGCTCAAACTGAAATCTATAGCTTTTCTCTCAGCTAATTATAGAGAGAACAAGGCCCAGTGCGCTGCCGTAATCCTCGACCGTAATGACCGGATCTATTTAGTGATTTAGGTCTCATCAAACAGGCACAGAAAGAGTCCACTTCATCGATGGAGCTATTGCAGCGTTATCTGTTCTTTCGGGAGACAAGAGAGTGAGAGAGGAGGAGAGGGGCGGAGGTTAAAGGAGTCAGAGCTTCACAATGAGTGGCTGGATATTCATATTAATGACATTTTTTCATCTGTGTATCGCAAAACTGCCAATCACTCTGCTCATTTCCCCCCAGATGTAAGTAGCAAGCTGAGTATCCACTTTATTATGAACAGTTCTGTGTAATGTAATACACAAATATGCTCTTCGCGATATTTACAAGAACACATATCATAATGTGGCAACATTTTGTAAAATCACATTAAAAAAAACAATGAAACCGACTTGCAGCACTATTACCTATGTTGTACTGTTTTGGATTGCATTAGCAAGATGCACTTAAGGATCGACTATGTGATTCTGGAAAAAGATTGTTGATATTTTTCCAAGAATCCATCACTCTTGCCTCCATTGCCCCCTTTGCCCTCCTCCTCCATTTCCCCTCTATACTTTGCATGACCGTGAGCATGCACTGGACTCGCTGGAATAGTGCTGTGTGAATTGGTCTGAGATTTGTTGTTTTCCATTTATGGAGCTGTGTACGAACACCAGATTATATATTTTTTTTCAGTGCACGCAGAGAGCAAACAGTTAGGGGACCATGAGGAGATTCAAGATTGTATTGACTGGACTGCATACTCAACATTGAGATAACCAGTTTACCTGCAGCTTTTTCCACAAAGCTAATGTCTTACCTTTTAACTAAGCAAGTGATTTGCCTGGCTAGATTTTTCCCTGGACAATGTGTATTTCCGTGCTGTTTATAATCTGTTTATATGTATAGGTTTGTAATCAGCTATTTGCTCGTGTGCATGTGGAAAGATTCTGGACAACACGTGCACTTGTGTTGTTTCTAGTGGATGCAGACTTTTACATCTTGCAGAGATGACTGAGATGACTGTTTTTTTGTAACCCTAGCCCAACTACAAGTCACAGTACTAATTCACTAAGACTCTAGCAAGATATCTTCTTCAGGAAATACAGCAAGATCTCCCTAAACAAATCCTGTCATAGTATATGGATAGACCAACTTGATATGACAAAGTGAGTAATAAGGCTGCTGGCCCACGACAGGAAACGGCATCACAATCACTTTTGAATCACCTAGATGTGGAAACTACACAGTAAATGAGACGCAACTTACATATATGAGTGTTGATTGGAAAACCAACAAACATCTGCATGGAGGTAGCAAGGTTGGTGTTGAAATAGGTCAAAGCTGGACCATTTACTAGGAAACTGGGGTTTGAGTTCCATGTTGGACTCTTATTTTTAGACTTCTTATTTCCAGTCAATGTTTTGATAGTTTTAGGCACCAAAACTATTTGGTTATGTTGTAATGTAATGTGAACAATGGTCCCTGGAAAACACCGGATCTTTTCAGAATTTGTTGACTAAGCCAGCTAAGCCAGCTGTGAAATCAGACAAAACTCTTTTCATGCATTCAAATTAAATCAGTAACTCCATTAAATTAAATTTCGATCTGCTTTAATTTATCAAACACTTGGAAAAAAAAAAGATGAGGAAAAAACAAAACTATCTGCAATTAATATAACTGCATGTTAGTTTGTATTATTTTATTCTTGATAAATATCTTCTGCTGATGATTTTCCAAGCCCCAAATGCTGCAGATTTAACAACCCATCCAGAACTAATCTTCCTCAAAACTTTTGCAACTGACTCTACATATTGGGTAAAATTTAGGGCATTTGACTCACAAAACGCAGCTGCTCATCTGAAAGAGCAATCCCCATGATGCTCCATTTATTATTCATCTGTGAGGTTGGGGGGGGAAACAAAATAAGAGGATGAGAGGGCAGAAAACGAGGTCTGAAACTTTAAAAGATGAGGCAAAGTGCTGACTTGTGAACAGTGAAACCAAGATGAGTACAGATTTGAATACAGACAGGTGGGAGGGAGAGTTGTATAGATGAGTGCCAGAGCCCTTTGTAAGCATTAAGCAAGAACTGTGGTACACGGTTTAATTAGCTGGAGAGCCAAGCAAGTGGTTCAAATTAGGATGAGACTATTGGAGAATAATAATCAAAAATAGGCAAGTCGGAGTGGAATGACTAATGAATGGTAGCAGCGATTATGCATCATACAGCTGGAGCATCACAGAGAAAGGCTGGATAGGGTCCCTAAAATTGTCCTGATTCAATGGATCAGAGTTTAGTTCTTTTGGTTTGTGTTTCAGAAACGGAAATTTGAACAGAAGAAATTATTTATTCCTACCTCATCCTTATCCACAACTAAGTTTTGCCTGATTATTCCTATTCAAGTCAAGTTTATATCTAAACCTCGCCGTTTATTGCCATTTTAAAAAGTCCTTCTTTCCTTGATACAAGAACGCTTCTCAATTTGTCCTGCAGAATGAGCAGTGTGGCCTCTTGCTGAAAATGACTGCTATCCTGTTCTCATTTCATTTTGGCCCCAGACAAATCAATTTGGCTCCCCTCTAATATCTGACAGAACCAAGTCCTCTCTCTCATCCGTCTCTAAATGTATCAAGCAGAATTATTGTCAGGAGAGGCTATTTTCTATGTGAAATATGTCAGCCAACTAGTTTGTTGACACCCATGGGTCATGTTAACATACTGACCCCCTGAGACATTTTTTTAAACTTCCAAACAGACCACATCTATAATCCCAATGCTTCCTGCTACACAGAGGATGTTTGTGCAGTATTTCTCTGTCTTTGTGTTATGCTGGATTGCACAAACTGCAGTAA
Source organism: Stegastes partitus (assembly GCF_000690725.1). Lineage (NCBI taxonomy): Eukaryota > Metazoa > Chordata > Actinopteri > Pomacentridae > Stegastes > Stegastes partitus. The sequence continues at coordinate 532,741 of NW_007577759.1, forward strand.
GAGGCTGATGCCTGCAGCTCTTCATACCAGCTCAATGTGACGGTTTCCTCTTGTTTTTTTTTTTCTCTTGCTGCAATATTTAAAACCTAACTGCTAAAATAAATAAATAAATAAATGAAAAAAAATTAACAGAAAATGCAGATGTGTCACTGCGAAGACCTGTTTTTTAGTTTAAAATTGGACAGCTAACAAAGTAATGCTAATTTGGGGGAGAAGTACTTTGCATTTCTGGTGACTGCTTCAGAAAAAAGTGCCGCCCTGTTGTGTGCAGGTTGAATGGTTTTAGTGTGAAACTGCAGCATCACAAATTCTAGAGTTTCGGTGACTTAATATAGATCGGATACAGCTGGAGAGTGCAATCAGCAAACAGGGAGGCTTCTATCAGTTATGATGAACAGAAACACTCAAAGAATTAGTTAGACTTTTTCTGTTCTCACAAAGTTAGACATATTTTGTGCAAGATGATCGCAACTTGTGCATTTCCATTTTAGGAGATATGTGTTAATGTGAGTTTTAGAAGAGCTCGCACATTTGTGGTCTTTGCACGCAGTCTTCATGCTAAACTGAGCTAATCAACACTCAGCAATAGCTCCAAAGCATAAAATGTTCCCTTCAAGCTTATGCATCCTGTGATTGTATTGTGAGTTTGGGGCAAAAATGTGAAGGAAAGGAGGACTAATCAAAAAACAAAAACTTCTGCAGGCTATAAAAGTAGTCTGAGATAATGAAAAATTTAATCATTATAATGTCATGCCCACCTTACCCCTTTCTTTCCATCAAAATATTAAATATCTACTTTCTTTCTGGGTCTGTATATCTCTTGGTAAAAGGCTGGGTTCATATCTCCCATTCTGCAGGTGAGTAGACTGATTGGATTTCTCTATTATGGGGAGCTGTCAGTGGATTTAACTTGTGATAGTAAAAAAGAGGAATGGAGAGGTGCGGTGAAGATGGTGCTCCAGAGAGGAAGAGAGATGGTCACCTCTGGCTCCACATGGAGGGGACGAATGCTGGGTGGCTAGCCGGGATTCGCTGAGAGAGGACGAGTAAAAGCGAGAAAGCAGGAGAGTGAAAAGTAATGAATCTTATTACATGACATCTGTGTTTTTTCCTCGAGAGAGGAGAAGGTCAAGAGTCATGCTGCTGGAGATAGAGCTCATTACTGAGCTCTGAAACTCTCCGGCGTTAGCAACAGAATCACACGTCACAATTTTCTCACCAAATTTCAAGGACATTATTGCAGGTCAACAAGTCCCCATACCTGAGCAACAAACTAGGTCATTTGTCACCGCCTTTGAAAATGACAGGTATGCTTTTACTGCTGTTTCGCCCCATTGATTAGGGTATGGTTAAGATTAGGCAACAAAAACGACTTGGTTATGGTTCGGTAAACATTTTTTCAATTCACATAAGATTACAACATTTTGCAGTTTTTCACGAAACTTACATATACAGTCGTGACTTGATAATCTGATTCTTAGCAATCAGACAACCTTGCTATCCGACTGGTTTTTAGGAAACAAGAATCCAAGAACCCATGAAAACCAGCCTTAACATACCGACAGCCTTGGATTCCGACTCCGACATGACATTTTATGTCACAAATAAGGATAATGGTGCATTATCTGACTTAACAATCCAACAGATTGGCTACCTTCAGACTGCAGGACTTAATGCTCAATTCGGATTTTTTGTGAAATCAGATTTTTTTGCGAGTTCGTTCACATTTCCAGTTAAACGTGACTTGTATGTGATCTGCTGTGTGAACTTCATGCGACCCAAAAGTGTCCTGCATGCGCAGAAGAGGACTCAATGACGTCACATGCAGTGAGCGTGCTCATTATTTACGGATGACAACACAGATGGTGGTGGCGGCGGGGAAGTGGCGCTGCCGGCGCCACCAATGATGGAAACAGACCGCTAACTAAACAGCCAAATACTGCCTGTGCGATACGGCCACTTCCACCCCGTCGGAGCGCTCCCCCAGGATGGAAGTGCCCCCCTGACTGCGCCGAATATTTGGATATTCATCATTGATTGGGCCTGAATATCCAGAGACCAGAAAGTGCTATTTGGACCAGCCCTACCAGTAATTGTAACAGCTATGAACAATAATTAACACCAAATGACCCTTCAAGCATCAAGCCCTCCTATCTCGACCTCCATCTTGACAATCGAGTCACGACTGTACTCTACATACACGGTTAATGTCAACGTACTGTATACCTAGACTTCAGTGAGGTTTTACTTGTGTCCTGTGTCTTGCTTGTGTGGTAGATAATATCGTAGTTTATTAGGCACGTCATGCTGAAACTAATGCAATCTAATACAGCAGCCCTGCAATAAATCCAGCCTTTGTGAAGGCTAAAATTAAGTATTACGAACACAAGTATATTGCAATCAGTTCAGCAGCACAGCAAACTACACTCTGCCAAATGAACATAAAGTTGAAATATTACTTCTCTAAAACAGTTTTAACAAAACAGAACTTTACAACCCTTTCGGAGGAAGGATTTATTGCCGGGTTGTTGTTTTAGACTACATTTATTTTGGTTAGGGCTACTTAGCAACTGAATGTATTTTTAGCAGCGTGTCTGACCATTGAAGGATAGAGTTGCCATTTGAAAATGAAAAAAGTAAAACAAATGACAAGTAAAACAGTAAAGTTTTTGCCAAAGTACAGTGTTCCCTGATTGAATGGCTTCTGTTTATTAGTTACAATGAAAAAATGACATTAATAAGCATTGTATTTTTAAGTGAATCAATGTTTCCTGTGGATTTCTGTAATGCCGAAGACAGTGTTTAGAAGGCTGCAGCAACATCATTCAGGACATATAGCCAGTAGACACTGTGTGACTACTCATTAAAAAATCCCAACTGTACATAGAAATAATGAAGTCTATAATGCAGGCAAGTGTGACATGATAGTTCCCATCAGAAAAAAAAATAAATAAAAAAATTAGCTATTGACTGCTGTTGATTTTGTTTTTAAAATGTCTGGTTTTTCAAGCAAAGAAAAACAAGAACAGCATGCTTGTTGATTACAGCTTCCCAAATTTGATGATTTGCAGCTCTTTGTTATTTATGTGTACAAATAAAATGAACATTTTGGGGTTGAACTGCTTGATTGTGATAAGAAGACATAAAAATTCTACTTTGGATTCTGAGAAATTAATTGATAGGCGTTTTGCTATTTTGTTTTGGTTCACAGACAAAATGGTTAATTGAGAAAATAATCAGCACATAAAGTGATAGTTAAAGAAACATAATTTGCAGCGACATTGTAGACAAACTGGCTGAATTGGCTCATAATGGGCACCTGAGTGATTTCACATCTGCAATGCTGCTCTTCCTTCAACTTTAGAAAATGTGTACAGGAAAAACTGCCAGCAGGCCTCCTTTATAGTGTTTTCTTAGAGAAACCTGACCTCGAATATTTGCCTCGGACAGCGGTCTTGTAGAGAATTTTAATTTCGAGCACTCTGATCAAACTCCGAATTCTTAGAAGCCTGTTTTGGCCCTGAGTCATGTGGGAAAATAGAGATGAAGTGCAGTTGCTGTCACAGCTGCTGCTTCCTCTGCAGTTGCTTCTGTCAGACTGTCTACTCGTCTACTTTCCCGGTGGCCACAGTTTGACAGCATATATACCACTTATTGTGTTTTTTCTTGCTTTCTGAATTGCAATACCCATAAGTAATCATGGTATAATTGAGGCAATTTGGTGTGCCTACTCTATAATGCATGTACTAACTGTAAACAGTGGCCATAGAGTCACTTAGACTACACTGAAATACTTTGACAAGTTGCATGCATTATAATTCTGCAATATCATTATCCCTAAAAGCTTTTTGAGTGAACAATTATCATACTTTCCAAAATAGTTGTTCTAAACTTTTCACCCTGTTTGTGGCACACGGTGACTAGACAGAGGCTCCTTTAACCTAGTTTCTATCCAACTTTGGATATTTTTTTTTCAATGTCTCACTCTTATTTCCTCCTCGTTCTCATGCCTGCGCCCTCACATCTCTTTCATTTGCATCAGGTCGAGAGGGCTCAGTGGGGTTTCAGCTGGCACATATTTGATGGGAGATAGAGCAGGAACATTTCCCCGTACTTTCACCACCGATGACAGGCTGTGTTATCTTCATGCTGTCTCGCCCCTGAGATGCTCACCACTGGGCTCCCTGAGAAAGTGATTAGGATTATTTAAATGTCAATTTATTTTCTTTGCCCATTATCGCGAACATACTTCCTTCTCTGTCAGCGGGGAAAAGTCTCTTGTAAGAAGCCAATGTAATTTAAGTTGGCAAATCAAGTTTTATTTCAGGGCTCTGTGGGAATGAAGAGTGAAGGCTGGAATGTGTAGGACTAATTTCACCGGATGACATCTGCATTACCTTAACCTCGAATTTAATCCAATCAGAGTTTGAGTTAAAAAGACAAAAAAAAAACCCAAAAAAACAAGTTTGATATTTTTTTTTTCTGACCACTTCATGAGAGAAAATAGTTTAAAAATATTTTATTAAGTTAACTATGTATTTGTGTAGAATTCTGCAGCTGGTTTGACTTTTATTTTAGCAGAAATGGTGGCAAGTTTGTGTCCAAATAAGGAAAAATGATCACAATAAAAGGTTTTGAATGTACAATTCCTTTGTTTTGTAGCTTTCCAGCCATCAACCCAATAACAAACAAGTCATACTGATAGTTGTGGCTCACTAGCAGCTTTACAAATGTAAAGTTATACTCTCACCAATGTTGTTTTGTTCACTAGTGTCTTCTCTTAAAGGAATTGTTGAACACTGTTTACTGGGCTTCAGATTTTACTGCAGCAACTCATTGGCTTCATGGTTGTCCTCCGTTTTGCTGTTTTATTTTCCCTTTTTAAGTCAACCTCCTGACAATCTATGAATGCCAAGTATTATTCATGTCAGAAGTTGCAGTTACCAAAACTTAAACTTAGACTCAGGGTGAAACATTACTCAGTACATGAACAGCTCCTCTTGTCAAACTGCACATACACATTTCTGCTTAGTAATGCTCAGCATTCAGCAACATTCAAATGAAGTAACAATAACACATTTTTTAAGGGAGAGCTTAAAATGTGTGCGCTTACTTGTTTTAATTTCAATGTGTAATCCATCAAAAGACAGTAAGAGCTATTTAAAGCTGCACTACAGTATAAATGTTACAGGAACATGCACATCAGAAATATGAGAGCTTTGACACGGAGGAGTGACTGGTGGAAAGCGTGAGAAATTGTGAAAGATGGCTCATAGTCTGCAGTCGGATGGGAAAAGTTTTTGAGGAGAAAATGTTCGCAGGTGCCTCTGGGTGTCGAGGGTGTTTTTTTGAGTGATGAAGGAACCCTTTCTTTTGGACAGAGACAGTGGTTTGCTATCTGTGAGCCTCTAGAGTTCTCTGCCTCTGTGACTACAGAGGCACTGGGAGGACATTATTAGAAGGGGGGGGAGAAAAAAAAGAGAAAGAGGCGAACGAGAGAGAAGAATGAGGAAAAAATGAGAGTACCAAATGGCATGGAAGACTTCAAATTTTAAGTCTGAACTAGATTCAGAGATGCAGAAATACAATCTTTGCTCCACTGATCTTGTTGGAAAATAGAACTACATGTAAGTAGGCTAAAAGTTTGTTGCATTACGTTTCTCTGGTTCTTTGGCTTTTGTGTTACAGAACATCCTCTATTTTATTATATAAATTTTACACATATCAAATAAATCGCTGTCCATGATGCATGTCTGTGCTGCACATCTTAAATGCAAATCACTGCTTTTAATAGTTTTTCTCTCAGGTTTCAAGCTCCTGTAGGTTTGCATTTTATAGAGGCACCTATACTGGAAGTTAAAATAACACCAGCAAACATTTACATTGCTGTTTTTTATTGGTGAGTACTTCTCTTCCCCATCTGCTTTGTCAACAACTCTGGTGACATTATGGATGCTGCTTACATGAGCTGCAGGCAAGAAGCCTTTTCATGGTAGACGGCACATCAAGGTGGCTGACAGGTCTTGAGGCTGGATGAATTGTGAACTTGCTAGACAATACATCTTTAAGTAAAAGTAGAAGGAGTGGATGGTATAGGTTTAGGATGCTGTTTGCATTCCCAGTTTTATATCCGTCACCTGCTATATTTCAAGTATACACAGATTTGGGTTGTTGGGAATAAACAAGTTGCTGTTACTGTGGGGGCATTTCGCCTGTAAAACTGTTCAGTAAAGCTGCAGTCTAGAGTTAAAGCACATTTGCGCAGGTTTTTTCCAGAAAGCATGCATAGGGAATTGTGTCAGACATAATCAGTCTTAAATAGCAGTTGTCCTAGATGTGTAAAAACTGATTTTTGCCACAAATGTGCCCGCTAAATCTAATTTCTGGACTTTTAGATCACCAAGACCAGCTCACTGGGCTGTGCTGTTATCAGATGCTCCACCTGTTGCAAAATCCACAGGCGTTTGTTCCATGAAATTGTTCTAATTTTAATTAATCTTGGTCTCCTCATGCTCAGTGTGAATCTGAATCTTTTTCTAACCTCAAAGAAAAGACATCTCCTTACAAATTCACATGTTCCAGTATCATATTAAGCCACGGAGTTGAAAGGATTAGTCATATTTGTTGGAGAGATAATTTCTCTGCAATAAGGTTTTGGGTAATTTCTACAAAAATGAGTATTTGCTGGTTTTCTTTATCTTCCATAGTACTCGTAATACTTAATAAATCAGTCCCAAAAAAAATCATGGATTGCAGGTTTCCTGATTCATCGTTACAAGAAAGTCAGTCCTAAAAAGCGGTGCTGGCTTAATTACCACACAACACTTTCATCCTGTGGACAAAATGTTTTTCCTCCCAAAGACTGATTCGCTTTCAGACTGTTTTGAGACTAAATAACATTCACTTACCTTCATCTGTCAGAAGGGCTGATTGCTGACTGTTATCAATCCAACCATCTGTGCTTTTCACATACTATCAGGGAAAGTGCTTTCAATTTGAGTGTGTCACCCCAGTAATGGTGCAGTCGCTAGAGAGTGCAACACATAAGTCACGGATCTGTCAATAGCCGAGCACATGGATGGTACACAAATTACTACCAAATGAGAAAGTTGTGCTTCATCAAGCTCACTATCAACCCATTGAGAGACTGCCATTAGAAAGAACCCCCTTATCTAACAATCTCTAAATTTTGACCTGTCTTATATCTGCTGCCTAATTGTTCATGTATGATTGATGGGTCTCGCAGGAAAGACCACCATCTCTTTGTCACATGGAACCAAAGATAAATCACCAAGTCTTTGTCTGTGGTGAGGAGTCATATCTGTTGAAGCGATATTAAACCATAGAGGTCTAAAAGCTAATAATATGCACACCCTTAGGCCTGGATTCGTTAAAAGAGATAAGGAGATTAATCTTTGTCCCAGATCAGTGCAATTTCACAACAGAACTTGCTGGATATTGCTGGCATGAGGCAGCAAAGTTGGCTTTATGGGAGGAAAAATAATACAATAAGAAGAGTACAATGAGGTCACCCTTGAATGTCAGTCATTTCAGAGGTCTTTTGGAGAGAAACACATCAGAAAGGGAGAGAGAGAGGGAGTGAGAGAAGGGAGAGATAAAAGCGCAGCATTGGCAAGTTTTGCCGTCTTTGATGGTGCTGAAAAGGAAATGTTCTGGATAGACAATCCATGCCTCTGGTGAAATTCTTTCATTGTGTTTCATTTTTAAACCAGACGCTTCTCCACTCTTCCTCTTTATTTCCCCCTTCTTATTCTTTCTTCCTTTTCCGCTGCCTTATTCACGTTCTTCTCCTTTCTTTTTATGCCTCCATTCCACTCTATTTCTTTCTTTCTTTCTTTCTTTCTTTCAGGCCCTCTCCCTCTTTTGCCCCATCTCTCTGTTTCATTTTAAACCATTCCCATTTTTCTCCCTTTTTTTTTTCTTTTAAATGTTTAAATTTGCAAATTCTTGTTTCTATTTTCCATGCTTCCTTTTTCAACAACTATTCACCCGTTTCCCCCTTCAACCCTTTGTTGTTTTTTGCCCTTTTTGAAACGAAAGTCGTCTTCTGGGTCGATGGTTTGCTGTTTCTCATGCATGCAAACCACATTAAAATCTCTTCCAATATCTGACCAAGCACCTGGCCCATGCTAAGCTGCAGAGACCAATCCGTTACCTTAGCTGGCCCTTAAGCTGAAGTCTTATTCAGAGGCTCAGTATGGACCACAGTCCAAGCAATCCTACTGGCAGCCAACTTCCCCAAAACTGTGTATCATGAAGGGGAAATGGGGGGGTTGCAATGTGTTTGTGCAGAGAAGAGGAAGAAGAGGATACATGTACAGTATGTACAAACAAATGAGTTGTATAAGCAGTGTCCAGTGTCAGCGGTCAGGCTGTGTCAGGACCTGTAGTTGGCTTTTATTGAGTTTCTGCTGAGCACGCTTGCCCTTGAAAAGTAATACAATGACCTGATTGAGATGCAGTGACAGAAATGGTTCTTTCACTGTGAAATTTTCAGAGCTGGAGTGGAGAATAAGCAGATCTTGGATGGATTATGTCAAGATAATGGAATCATTCAGATCGAAAATGGAAGAGGACAGTTTAGCCATAATCACGTCTCCTGTCTCGGTTTTTCTCCCTCTGCCTCTTTCTATCCCAGCGTCTCATTTTCTTTCACCCCTTCTGTAGTATGCATACAAACACACATGCCCTTCTCCCTTTACTGTTCTGCGCTATTATTATTTTTTCAGAATTCCCGATGTGGCAATGTGGAACTCAACCTGCATAGAAAGCAGTCTCCAATTCGGATAGCTCTTTTCATGTCTAGGCACTGCGCTGAATATAAAAAGGGAGAGAATGCATGAATAAGGAGGTAGTGTGCAGAGGCTGTACTCACTGACAACATGCACATTCTTACATTTAAACACTTTCATGCTTTCTAGTAGGGATGCGCACAAGCACACAGACACGCTCATGCATTCACATCTCTAAAACCTCAATCCCGTCCTAAATGCCCACAGCCTCCCGTACCGGTTTCTGTTCACCTCTAAGGCTATTTGAATATGAAACCTTTGTATCATTTGCAATGGAGAGGGGATAAAACATTAAAGAAGCTTTTCCAGATATAGTGCCTGCACAAGTGTGCAAATTAAAAAGTTTATCTTGGAGAGTACCTCCTGTAAAGCAGATACTTAGCGCCTGAGGTGAGATGAAATAATTTCCCTCTTAGGTGTAGCAAAATCAATGCAGTTTTTGTAAAGATTCTGATTGTAAGAGTCGACGTGGCTTAGTTTCCTCAGGTGGGAATTGATGGAAACTGTTCTGAAGCTTTAAAAATGTTTCTGGAAATTACAGATCATGCTGATTGGAAATGCAATACTTGCTATCTTTTTAGCTGCTGGTTTGTCTGTCTCTTTCTCTTTATGTAAACTTTAATTTAGAAGTCTGTGTCCCTCATATGATAGTGTGGAACAGAAAACAGCAGGTACCAAGAGTGATGTTTATTTTAATGCCGTATTTTCTTAATACTGTTATTACTATCACATTGTCCTTGCCTGGCACAAGCCCTATGCTTGGTTTCTCTGAGTAAGACAAAACCATCCGTTAAACCTCTATTGGGCTTTTCTACATGGTCGAAATATATCAGCCAGAAGGCAAAGCAAGTGGGATTTGGCTGTGTTCACACCCACAGGGGGAGGAGAGGCGAGAGAGAAGCAAAGGGAGCCAGCTGGGAAAAGACAATAATTCAGAACCTGCCAGAATCATTCTTAGAGGCCTCTTCCCTCTCTAAATCCCCAGGGTGGAGGTGCACTTAGTCACTAAAGCTTTCTGGCCATGTATCGCGGAGGCTTTGGATGGCATGGCCTTCTACTGTAGCATGGGCAGACTTTAATGTCTGCACTGGGGCCTCTTATGCCACGTTGACTCTTAAAATACACTCCTTCCAGCTCACTGATTGTTTGATTTCAAACTGCGGAGGCAAAAATGGAATGGTTTGTTTGCAAAAAGAATTATTTCATTTTAATTTGTTTTTGTAAATCCTGTTTTTAAATTATGCACTCTAGGGAATATCAATCAAACTAGTGTTAGGTTACAGCAGGATACTTTAGTCAGATTAATATCAACCAAATTTGGTTTGTTAATTTTAACAATGGCTTATATATGTTTTTTGTATTAAAAAAAAAAAAAAAAAAATCAAATAAGTCTTTTGTTATTGCTTTTAGCGGTGACTTCATTCTAAAAATGGAAACTCTTTTCTTGTGCTTGCAGTGTATAAACTAGCGCAGTACCTTAGGTCCTTTGGCACAAGGCTGTCCCTTAATGTTACGCAGGGGTCAAGAACCTTGTTGTAAACCTCCCGTAGGAGGCTGTTTGAAATGTAACGTAGATAGGATAAGGTGTACTGTGGCTGCACAAGCTCCAAAAGACTGCAAAAACCTGTATTCACTGTTTGCATGTCAGAATATGTATTGTAGATTGACTGTAGTACCTGGTTGCTCCACCAGGTGAAGATTTATATTGTTAAATACTGTAGCAACCTAAAAAGGTAATCATTCTGACTACAAACAGTTCCATGTTGGCATTGTTATGCCCAGTCTAGGGCCACCTGAACGCAACACGAATGCACCATCACTCTCCGGTCCCAAGCAGCCACACCACAGCAGTTTTACAAGACAAATGATGATTTATTTATAATAAATGTGGGGTTAAAACAAAGGGAATGATTAACTTAAAATAAGAGTGAGCGCTACCAAAAATAACAACCAAAACGACTCTAAAGTACGGGAGAACCAACTTGCCTATTAAAAATAAAAGTATCGAAAGTAACACAAAGTCTGGCCTCCCTACCGAACATAAACATGAGAAAATGGGTTAAACAAAAAAGGTAGCAACTCACTCCATTCACAAAATCGACTGTACACCAAACTGGTGACGTGGTGCTGTGCCGGTTGGGGTGCCGGTGAGGTAATGGCTCCGCCCATCTGACCCTCTGCACGCCCTGGCGAAGTCCTCCCTCCGTATTTAAAACCGGAACTTTTGCTGATCAGCCAATCCGGTTCTCGTGATGACGCAGCCCTATTTACATATTTAATAAAATCACAACGGGTCACACAGATCAAAGCACATAACAATATTCTATTATCAAATACGAACGCAGTCGTAACAGCATGCTGAAAGCATTGTAGAGGTTTAGCTTGCAATGGGCACCATGACAAAGACACCTATGAAGCTCAGTGGCCTCCAGGCAGAGCTCATGTGTTTAGGATGAGCTGGGAGTGACTACGTCAACATTTCTGTATTTCAAGGTCGTATGCTATACAGCTGCCTCAGTGACCCAAAACATAGGCATGTTGTCCACAGTGCTCAATTTGTGTTATCACTTAATTTTTATTGACTGATATAACAGCCAATTATTGATTCAGGAAATTATTCAAAATTTTCATTGACAAAGTTCTGCCACAAATCATGCTCTCCCTGTATGACGCTTGTCTGGCAGCAGACTTAAACGTGGGACTGGGCCTAGATTTGTGCCAGTATTGATCATTTATAAAAGCCTCATCAACCCCAAACCCAATCTTTAAGATCAGATCAGGACATCCATAACTGACTGACTGGTTGATTAGTTGCAAAAAGGTAAAGTTATTGATGATTTCTGTTTTTGAATATAAACAAACGCACACATGGAATACAAGATGAACATCACAGTTTGTTCAGTGATGCATGCTGTGTCAGGAAGTGCATTGAGTTAAAAATGCATTGCACCCCTATCTGTATGTCTGCATCTGTCTATCTGATGCACTGCGATTTCCCAAGTGGAAGCCTCTAGACATGTTTCCTGCACAAACAACAGAAGGCTGCTCCTTCTTTAGAGTGGTGTTTGCCTGTACCAAAGTGGGTGTATGAATGTAAATTCAGTGTTATTCAGTAGCAGCAGTAAATCAAAACAGGAGCTGATCAGAAAACGGGGAGGTCTTGGCAATATGACAAAATATTGTGTTACATAGAGGGAAATTCTACAACTCTAACCTTGTTTAAATGAAAATTCTCGCCCACTCTTTACACTATGCCAATTTCAAAGCATTTTGAATGTTATTCAATTCTCTACTTATCTATTTTCTCCTAATGACAATTTGACACCAGTTACAAGAAATGACCCCACTCACCTCCTTTGGCATCAGTTAAGCCACAAAACCATGAAGCACTTGAAGAGGAAGGTTAAGGAGTTTGTGAAGGTCATTGTCAAGCAGTGAAAGTGTGTTGAAGATTTCAGGAGAATGAGTTATTGATTGTATTGGACCTGCGTCATGCATGAACAATTGGATGAATGTGAGCTCATTCACATCATTCAATCATTTATTGAAGACAATGAGCCTTTAATGAGTTATCGATATTGAATGGAATTGATATTGAATAAGACTCATGCATGAGAAATTAATTTGAGGCTCTCATTACAGGGTCACTTTACTGGTTCTCGGTGCTTGTTGTAATAATAATTGAGTGAGATAAGGATGAAACCATCCAGTCCTAGCACATGAATGAAGCCTGACATATCAACAGCACTACATTTTCACTGTACCACAGGAGATCATGGTTGAAATGTTTTGAGACTGGCAGACTTGATAACTGGGTCACAGCAAGGGGAAAAAAAAAAAAAGTACAGAAGAAAATAAAACTGAGATAAATTTGGGTGGGGTATGAAGTTCTTTTGGAAAGACTCTGCATGTGTGGATAAGAGGTGCGAAGGAAAGCTGATGCGTCTCACTACATTTGACACATCTCCCAGCCTCTGGCATCAGATAAGTCAGTCTGCTGCGAAGAAGTATTTTAAAATCTCCGGGCTTATGATAACTCCGGTTGAATCTGCTTAGGTAGACTTGAAAGATTAATGTGGACCTTTAAAAAGTGATGATGGAAGTCGTAGAAGTTGACTAAGCCCATTCCAGCGCTACAGATCATTCAAAATAGTCCATCTTTCCAAAAAGTTTTTGCCATTATATTTCTGTGTTTAGTAAATACTTAAGTTCATTCTTTGTAATAGATGTACAATCATTTATCTGTGTAATAGTTGGCCGTCACTGTGATGTATCTTACCTTGGACTTAATTAAGTATACATTTATTTGGTGGTTTTCAGCCACCAAGTTCCTCTGTTAGGTAAACAGAAATTCAATACTTGATACACACTGTGAATCTTTACTTAGAATGATCACTTTAGTGGTGGAGGACAAAGAGTTTTTTTTGTTTGTTTTTTTAAAATAAACAACCTCTGTTGTGTTTGGTAGTTCAATAAATGAAGACAGTCTCCTTTTTTTTTCTGAAAGCAAAGCATTTTATTAATCGTAATATGTGTGCATCTGTAGATATTTTTTGTTAATAACCAACTGAACTGTTAAGGAATTTTCTATCTGTCTCTCTGTCTCTCTGTCTATCTGCAATCTAAACAAATACCATAAACCATTATAAAACCTACCATAAGTTTCATGTAACGGGCTGTACACTCCATCTCTCCATCTGGTTGGTTGGTCGATATGCTCCCATCTAACCAAATTGTCATTGGTTTGACAGTCGCCGGCTACTACATCAACAACAGTTTAGAATTGACTCATTATTTTTAGTTGTGTGACCCCAGTGACCCCTCATTTTTAACAACTTTGAGCTCGCCCAGCCTAACAGAGACTGCTAGGTCAAACTTATTTAACGTTTACTGAATGTTTACTCAGAGTTGGCTCCAAACTAACTGACACCGTGTCAAAGACGTCATCGGTGTGGCTCCTTTTTGTTTAACACGGAGAACCAAAAATTCAAGTGCAAACTGAAGCAAAACATCAGATATGAACTTTTACGTACAGATGATAGGGCAACATATCTGCATTGTATTCCTCAATAATTTGTTTGCTGTGATCTTGTGTTGATATACTCCAGCTTTCAGAAATCAAATAAATATGTGCAGGTGCACGCTGGGCTGCTCTGAGTGTAAAATAAGCAGGTTAGAAGGATTTAATATGCTGCAAATACTGTCTTTTCATGTTCATTTAGGAATCATTTTGGCAAATAATGCTACTAGGTAGAGTGCACTTAGTGGACTCTGTTTTTTAGTTAATCTGGAGCAGGTACAGCTTTAGTTGACCAATATTCTCTTGACTACAGCCCTAGTTCCCACATTACGACATTAAATTGTGTTTTTCCAGACCGGCACTAAAGGATTCAGTTTACACTGCTTGAACCCCACGTCTTCATGTTTTGAAATGAAATGATTAATAGATTATTGCAAGTAATGTGATTATATTTATATCAAAATATTGATTCAACTTATGAGTTCTTTTTTCTATAATATTATATTAATTTATCATTGTTTTTTAATGTAGCAAAGTGAGAATCAATTCACCTGTATGAAATATTGCTGTTAATTTTGTCAGTGCACTGTTGATGGTCAGAGTGCTTGTAGAACATACTCCAACTTAAGCAGCCAAATGGGGTTTTTTAACCAAATGTTTCAAATAAATTTGAATTTCTTCACTTTCTTTAATGTCACATAACTGTTGAATAATTAATTAAGCTGAGTCACAATCAACTCTTGCAAGTGGCAGCTTGGAACTTGCAGTGTTTTTCCTGTCTTTTACAATTGCCTACAGGACATTGTTTTACTGAGTCACTCTCTTATGTGAGGGTATCCCTACGTACACACATGCAGACAGTGCGATAAGAAACACACAATACAATAAGCGCACACACAATCACTTACAATGCGTAGCAGAGGGGAGTTAGTTTCCGTGTGTCAAAACGATGGTAACAACTCCTTTTTAAACTTTGCCAGCATCGCTGATATGAAATAATGGCTAATCACTGTAGCGCTGCAAGAAAAACACCCAGGGAAGGCTGTCAGAGAGGCTCAGTGTGTGTATGTGTGTGGGTCTGTTTCTCATTGGTCTGCGTATGTGTGAGTTTGAGAGAACGAGGATGCTTCTGTGTGAGTGCGTTCCTGAATAAAGTGTAAATCACCGGTGGTATTAGAGGGCGTCCCGCAGTGTTTCTGTCTGCCTAATAAAATAACTCGAGGCTGCTTCGGAACCACCCACAGAGAGATGCCACCTCATTCTTTAATCTGGCCCCCACCCTTCCAGTTCACCGTGGCCCGATTCTCTATCAAAACTCAGTGACCCATGAGATAGACAATTGTGTCCAGGTCTCAGTGTTTGTTTGTTTGTGAGATTATGCGTTTGGTTTGTGTACATGTGCTCTCCTTTACATGCAAATAAACATTTGTTTGTCTCAGCACATTTTCCTTCTTCTTCTTCTTCTCAGTTTTTGATAGTTAACAGCAGAGATTTAGGTTATCTGTTGTCACTTCTCTGCTTACTTAGTTACCTGACCAACTACATGGTGAGAAAGTAAACTTGGAACAATTTCATGTGTTTCTCAAAATACAACATTTCTGCTTTTACTGAGGTGTATGCAGAGACAAAATGCATCAATTTTAAACATCTTTGTGAATGTGAAACATGAAGCACAACTTCAGCACAGTCCTTCCCACAACAGATTATTGTTGGAAATATTAGAATTTATTACTCATGCAATCATATGTTTTTGTAAAATAAATGTATCGGTCATTTTTTCTGTGATATTCTTTTTGTGATGATGTGTATTCCTCAATCGTGACATAGTTGGACAGTGTTTGAGTCATTTCCTTCTAGTCAAGCTAAAATTGTGTAGCTGAAGTCCCAATCCTTAACTTTTCAAGAACAGTTTGTCAGTGTTGTGCATACAACACTGACACATCATCATCTTTTGTGTTGGTATGGCAACTTTGTTGGAAACAATTGGTTATTAGTACTGTGTACATTCTGCATGCTAGACACATTTCTGCTAAAAGGAGCTGCCTGCTGTGAGCGATGCTATAAGAGCAGTGAAACTGAACTGAGTAGGCTTGTGGCCAGACAGCTGAACAATCAGCTGAAACTCTGTTCAGGTGCAGAGTTGGCATAAATCTTCACGGCTGTGTCACTACGAGTGACCTCTGTCACATAACCGCATTGTCATTTGATACATCGTTATTATATAACGATTGGCATAGCTGCTTTATAAGATTCTAGTCCTACTTGATTAAGCAATGCCCATGGTTATGAATGGCAAAGACAAATCAGTTTTATTGCAGTATGCAGTACAGGTGTCAGAAACCATTTTTCAGAGCATTTTGAAGTTCACATTTGGAAAAGTTAATGGAAATGGCAAGATTTGAAAAAAAACATTTAATTTTCCCCCAGGTGAGTTAATGCTATTCATGCGAGATGCTGACACCTTTTCCAAATTAGTTTAGACATAGCAACTATTTACACATGACTGATCGCCTGTTTCTACTGCTTTTGTTTTCTCTGGACAGAATTAAACATGGCCAATACCAACTGACGTGAAAGAGTAATTGCATCTTTCACTACTGAAAACAACTGAGGATCGAAATTGATTTTTTTCTCTTAAATTGCCACAGTTTTGTTTGTTTCTTCTTCTTTGATTTATTTTTTTAGGCAAAGAACTGTTTTTGTTTGCAGCTCATTCTACAGTTTGTTATAGCCATGCTTATCGTAGCCTATACAACTTCTGATAACTCTAAGCAGCTTTGTAATGTTACAAGAAAAGCAGCTTGTGCATCTGGTTGCAGTGCACCCACACAAACTGATATTTAATTAATATCTTATTTTGATGAACAAGGACATGTCTCCCTTTTCCCCATCTTAACCTGAGCAACCTTAGGCCGATGTTAGGCTGCAAAGTTTTTGCATGCATTGTTGTGTTTTAAGAGGATGTGCGGTTGCGGTTCTGTTTGAAAATGCATGATTCCTGATGTTTAACAAAGAAGCAGTCCTGAAAAGTGAGACCACAGTGTCCCATGACTTCACGGTTTAGCAAAGTTCAGTCTAGCTATGAATCAACTCTGAAGACACGATTTGGTGGAGTTACAAATATAGCACATGGGAACAAAAGCAGGTGCAGTGGGTACAATATATGGAGAAGACAAGAGATTCTATCAGTGTGCCCTGTCTCTGTACGGTGCAGAACAGCTTGTTCTCTGCTATCTCTCACCATCCTTCATATCAGCCTTGGTTGTTCTTTGCACTGTAAGTCATGCTACATGCGAGGTAAACCTGGACAGACACACACAACACTTTCCTGGTGAGTGGGAGAGAAACCTTTCAGCTTTATCTGCCCATCCTATGGCACTGTTTCTAAACTGTTTAATCATCTAAAATAAGTGGGTGTTTCCATCCTTAATACTTGTTGCATAGCAAGCAGTCAAGCATCCACTGGGAATTCACTGTGAGTTTACATGCTAGATAGGAAATTAGCAAGCCAGCTGAATTGTAAATGCCTGGCCTGTTTTGATAGTGGTTTGGTCAACACCAGTACACAAGCTCCCTGTGGACTGTAAGCTTCACTACAAGTTTGTTTACTTAGCCTCTCTGTTCTTCTGCTGGGTTAAGCCTGTCACCTCTGCTGTCAATCAAACATGCACCCTGACAGGCCCCTTTACAGGCTGAGTAAAAGGAACGTTTTAAATATTTCTTCAAAAGTCTTATTTTCTGTTATGAGTACATGTAAAAAATTACTTTGACATAATATTTTACTTCAAACGGTATGATTTATACATTGCACTTTGAAGACCTCTTTAGTGAAAGTTGTATAAGGGCTGCATGTGCAAATGCAGCATTACTTTGAACAGGACTTTCTTGAGATGAACTGTTTTCAAGTGGAAAATCTGCTTGTTTTCCAGCAGTGTTTTATCCGCTTTGTGTAGTGCAATATAGTGGAAAATCCTTGAGTTAGGGAAAGCCCAGGGCTGCCTGACAGAGGCTAGTAACTGTCAGGTTAAATAAATATCATACATGAAACTTTTGCATGAGGAGCTTAAATTATCAGACAGGAGGAACACAGACACACACACACACACACTCACACACACACGCACCAGTTTAAAATTTCCAGTGATTATGTTTGTTACAGCTTGTCATGTTGCTTAAAGTTACAGTACTAAGCTCACATAAAATGCTAATGCCATACATTTCATCTAATCTTTGTGACAAAACTTGCTCTATGTATACTGACTATATGTTTATGCATGAATTAGGCAGCACCTAAACTGCAAGTGAAATGTTTTTAAAAGGCATTTAGAGTGCTCAGAAAGTATTGTTTGGCTTATTTAGCTTTACATGCATAATTCACCATCGTCAAAGCAAAGAAAATCAGTTGGTCAGACTTATTAAAAGTGAAGAAATTTGCATTTTTTAGGAGGAAAACGGAATCAAAACAAGACAAATAAAAGACACACTGCATTGCATAACCACAGGTGAAGTGCATATCCACTAACAGGCGAGACAATATCAAATCCTAAAAGATTTTCTGTGTTTAGTGTAGTATTTCAGCATAGAATACCCAAGTGCAACAGTCTCATACTTATTTTATGCTGTGAGGAAACCAAGGTTCGTGAATATTTCATTGTCCTATTACGCTCCAAAGTTGTATTTGTCAGGTTCTCTGAGTCAGACAGTTGCAGGTTCAAACTTTGACTCAGAGTTTCACGCTGCAATTTCCTGTTACTCTTCAATGTCCCCGGAGCTCTCAATTCCCTGTTTTCCTCCTGATTCACACCATTTTATGTCTGGGCCTTGAAGGCAGCAAGAGCCCAACTTTGACAAAGGAGAGAAATGACTGGCTGCCACATCTTTCTTTCTTCAGTCCCCTCTCCTTTACTCTCACCTCTCCTGCTATGTTCCTAACTCTTTTAGTCACTCCTACTCTACTTTGTGTTGTTATTCCATTCTCGGTTTTTCTCTACCGCAGTATCTGTTGCTAATTGTCCCATTGTGCTTTGTCCCCGTTGTATCTTCTGTCCTGCCTTTAGTCCTTACTCCCACTCGTTCTCTCATGTTCTCTCTTCTTGCTCTGTACTGTCCTTCACGGACAATTTACCAAGAGTGACATCCATTCACCTTTCAGCCCTCGAGCTTTCAACACCATTTTTAGCATAAAAACCCCAGAGGTGGAAAAGCTTGAGAAAGAGAACAGAGTAAGAGAGGACTAGAAAGGGAGAATGAAACAGTTGATTGAAAAAAGAGCTTGATCTCAAAAGCATTAAATCAGGTTTTGCAGCGTGGAGAGGGGGAGGTGTACAGTAACACACAGGGTTATGTGTGTGCACCTCTGACATAGTTAGAGTTGTAAAAATCTGCGCCTGTCGGTCGTATCACATTCTGAGACTCGAGCACAGATCCTTGGCCCTAATGGCCCTGTCATTCAAACTTGGTCTAATAGACAGACTGGACCAAAAACAAGTTGCCGTGCAGTCATTTTGTTAACAGCCAAGAAACCGCAGGGATTTTGCTGCTAGAAAACCTCATGAAAACTTTTATATTTAAAAAAAAAAGAAAAAAAAAGAGTATTAGGTGTAAACTCTGGAAAAAGAAAACCTCTCAGGGACCAGCCTTTTTATTGGAAATAAATGCAATTTTTTGTTTAGCTTGCAAAAATCTAGTCTTTTATGTATTAAGTGTAAAGTAAGATCCTTGACATCCAGTCTGAAAATGCCAGTTATCGTTATTATCAGTAAATGTATTAATTATTTCCACAATTAATTAATAATATATTTTAAAAATGCCCACCATAAATTCAGAGGCTGATGCTAATATCGTTAAATTGCTAGGTTTTTCACTGTACACTTAGTCTATATATAAAAAAAAGAATTTTACCAAACTGTCACATTTGATGAGCTGCATGAGTGAATATCAGTTTGATAAATGATTTAAACAAGTAGATCCACAAGATAATCAGTCAGTCAATTCAACTTTTATTTGAAGTCTTCTGAGGTTATGTGTGTTTGACAGAAAGAAAGTGGAGTATTTAATTTTAATGTGGTTACAAAAACAGCCTAGAAGACAATCTGCAAGACCGACATCCTCAGGAATGTTCTGTTTGTAGCTCTGAATTGCATGACTGCATGTCAGATTCAATTATATATAAACCAGCATGCAAATGTTTCCTGATCTACTTAATGCATCAGCATGTTTGGTCTGACAAATGCTTGGCAGAATAACCAATCGCAGCTCATACCAACCTGAGGCTTCAAATAAATATTTATGAAAGTACCTGTAGCCCAAGGAGAACCACATTATGCAGACCTATCAGACTTAGCCTTTATTCCCACTTCATGTCCCGAAGCCTGCAAACTTATCACGGAACTTCTTTGTCACATTAGCGGCCCAATATTTTTCTGTATGGGACAATAAAGAGAGGTGTCATCTGTAACTTAGTTCCTCGTCAAGAAATCGGGGTTTCCAACGTTCCTCTCAGACTATGTTAATCAGTTGCTTTTAGTCGTGCCATTTTCCAGATACAGTTAAATTTAAACTGATGTTCAGAGGCTGCGGGGAAGGAGCTGTACAATCAAATGAAACCAAAGGAGGGAAAAGATGTAACTAGGTGAGACAAGATAAGTCGAGACAAGACAGGGTGAGGCAGAAGAGGAGGACAGAAAAGGACAGAACATGCAAGACGCGATGAGGAAAGATTACGTTAGGGTGAGACGTGGTGAGGGGATGCTGAGGTGAGATAGAGGTAAGGTAAATACCTTGCCTTGATTTCCATACTAATGTTATCCATCAGTAACTATAAACCAAGGTCCATGATTTAAAAGGATCAATACAAAGATTACCATTTAAACTAACAGATGTTCTTGCATGTTCAAGGCCCCTGGGCTACATGCTCAAAACACCATGCAATTTTCTAGAACACGTTGATAAATAAAATCGGTTGCTCACCAAAAATCTGTTTTCCCTTTGCAGTCTTGTTAATTACATTGATTTACTGTCACACAGTTTTTTTTTGCAATCTTAGTTATAATGTCTTCAGGATATATTAGTTTGGATGTGTAAAATATCCCTTTGTACTTGGTCCAGTGGAGCAATAAGACATCTGTAATCAAATTGCATTATCACAGCTTCACTCAATTATTAGGCCATTACCTAATAGTATCCCCACATGATTGCTTTTCTCAACTTGTCTGCCTTCCCTCCTGCTCTCCTATTTTCTCATTTGATACTAAAGGAGGAGGATTCTATCTTGTAGGACAAGAGCCTCACTTTCTCCCTGTTTTCTTTTTCCCAAAGACACAAACAGCTACTTTTCACCTGCACACACCAACATGCACCACTGGGCAATGAGTTTAGACAAACAGTTGGGGTCACGGTGATTCACTCTGTCTCTAACGAAAAAGAGAACTGACTTCTTGTGTCAACAAATAACCTGCTTGTTCCATGCACTCAGTCTTGTTGTAATTTACAATATCTGAACAATCCGAAATGGATTCTGAGAGGACAATACACGGTTCCCTCGTCCTCTCAGGAGAGGAAGGAGTTTGGAATAATAACGTGTGTTAGTTGTTCTTTACAAAGTTAATTATTGCAGGAGCGGGGTGTGCTGGCACCCGTAACCCTGTGACTAACTGTAACCGCATGTGTAAAAGTACATATTCTGCTGGATAGAGCTAGAATGTTTAGGCACGACTGAACAGTACTGCCAAATATGACTGAGCTCAGTGTGGAACAATGAGTTTCACTGAATTTGGGTTGAATTCTCTCCTTTTCTGAGTAGCCCAGACAGGTGTTACTGTATAATCTGCTGGTGGGGCATGCAGCCACAGCTGAGTGGAGGTGGGTTGAGTTTTGTCCAAAAGAAACAGAAGCAAAGCTCTGCGACTAACAAGGATCCCACAGGACACTTTATGAAATTTGGATTGCCTGCTTTTCAAACTGTTCAGTGCTCTGTCAAAAGAGACAGAATCATTCAAGGAGATATGCATAATCATGTTTCATAATGGAACTTGATTGTCCAGAGTGACTTTCTAGCCTTCCTTCTGTTTGGTGTCTTTGCACTCTCAGAAGTGAGTTTATGTGAGCATCTATAGAAACATCTATAGATTTTAATTCAGTTGACATTAGAATATACTGAAATGACATTGATCATTTTGTTGCAGTGCAGTGTTGTGCTGCAAAACATTGGATCCTGGGATTGATGTTACTTTGACACGTACCACCCACCTAGACATTGTTGCAGACCAAGTCTCCCCCCCATGGCAATCAGTGCAACCTGCTACACAGCAAAATGGATGGAAAGTGACAAAGAGCCGAAGGTATTGACACAGAGGCCTGGTCCTGCATCCCAAGGGTAAACTGCCAAGGTCCCTTCAGATGCATTTACAGCTGTATTGGTGGCATATAGGGGAACTATACGATGCGTATCAGGCCGGTGGTTTTAATGTTGTGGCTCTTGCAGTACATCCAAAAAGTATTATATTAAAGACAAACACACTTGCTGCTTTGTCTCGAGGCAACCCTCAAAGATTCAAATGCCCAGGACTCCACTTCTTTCAATAAAACAGATGTAGCCTCTTGGATGAGAAACCACATGTTTTCCAAACAAAACATTACCTTCCCTTGCCTCTTGCTTATTACCTTTAAGCAATGCTTGGAGAATACAGGCATTAGTTTTACAGAATTCCACGCATAAGGGCAGATCTTACAAGTTAAGTTTTCACTTTTTTAGTCAATAGAACATCCACTGAGAATCGATTAAGCCCTGCAGGTGGAAGCTGGAACAATCAGTCAAGTGTAAAGAGTGGTTTAGATGATGCTGGGATTTGACAGTTGTCAAAACTCCTGCAAAGTTGTAAACACTGAGCTATAGTAGTTGGTGTAGAAGTAAAGTTAGACTTAAAATGGACTGTATTTTGTTTGTTTTTTCGAATCAGTGGCGAACCACTGTGAGGATATCACAGAGTAAGTGTTGTTACATTTGTCTGTAGCCCCAGAAGGTTGAGGAATATTTGTCATTAAGGCTCCTTTGCATGTGTCCTGTTGTTCCCAATGAAGTCTGTAATCTATCAGGATTTATTTATTAGACCCTTTTTGATGCAGTTATTTTAATACTTTTGCATTTCTTATTTTGTTTTGTTAATAAAATCCTTCAACAAGACATTCATCTTAAACCTACAACACACTTCCTTTCTGAAGTTGCTTCAGTCATTTTGTTATCTCATACAGGAGTTAGTGGGGAACCAACAGGCCAGCAGGAGATGCCATATTGTGTTACGGATTTTGCCTTTAGGAAAAGATGTGAAACCTGTATGACTTGATGAAAGTGTCCTTGTATATCATGGATTTGAGGTTATGGCAGGTGGAGTACTTTATTGTCCAGCTGAGCTGTCGACATCTGTACTGGATGCACACTGACTGACACATTGTCTTCCTCCCTCCTCCCTCTCTTTTTTGTCTCTACCTAATGAAGTGTCAACACTAATGATGTTCACTAATTCTCCTGACTTAGCGTGTCACTCCTTGCTGCTCCCCTCTCAGAGGTTACCTCAGGATTACCACTGCAGTAAATGTACCTCAGCAGTGCAGCCGCAAGTGTGTGTGGACGCGTGTCTGCGTGATTGTGTGTCGCCTTCTCTTGCTTCGTTTCTGCTAAATAAGCAAGAAAGTTTTGCAGTGTTTGCTTGTCCGATGGCCCATGCATCAGAGTTTTCCTGCCCTGGTAAGTCCTCCCTATGGAAGGATGGCTTATTTTAGAATATAGGTCAAAATAAATATTCAAATATGATTAATCTTAAGGAGGGTGCAATTTTATCAGCATTTTAAGGCCAGGATGAGTTAGTGTGTGGTGTTGAATAGACAGCTGATGTTTATATCACGGCTTGCTGGGTTTTAAAATGTGTATGCTTAAACACTCATGTTAAGGTGTTAACCTTACTGATGCCACTTTGATTCAGGAGATCCATTTATAAAATAGGTCCTCTAAGCATACAGACAGGTGACAAATTTAATTTAAAAACAGCTCTCAATGAAGTGTTGGACTACCACCCATCTCACATAGCCCGTCCTATCTCCACAGCGCTGTGTCAGCACTGAAGAATGGCCTGACTACACCTCTTTATCATAGAATAATTTTCAAATGTAGGTTGCTACTCAGAGGTTGCGTTTGTTTCCCATAGTAAAGGGGATTGTGGTAACAGTTACATGCAGATAGTGGAAGGAGAGGAGAGAGTCGTGTGAAATGCAAAATGGCAATTCCAAATTAAAGGGCGGGTGAAAATGCTACAAGCTGCCAGATCAACTTCTCTACTGGAAGATGAACACAGTTCCCCATTTTGACAGTGGAACAGTCAAATGCCTGTTCTCCAAAACCCAACTCTGTCTGACCTAAGGTTATAAAACCAGGTAGGATGATTTGAGTTGACCTGAAAGTGTCATGAAAGGTCACTGTTAGAGGATGTTTCTGCACAGGGACACTTACTGTCCTGCCTCTGCATTTTACTGTAATGTACCCTGAAAACAAAACACGTGTACATGTATATTTTCCATGGTTCTTTCAAAGGAAGGATCAGAGACATTTTTTAGCTGTCGTTTGAGTAGTTAATAAACGAAGGTGACAAAAGACATGCCAACCTGTCACATAGAACTGTTTTTTTTAAAGGATAGAGAAAAAAAGCAGAAACAACACATTGTCTGAGTTAATGTCATAGAGTGTGAACAAAGTACCATAGGGGCATAATAGCATACAGTTGTAATGAGCATCTAAGAGGACATCCTCAGGCTGGGTGATATCCAAACTATATAATGCCAACAATAAGCTTGTACAAAATTTTCAAAGAAAGCAATTTAAGCTACTACAAGCCTGTGTATGTTTTCTTCTTTTCTTTCCTTCCATCTCTCTGTATGCCTTCTCTTTTGCAGATGCTTTTTCCAGCCCTTCCTCTAATGAAGGTGCTAACAACCTAAATGTCACTAATGCCTCTGTGCACCCCAGACAAGTGATCTGGGCCATTATTGACTTAGCATACACACAGCAATCCCAGTGATGTAAGGAAAATGTAATTGAATATGAAATAGTCTGCAGAGAGATTGAGAGCACCTTAGTTCTCAAGCAGACATCCACACTTGTGAGGGCATGCACTCCCATATGACCACACGAACGCACACGCACACACGCACACTGACTCTCTGTGGTAATGGAGACAATGTATTTCTAATGGCACCATCCAGACTGAGTAGGTAATTGTGATGTATTAGCATGCCGTGGCTGAGATTAGATTACAGACGACAGGGTTTTGCAGTGTCTGTGTGTTTGTGTGTGTGTGAGTGTGTGTGTGTCACTTTCTTGCCTCCTGCACCTCTGATTGGCCCCCAGTGAAAGAAAGGGTATTGACTCGTTTTGCTTTTATTCTAAATCATGATTAATCTGGCAATCTCATGCTGAGTCACTCTTCTGTTAGGGAGTCTCGGGGGTCTCAGGCCTCTGTCCAAATTGGGCTACACTGTGAACTGCTGTGCACAGCTCGGTCTGCTCAAGATCTCTGCCTGCAGGTAGACGTCAGAAGGGAGGGAACAAGTAGCTGTGAGTGGGTTCTTGTAGTCTGTCTCCTTTGTAGGTTTTCTATAAAATACTGCACCACAGTAAGGCTGTCAGTCATCAACCTGAATAATTGTATTCCTTTCTTTTACATTTTCCAAAAAACTGGATGGAAATTAGTGCATAAATTGCACGACAAGTCAGAACTTAATGTTGTGATAAGTAACATTTCCACATTAGGCGGTTTAAATGACCAGACCAATGTTATGTATGATGTTGACTTGTGTGGTTACATTACCCCAAATGTTTTCAACAATGTTTAAAACCCAGAACAATACTTAATTTTATTCAGTTTAACAGTGTTTCATTATGGTCGGCCGTTCAGGGCGCCACATGCAGTTTACCCCTTGCAGGCGGATGATGATTGTTTTGACCAGTGCTGGGTTACGCTAGCTATAGTACCTGTTTGTGTAGTCAAAAAAGATTTCTGCCAGATCTGTTTTTGTCGGCCGTGGTGTTGAAGACAATAACTCCCATAATCCCACGCTACTTCACAACATCATTTATGAGATTGTTTTATATTGAGAGACCCCTGGAGTCAGAAATGAAATACTCTGCGTTTTAAACCTAGACTCTTGTAATATTTTAGATTTTTATGAGTTGTTGAGTGCTATTCGTTTTTATTAATTTAAACTGCAGTACAAAGAACCCAATGGAAATAAAATCTTCATTATTTTGCATTTTTATAATCCACACTCATGGTTACAGTTGGATCTAGGGAGTGTTTGTTGTTTGCAGTCTTGCATTTATCTTTTTACCATTAAAGAAATCCATCAAGTGATCAAAATTTTTAAATAATACATAGCTTTAGTATATTTAATGAAATAATTTGGGCCTACACAGGGCATTAGAAAATGACTGCACAAGCTCAGGAAGATTGTATGTATTTTATGTATTCTGTCCTGTTTGTTTACCATATATTTCTTGACAGCGCACATCAGCAGGAACTTATATTATTTTGCCTGAGGCCGTCAAAGAGAAAAGAGAAGTTGACATTAG
The DNA here is from genome assembly GCF_000690725.1 of Stegastes partitus. Classification (NCBI taxonomy): domain Eukaryota; kingdom Metazoa; phylum Chordata; class Actinopteri; family Pomacentridae; genus Stegastes; species Stegastes partitus. Next base: position 559,190 of record NW_007577759.1, read on the forward strand.
ATTCTGAAAATAATTGTAGCTCTGATCCTGGAGACGAAAACATTTTTCAATGCTATCTTGTATTTGTCAGTGGATCGGCATAAAGCAGAGAAGAGATGTGATCTTCTTTTACTGTTTCTTATTCTTACCTTTCTTCTTTGCTTTTTGCCATCATCTCCGGGGCCGTGCGAGAGGTAGTTTCTCTTATTAGGTACCCATCTACCATTCGTAATTGGGCTGCCATTAGAGCTGAGGGAAGCAGGTTGTGCTGGCAGTGGGGGAACAGCTTGCTAAAATGGGTCATTATTGAATAAATGAATTTTTATTTAGTGACATAAATTGAAGGCAACCAGACAGCAACAGTGCGTGGGGTTTATACATGCTCACTTTCTCCGTCTACAGTACAAAGTATGATAGATGAGACTTAATACAGTGTACTGACAATATAATAACACCTTTTATGATAGCACATTTTCTTTAATTTTTGGCTTGCATTACAAGGTTTACAGGTGCAAAGCAGTCTGTGTGTGTTGAGATATTCTAACAAACAGGAGTTCACATATTGTACACAGTCACACGTTCACACACATTATCCAAATGCAATGTCAGTAATTGATAGGCTTGGTCAAAAATTAGTTTTATTGCTATTAATAATCTCTGCCTCATATAACAGAAAACTACAATAGGTGTGATGTAAAACCTAGAGATCTGCACATAATTCACAAACAGGGTGCTAAATTATCCAGCACTGTACTGAAAATGCCAGAACAGCATTTCCCTCTTGTTTATCCCCGGAGGAGTGGACAGCCTTTTCACTTTGAACAGATAAGTCTTCTGTGCTGGTATGCTGGCGCACTGGCCACTATTTATCATTTAACCATGCAGCCAGCACTGACTGAATGGTAACACAGGCTTGTTTGGCCAGGACATTATCCTTACTTTGTTTCTCACCTCTGCTGCTGCAGCAGGAACATGCGGTTGTTGCACTGACTTTGGGGAATAGTCCTTTTTCATAGCAAACATTTGAACTTGTCTTTGAAACATATTCAACTGTCAAGTATCCCAGTGAATCATGCCAGTATCTTACATGGCAACTAGCACATCTAACTGTCTGCAAAATGTCTGCTATAAAAGAACACATTTTTGCATCTTCAACCAATCACAACTCGGGTAGCTCTATAAAACGAAGCTGTTAATTAGAATACAGAGCTGGCATTCAGTTCCCTTGTGAGACGCTGCCAGTGAGCGTGTCATCACAGAGCCATACTTTTGCATTCAGTCCATAAAGACGACCTGAAACTGATGTTATTTAATTTCAATAAAGGGAGAATCAATCTGTAGGGAACCTGAGGACGGTCTGACCCAAACTGAACAGCTTTTAGTATAATTAGACCTAAATCAGAATGCAATTGGCCCAAACAGTCCCTTATCGAAAGTCAATTACAAAAGTGGCAGCAGCATTATGAGGCACCAGTTACCCAAGCAGTTGTGGTCAAAAAATACAGCCACATTTTACTGTTTCTTTGTGCTTCACAGTTTCCACTCTGGATCTTGGATCAAAAAAGCCACATTTTTCTCAAATGGGAGAATTTGCTGCTTTCCCCTATCTTACATCAGATGGACAAAATATACAGTTTTAGGATGTTGCTGTGGGCTTGAAAATTTCACCTGGGGCAAATGACTGGTGGAGATTATCCATTATTTTCTCATGGTTTGTAGACCAAATAAGTCATTGATCACAGAAATAATTAGGATTTGCAGCCCTAAAGCAGTGCCCACCTGCCTCAGAGCTGAGTCAGAAATCAGAGTTCTTCAATGAAATATTAACTTTGCCATACACTACTTTGTATTCATCCTAACATTCACTACATCATGTAGCTGATATTTTAGACAAGCCATATTATCAATTATTAATCGCTAATTATTTACAAAGAAAAGTATTTTTTATATTTCCCTATTTTCGGTCATACACATCTGATACTTTTCCTCTGATCCTGTCGAGCTGAGACAGTGACGCAGCACATTACTTATTTAGAAAATGCCTGAAATTTAATGAAGTCACAGGAGGGGGCTTTGCTTCCTAGTGGTGATTAAATAGTCTTTTTCTGTCTTTTATAAAAATGTTCACTGATGTGATTATTAAGTAGTACCTTGCTGTGTACACCAAGCTGTGCAGATCATACCTCATGAATCGCGTGAGATGGTAAAATCATTGAACTTTATCTTATGTGCTTAAAAACACTAAAACATAACACAAAGCAATTGTAATTAAATGTTGACATCACTGTAAGTTAACAGTTACTTAAAAAGCAGTTTTCAGTGTTAATATTATCTCCCATCAGGACTAAATTCATTGTCTGTCTTAGATGAGATATTAATATAAGGCATCAATCTCTTGTAACAAGTAAGTTTCTATTAAAGAAGTGAACACTGTGACGAAGAGTTAAATAACAAAACAGTGGAAAGATTCAACAAGACAACACTCATAATTGTCAGTGAAATTATCTCAGTCTGCTGTGCTTGTTAGCTTGTGATTGGCTGCTACATTTCTACTTAGCTTTGCGGGTGTTCATTTAATTATTATAAGTAGACATCCATAGTACTACTGAAAACAAAGAAGATGCACTAATTAGACAATGTGTTTGTTTGTGTGTGTTGTGGATTTTGTTGTTGTCAGCTCATAAGCCTTTGGTGAAGGTTACCGATGCATGGAAAGCAATCAATGACAGGAAACAAAAGGATAATTGTTTTATAGTGTCTACAGTCTATTGTCCCCCTAATTCCAGTTGAAGGGAATTTGATGTCTGAACTTCACAGCAGTACAAACTCAAGAATAATCCTCTTTTAAAGTCTCCAGTAGACTCACTGCTAAAGAGACTCAAATCTCTCTACCATTTAATTCTTTATATTATCCTTACTTTGTCTGTGCACTTTTATTTAATTCAATCTAGCCAATATAAAAATGATCAATCAGGGATAATGTGCTGCATTCTGACGTTAAGCATTGCCAGACGTCTGTAATTCATTCTACCATAAGGAGACGCCCAGCAGGGCTTTCTCAGCTTGATGGCTCCCTCCTTCTTTTCCTGCCCATCTGTTTTCACGGATAAATCCTCCCCTGCCAGGCTCCGTCACCATGAGGAATTCATAAAGAGCTGACCCACACATATGGCCACTTCATTCGATGGCCATCATAACTGAGCTGAGCATGAGTAAGTTGTGGGTCTTTGCTCACTACTTCATGCTGAGGTGATTAGGTCTAACGTGAGGACTGTACTTGCTCTTGACACGGACATAAGCTATGACGTCTAGGCAGACATGAACTATATTCTACAGATGTACACCTTTTTCCAGCCTCCTTGCTTCAGTGCCGCTAAAATGCAGCATCATGCATGGAACATCATCAAATGTCAGGTCGTATGTCGTCTGATGATGAGGGGAAAAAAAAAACAAGTGCACTTTTTACTGAAGCTCCTATACATGACCTGGATGACGAAGAATTTGGGCAGACGAGCAGTGTGAGAGATTCTTACATTCTATACCTGTCCTTCTGTTGTAAAGCAAGTGTATTCGTTTGATATTGTACAAACTGCAAGTGTTATGACAGCAGAGGTTGGTTGTTCTGTTTATCAGATTGGCTGTGTGTCAAAGGTTTTTCTATGACCTTGGATTCATGTGCGTAGGCCTTAGAGGCCGCTGCTTTGGCCCAGGTTTCTCTGTGCTGTGTCTAAGAAGCGGGCTTGTGTCTTGGAAAGGCTATTTGAAGTTCAGTACCTTGAAGGCCTAGAACTTATAGGGTCATCAGAGGACCAAGCATGCTTCTTTTGTTTTCTCGTGTCTAGTATTTTCAAGCCATAGGAGTTGGAAAGGGTAGTGTGTCTTCAGCTTATTTAACAGCTCGTGACTGTTCAGTCTGTTCAATGACCTTACGATGTTCTTGCAGATCCGACAATACAGGAAACTGGTCACGTAAAGTTTCTGTATAGCGCTGAGTTTGGAAGGACATTTGGTTGCTCATCCACCACCAAACCAAGAAAGATGGGATTTTGAACTATAGATAAGCTAATCTTTCTTTCAAAGAGGTCATGCGTGCATTGTGTCTTTTACTGGTCTTCATGTGAAGACTACTTTCTTTAATACTTTCATATTGGAATTCACTCGGCATTGCACTTTTCAAATCCCCATGTCGAAACTCCTCAGTTCTACTTTTTGGTGCAAGGAGATCTATTTTACTTCCTCTGATTTTCTGATAAGCCCCATACCTTTCAAAGGGGATGCAGAGCATAATGGGACTCATCCCTATGGAAGCCTTATGTTTTTGGCTCAAGGACAGCCCTTTGAAGTTCTTAAAACCGTTTTAAGATATTATCAGAGACAGGGGAATGTAGGATTTCAAAAATTCCCTGAAGAGGTTTGGCATAGGCTGAGCGCTATAAAAAATAATAATACGTGAGTCTTGTATGTGTTTGGAGGTCTTTTTGCTGTTATGCCTGTAAGATGCATTGCATGAGGATTCAAAACGTGCCACACATAAAGCTGAAGTAACAGATATTTTGTCATTGCTTTAAGAAGGTTTTGCCTGATGCCTGTGGTATAATTAAAAGCTTAAAAAATGTAAACACAACCACCGATGACAACGTTTGCATGATGCATCTTGTTCACACGCAGGTGCATAATTTTTCAGGAGCGATGTGCCTTCCTTTTTCAAATACGCAGTATATACCGTGTATATCTGTGTGTCTTACCTCGACTTTATTCTCAGTCATGTCTTACTAGTAGTAACTGACATCTACCAGTTAATAAAGCTTTACAAGTTGACACTCCTTAGTGCCCTCTGCCCTTTTTCCCATGCAACAGGCGTCCCTGGGCCTTCTGCATGCACCAGATAGTTAGACATCATTTTAGATGTGAAGAATTCTCTTCACACAGAGAATGCTGCCACAGCAGGGAAAGAGTCAGAATTGACCTTGTGGGTGTCACAGCAGCTCAATCACACTGTCTTAGCCTGTTTCCTCAGCTTCCTCCTGCCGCCTGACAAGGAACAGGAACGGAAGCTCACCCGCCTGCACCCACCCCAAATCCTTCAAAGTTATGTCAGTTGCTCCGTCTGTCATCACTTCCCAAAGTGTGTGTGTGTGTGTGTGTGTGTGTGTGTGCGTCTGTGTCCGTGCTTGTGTGTGTGTGCGTCTGTGTCCGTGCTTGTGTGTCTGTTTCATTGTAGGAAATTCTTGTAGTGATTAAGAGAACAACATCTAAGGCTCAGATGCCGTTGTCAGGTCTGTGTAGGACAAGTCAACAATATTTATGTTTTAGATGCAACAGAGGGTGGTAGACTGTGATTGATTGATCTGTCCTTAATATGACAGCCATTATGTTTATTCTGACAGCTTAGTATTAAAAGGTTACAATGGATGCAGCAGCGACTGAAGCAGCAGGGATCTGTTACTTTTATTTAATCTCTTCTCTTCTCTTCTCTTCTCTTCTCTTCTCTTCTCTTCTCTTCTCTTCTCTTCTCAGGAGGTGTTGCAGGTGTGCATGTTATCGATGCAAGTGGAAGTGAGGAATGAATAACCACCGTTATCACTTTCTCTCCTCTTCCCTGATTCGATATTACTTCAAACAGAAGCAGTTAAACAGCCCTAACAGTGAATGAGCTTAATTTACACAGGAGTAAGCCAGTGCTAATTGCTGTGCTTAATCTTTTAGTTGAGAGAGAAATGTACTCTACTAACTTAACTCCATTAGCGCAGTGCATCATCTCAAAGGGGAGGATGCAACGTGTATGGAGCCTGCTGCGAAGTGTTGTGTATGGGTGTGTGTGTGTGTGAATGTTGGTGTACTTGAGTTGGGTGTGTGTGACATATATACAGCAATGGTTTAATGGAAGAGAAAACAATTCCGCCAAAGACAATTAGAAGCCCTTTGTGGCATTAGTGTAATGTACTCAGATTCACAGTATATTGTATGTGGTGCCTTTGGACACTTTGGACAAACTATCATGCTGAAATTTCAGAAAACAATGTCAAGGACAAAAACTAATGAAGACAAAATCCCCCTCATGTCTGCCCAATTGCTAAAGCTTCCACCCTAAAACAACCCCCCCCCCCCATACTACATATACTATATTGCAGTGAACAAAAAGCCCAGAGTAAGTAAAAAAATGACGAGTGAAAATCGTCTATAAACTGCTTGGGGTTCATGGGGTTAAGCAAAAAGTGAAGATACCTTACTCCAACTGTTGAAGTTCTTATAATTCGGATTTGTTTTATTGGCATTGCAACAAGTACAACAAAAAGTAAGGTGCAGGCCTTTCAATGCAAAAACAAAATATAAAATCTTGGTTGGTATGGTTTTGGTGCAACAACTGAACATAGCATAGTCTGTTCACCAAGCACTTGAGTGTTTTTTCTATTTGTCAGTGGTGGTACTGTGGATAGCCACCAGATTTGCTTCGGGATGAGTTTGTATTTGAAGGTAATGGTCTTTGTTCTGTGCTTCTCATACAGCTATGGATTGCTGCCACCTTGGCGCTGCGACATACATGGTTGATTAATCTGCCTCTTGTGCCTTGTGTTCCCGCTGTCATGGTGGTTAATGTGTTTTGGTTATCGTACCTACAGTAACTCATTGAATTTAAAATTGATGGGCTGTCCTAAAGATGGATACTGAGAAATACAGCTCGGAAACCTAACGTGAAATACAGAATAGGTAATGGGAGGTACTGGAAAGAAATGATCCACCTTCTGAAAACACTGGTTTCCATTACATGGCATTTATCAAGCATGCCAACTTCAAAGGGGAAACACATGATGTTGCAGTAGCTAACATCTTTATTTACTGCCCTGAATAATACTGTTGCAGCAGTGAAGCGTTTACATCACTGTGCATGTGTGCAGTTTATTTTGCTCCGAGGCAGATGCAGCACCAGCTGTTTGGAAGACCTCTGAAGTCTTCAGATGAAATGGAAAACATTGGATAGAAGGCGAGAGTTTTGACAGAACAGGTGGTGGTAAGAGACAACACAAAGCCAGGTGACCGCGGGGGAGAGGAGATGGAGATGAAAAGACCAGACTTCCTCATTTGAGTACAAGCACAGAAATCTTTCATATCTAAGAGAAGATGCAGAATAGTTGGTTGTAAGCCATCAATCACACAACAAGCAGAAAACCAATGTCAAAAGCATGTTTAGTGGATCTGTTGTTGAGACTGTCACTGCAGCATTTCAACTGTTGGAGAGTCATTCAGCAATATTACATGTTATTCGTCTTGGTGAACAAAATTGGAGATGATCTCGTCCTTGTTATTCTTTTTTTTAAACATCAGACTGGCGTCGTATTAATTCCCAAAATGCATCTCTTTTGCAGCACTTATTCAGTCTTAATCAAGCCTGTTACGATAACAAGCATTATGAAGTATTTTTCTCAAGCAGACATGGAGTGTTTCTGCATCTGAGTGTGGCGTTCATTTAAAGAGCACTTAGATCTGTTTTCCACAAGGTCAGCTCGTATAAATTGTCAAAGCAAAATTGAGAATGATAATATTCATTGAGTTGCTTGACATGGTGCTTTGTAGTTTGACGCTCCAGTGACACAAAAAACTCTGTGGTACTCAGAAATTTAAAAGTCAAAGTGCTATCTTGGTTCATAATGGACATTCATTTAGCCACTTAATATTCATCCTTTATTAAACTAAAAGCTGCAAATGTCTTGGAGCATCAAAGAAACATGGCATTAATTTTATACTAGAGGGTCTGTCTGGTCAATGTTTAGTTGCAATACAAACTACAAAGGACATGTATTTTTCCATTGGCTGAGTTGCTCTCATTTTACTATAAAACTGTCCCCTGGTTCAAATAAAAGGCACATCTGTCCACAGAGAATCTCTTTAACAGTGTCATTAAGTCCTACAGTTCCCTCGCCTCTCTAAATGGGTGCTAGCTGCTTGTGACTGGCGCTGGCAACAGCAGGGACTCATCCCAATTATTTCTTGGGACTCTAGAAATAATTGGGATGCCATTAAATTGCCCTCACCAGTTGCTGTTAATAAAGCTCTGTTGAACAAAATACCCCAAAGACATCATCTATTGGATTATTTATACCTCTGCTCTCACATAAACAAGTTACCTTTAAATTAGTAATGGGCCCTTAATTAGCTTCAGAATGTCACTCTTTTTTTAGCAAAGATGCCTGGTTTGAGGCTGATGACACACAATAAGAGGGAACTGGACTTAGGAGGACTAATATGAATCTAATCTAACATTTCCACTTGTCACAAAACGAAATGCTCTTCAGTGATGAAACAGCTTCTTATCTACTGTACTTCATTTGGGATGTTCTTTGTTGCTAAGTCTTTGATTTCATTAGACTTTCTGACACACTCTCTTCACTCACATTTGAGGAGAAAATGGACAAATGCCAAATTGAGGATGAATTGTTTCCAGGAAGCAATATCCCAGCAGGATTGTCTAAACTGTAGTAGCTTTCAGTCTTCTGCAGAAAGATTAAAAGCATGTTGTCTTTGAACTCATGCTTGTTTGTTTTGATGGATTTTCTGGATGGATTCTGGAGGTTTCAGCAAATTGCTGTATTTGCTGCTTGCACCTGTTGTCCTTTCGCTTTTGAGCTGTATTTAAATTGATGAGATGATTTACCTCTGTACTGCTGTCACAGTGAAGCATCATGGATGAATAAGTGAACCTTGTCATTATGTGGAGTAGATTCACAAAAGTGCAGTATGATATAGACAGAGCCTACTAATGGAGCTTTATGGTCACTGATTTGCACTTCTTAAGCTGCACTGGCAATTTAAATTATAAAAAACGTAGTAGTAATAAGGTCAGTAAACTGTGAAAATATAATAGTCTAAGTAAAATAGGAAAATTTTTATTTTTTTCTGGTTAAAAATTGTAAATTTCCCCCAATGGGGATAAATAAAAAAATATTCTATTCTATTCTATTCTATTCTATTCTATTCTATTCTATTCTATTCTATTCTATTCTATTCTATGTCCAAAATAAGCAGCATGTCTTTCATTTGAGCAGCAAGAACTAGCTCATTGGAAAAAACAAACAAAAAACCCCTGACATCTTTAGCTCCCTTCAGCTAAAAGGCATCTCAAGTACTTGTATTCTAGGTACCCTACTTCACATCAAGTAGGTTACAGGGCATTTTGAAAGTCCGTCCGCAAAGCTCTGACTGTCCACACGGAAGTGAACTGACTGTCATGTGCCAAAAAAACTAACACGGCACCTAAAATTAGTGATTGTTAAAAGGAGAGACAACAAGGTATTTTGTGGTCATCCCCATCCCTTTATAAGGCATCATTAAAATAATTGTAATCAAAGAAGTCACTGCTGGACTTTGGAGGTATTTTGATGTGTATATCTTTTCCATTATGACAGTGCCCAAGCACAGATGGAAGTTCTTAATTCTCCAGGAATCCTGTGCTGGGTCCACCCACTGTGCGCCTCAGGAACAATCACATTAGCACGGTGCTACAGGACACTCTAGAACCAGCTGTTGTGTCATGTGAAAAGTGCTAAGTCACAGCCTTTCAGCAACATCCACAGGTGCCTCATGTGTTTTTCTGCGTTTAATATGAAAGGCAGTGCAACCATCTGCAGCAGACCTATTGTAGTATGAATACAACTGCATACGCATCTGCTGTCTGCTTTTAAAGTCTGCATCAGTCTGTGCATAACAACGTGAAAAACATGAATTGGCCTTTATGGTGGTTACCTCTGCTGGAATCTAATACAAACAACAACACAAGTGTTGACCGTGTGGATTTTTTCCCCACACGTACATAACCTTATTCCACACATATACAGACACATTCACATAACCATTTCCCTTCTGCATGTTTAGCACCCATGTACACCAATCAGTGGCCCCTCCTGTAAGCTCACAAACACGATGTTTGCACAGTGGGGACTTATTAATTCACTGGCTCGGAGAGAAAGTCCCTTTGGGAGAGCACAACACATGGACATGTCATATAAACCCACTGACCCCAAAAGGCAGGGGCATCAGCCTGCGAACAAGGTAACAAACCAGTGAAAGACAAAGAGGCCTGTAAATGAGAGAGGAGAAGAGGGGATTAGTTATAGCACAAGAGATAAAATATGCAATGAGGTTGAAGACAATGAGGGCCAAAGGGAGACAGTGAGAAAGAGACAGCGACATAAATGAATGAGAGAGTGAGAATTATCTAAAGATAAAGAGAAAAATAAAGAGCCATTGCTAAGGCTGAATATAAAATCCTGGGTTCTTTTTGGGACACGATAAAACAGACTGTGTATGGATCCATTTGTAAGGCAGAGAATGCCATAGAAGCCCACAGGCCTTGGAACATTTGTTTCCCCTATCACGTTATAAAATCACAGTGCTGGTCTATTGTACATGGTGTTTTGTCCGTGAGGCACATAGGGACAATGCATATCAACACTTGTTGTCTTGGATTTCAGGGAAGAGGAAAGGGCACAGGCCTAGAAACGACATGGCATTTACAGCGGGCAGTGGCCATGTGAAGATTGAGGCAGTAAAATAAGAAACATGTGGGACTGTGGCACATATTATATGGGCACACAGTAGATAGACTACATAAAATTTAAGTACCACTCAATGAGTATTCAGGTTTTTGAATTTGTGATCCCCACAGTCTAGATGAATAAATGAAAACATTCATCCATCCTTTAGCTACATTTGCTTTATCCTATAGCAAGTGTTGCAGGGGACTTCAGGCCTATCCCAACTGATGCTGACATCTTTTGAGAGGCATGTTGCCCTGGACAGATTGCCAGTTCATTGCAGAGAAAATTCAAAGAAACGGACAACAATGCAAGCTCACACCCACAGCCAAATGAGAATCAGCAACTAACCTACTATGCATGTCCCTGAGCTATGTGAAGAAACCAGAGAAAGCCATGCAGGCACAGGGAGAACATACAAACTCCACTGTGATGCGACAGTTGTTGATTGCTGCATCACCAAGCTGTCACCACTGCACAAACAATCACCATAAATTAGACAAGAAATGTGGAAAAATATACATCATTGTTTCTGCTCAGTAGTTTTGGGGATTTTTGGTTTTTGGTTGTCTCCTTTACAAGAGTCTTCTTGCTTGATTACTCAGTTTGTCCAGAAGGTCACTCTTGGAACATTCTGGTGGTTCCAAACTTTTTTCATTTGACATTTGAAGCCTCTGTGACACTAAAACCTTTAGAAGTGGCTTCATACCCTTGCCCTGTTATATGCCAGATTTCTAAATTGCATGAGTTGCCTTTAACACTATCAGTATTGGAGTCTGTCAGGATCAGCACAGACTGACCCACCAACCTACCATTACTTTGGCTCTTCGTCTGACTGACATTACATTAAATAGCAGTTACGACGGGTGGCAGAAGAATACATCTATTCATGGCTTTGCAATTGTATACAGTAGTGCATTGAAAGGGAAGTGACATGAGATGAGTAAATGCTTTTGAATTGCATGATAGATGACAGGTGCACTCACTTGCTTGAATTCACTTTAAAAAAAAAAAGAAAAAAACCCGGAGAGCATCTCCGCCACAAGTTGTTTAAAAGTCGAAGTAAAGGTTTACACCTTTGAAATGTGTATTGACAAAAAGTTAAATAACACCACTCAACCCCGAGACTCCCTGAAAGTCAATTTCATGTTGAACTAAGCAGGTGGATTCTTTGAATCCTGATACTGTCGGTCGGGATGGTAGTCGGTGTGTTTCTCCCTCACTTTGGCACACCCTTAATTGCTTCTTAAGCTCTGTCGAAATCGTAGCCCCAGGTTCGATTGTCATCAGTCACTGTAATTGGTCCAAAAGAAAACAAAGAAATGCACATCTCCCCAGAGATTTTCCCCAACAATATTGACTTGACAAACAGCTCTGGTTAGATGCTGTGCCTTTGGCCCCCACAAATCTGTGGAGTGAGGTAAATAGTTTCATTCAACTCTTCCATTGAACACAATTTCTACTGGTGCAGGGAATCTTGATCAGTAGAAGGGACATTTTTGTGACAATTCAATTGGAGAAAAAAAAAAAAAAACAAAAACTTTACCTTCCTACAACCATGCAGCAACATTGGGAAACAATACACATCATCTCCAGGACAGCAAACCACTGATCCACCAGCACACATTCCCCTTGAGAGCACACAGGAATTCTGAGGAATATTGAGGTCTGTCCTACTCAAAAGCAAAAGTCACAACAGAGGCAAAATTGCACAGTTTAAAAGGCCAGGGAAACAGCTGCAGAAGCACCGGGGCAGGTGTGACAGCGAAAGCAAAGTAAGATGGCAGTGAACATCTGCTTAAGTGCTCTCCAGCTCACGAACAGAGCTGAGAGGGGAAGCTCGGAAGGGAGTTAGTGGCTTGTAAAACGGTGATTCAGCCGAGCATGATAAAACAAACCTTTGACACAGGTTTTACACAGGTGACAGCCTCCTAACACAGTTTTTCAATGTACAATACATTTTTTAAACCTCCCTTTCTGCGCTCCTTGATGATGTTACACATATGTCTTACATGTATGATCACGTCTGATCTACTTTCTGTTTCTCCGGCAAAAAGAAAAAAAAAATAAAACATGAAAGAGTGATACATGTATAGAAACACGCAAAACAGCTGGAGCTCGAGGTGAAAAAGCTATTAATAATTACTTACACCAGATTCTTCCCTCTCATCAAGTCACTCTTCAGGTAGCAGAGTTCTACTGTAGATTTCAAGGAACGCAGCAGAGAAGAACGAAAAACACTCAAGATGGGAACAAACTTAAAAGGAAACAGCCTTTTCTGCTGCTATGAAAGATGGCTGTGGATTAAAGATTCCACTTTATGTACAGTCTTAGTGAATAAAAATGCCATTGTCAGTGACTTAAATCTCAGTGCTGCAAAAGCAAAAAACAGTCGGGAGTTGAACACTTAAACTATTACCAGTGACTTCTAGCCTGTAGAATTGTTCTTCCTGGTGTTTCTCCATCCTGTAAATTTTGTTGTTTTCTGGGGGGAGCTTTTGTTTTCTCTTTCTGTTCACTGAAGAGAAATAACAACTTGGAATTGATTTTATTAGTCTTTTCTGTTGTTCCACCATCTGCTGTAAAAACAACTTCTGAAAGCTTTAGATCCATCTGCACTTCTGCCTGTTTGCTACCCAAAACTCCTTTAAGTGTGTTCTATGCAACAGGCCAGTATATTTCTGACGTCAAACTGTGTCGCACTCATGCATTAAAACGCCAGACACCTCCACCAGCTTATCAGAAAGTAAACTGTAACCCAGCAACGACCCAGCTTTACTCGAGCTGAATATTATTGCTGTTTTTTTCCACAAGAGTGAGGCAAGGACTTGAAAAAAATAAAGCTGATTGTGATTGGTTGGTCATTAATGGCATTCCTCACCACAGTCTCATTAATTTGATGACAAAGGCCACACAGTCAAATAGTGTGATTGTTGACGTCAGGTGATAGCGTGAGGCTTAGGGGGAAATGAAATACTGCCTCCTTTCAGTCAGATGTAATGGGTCATAACTGTGGAGCTCAAACAGCTCAGTGGGGTGATTTGCTGCTGACACAGATGAAAGGAATGAGACAGATTTATTCAGACTTTATTGGACATAAATAAAGCGGGTTGTGTTCTAACGGAGACACTTTCTCATTTTGTCTTCCATCAGTGTTGACTTTGTGGTTCATGAGGAATATTTATGGGTGGGACGTACACATACGTGCACTGCATCGAAAGCATGTCGATGAACACCCTCGTTTGCGTCATGAAGGTGGAGCAACATGAGTGACATTTTAACACGAGCTGACATTTGGACAGTTTGATGCCAGTCAATAATGACACTGCAAGAAGCATTGAAACCAGTTTCCTTTCCCTACTTGATTTAAAGTTTAAGCTGCTTTTTCTTCTTTTTCTTTTTTTTTTAATGCCACAGGGCCAGTTTTACAGGAACAATAGTATTACCCAACATTGGAGGAATAATCCTGCACACACACTGTCACATGGTAATTGGAATTTTAATATTGAATGTATTTGAGTTGCTAATGAGACCTATTAGACAAAAAGGCTATTAGAAACAGAATGATTTACACTGTCATAGGTGTACTGTTTGTTCTCAGCCTTTGCCAAAAAGGAAAAGTTTAAGCATAAAAAGCAAACATTTCTTTTCCTTCAGGCAGTGCTGATGTATCTGTATTTTGCTGCCACTTACGGCAACAGTTTCAGCAGAAACCTGGGCGACTGTGCATACCAAAGAGGCAACAACTCATCAATCTTACGTAAATGCCATATCTGATAGGAAACAGCAAAGAAATGTCATGCTTCACCTGGAGTTACAGAAGAATTACTGGCACAGCTTAAACGATATAATCTTTAGAATGCCGACAGAAATGTGCACAGATTGGCATTCTTTTGTTCATTTTTTTTGAAAGTCAAATTGAAGTTGTGGTACATTTTAAAGGAAATCTGTGTCACTAACTTGAGAGGTTTATAGCCTCACCAAGCAAGACACTAGAATCCAATTTTCTCTGTCACATTTAAGACACTTTTCCATTGACTTTACTGCATTCTCATGTTGATTTAGTTCAAGAGAGTTTACACATAGCTGATCTGCACAAGGAACGGCTAAACTATACGGCAGTGGAGCAGTAAGCGAGTACTCGTTTCAAAATTGGCAAGTGCTCAGCTCTTTCACTTGCTTTCTCTTCTCTTGGCAGTAAGAGAAGAAAATCTAGGTTGGAAAGGTGTATTGTGATCAGGTGAAGGTGCCTAGTAAAGGTTAACATGATCAGGCTCATATTTGCCGTCCCCTCATCAGAGAAAAACATTTGGATGAACTTCTGATTCAATAAAAATCACATGTCCATTTTAATTCAATCACCTTGTCAGAAAGTTCCATGAGAATTTGTGATGGGCTACTGCAGGGGTGCCGTCATGATCCTTATGCAGAATTGATGGTATTTTTATGATGTGATTTTCTTGCTTGACTCATTTCTACTGTCCACATTTGCAGGATGACAGTCGATGCTATTTTGCAGCAAAAAATACTCTTGCAGATAACTGACTGCAATGCTGGAAATATGTCAGTGAAGGACTGATAAAAAGTTAAAACTGTATCACATGCAGGGACACATCTAATTAGAGACAACCTGAATACATGCACTAATTTATCAGAGGATAAAATCTGTATTTTCCAAATAAAGCCTCTGTAGTATCAGTTAAATGTATATTATTACTCACGCTAAGATGACAAGCGCCTTATTGGAAATTGTTATATTGTTTTACAGAAGCTGACATTTGAGGACAAATGCAGCTGCCACGGTGTCAACTTTTCCGAGGCATCAAATACCCGGTCCTTTCATTTAGGTTTCTAAAACTTGCTTAATAAAAATACATGACAGTGATAATAACTTGTTGTAAAACGTCCAGTGACTGTTGGTCCACTGCTGCCCTCAAATAAAGATTTCTGGATCACTGTTTGCAGGAAGTGCTGCAAAGTTACTTATTCTGTGTTATTTGTCAGAATGACATGTGGTCCAAAAATACTCACTGGAAAATGAACCGCAAGTCCATGTTTTTTATCCGGGGTACTCATTATTGAAGAACATGTATCAGCAGGTTGAGTGTATGGTGGAGTAGAATAAGGCAGGAGAGAAGTTGAGACTTGATAGTGAGCGATCCAGACCAGGATAATTAATCTTGTAGAAGTGCTGGCAGATTGATTAGCCAGAATAGATTGCAGGTGATATGGAACCTAGTTGTTGCAATGAACCATAATGTCTGCATTATTTCATTTAGTTCCGCTTAATGTACCAGGGCTATGGAACCTTCATGTTACCTGGCATAGAAAATTAATTGAAGGCTCTCCCAGACTCATGCATCATTGTTTGAATATGCTACTCTGGAGTGGAAGTCACCTTTTCTAACTTCACAGGCAGAAAGGAGCACTTTAGAGGGTCTATCCTGACCCTCACCTCACTGTAAAACACTGTAAAACACTGTTCCTGGGTGGACATAATATATTTATAAAAAAATATTTCCATTTGTGTGATTTTTAAAGGTAACTGCGTTTGCAAGTTTGAGCTGTGTACCTGGAATTGTGCTCTTAATTCGCAGACTTCTGAAAATCACTGCTGTGTTCTATGCATTTAGTGACATTAATATGGTATTTTCTATTATTTTCATAAGGAAGTTGCACAGAGCAGACTTGTATAGCACAGTGTGGAGTCTACAAATATATTTTCATGCTGTATGGAAATGAATGGAAACCACTGGATGCATACAATATTTGAAAAATGTTGTTTACTGAAACACAGATTGCATTTTTGAGTAAATAGACTCAAATTTGGGAAAGTCAGTGTCTGGCACTTTATCGACCACCTGCATACAACAATCATCTATCAAGTTTTGGGGTCCAATATGTTGCCTGCTGAGTAGAAGGCAGCACACAGACATGCTTGTTTTGGTGCAAGTGATCAAATTCCCTCGAGGGGGGTTGACACTTTTTTCAATGCTGTGTTCAGTTGTTCATCAACATCCATGATCCTTCGGTCTTGCCTAGATAATATCCACCTGTTGTTCTAAAGACTCTGCTGTGGTTCAGATCCTGTGTTGCGTGTGAAACTAGCAGGGATGGCATGCTTAATATCCTGTGTCTGCTAAATATCTGTTGATTATTGCAGTTGGTGGGTTTTTGAAAGAGATCTGTGATGAGTATGTCATCTTATTTCAATACACCCATCTCCAGGATGTTTACCTTTTTAAAGTCACACTGCATCTTAACCTTGAGCGATGGACTTTTGTGGTTCAGCCATGTGATGAAATCATAGTTTCAGTTTGCCGTCTGTCCAGAGAAATACTAGATCATAAATAAACCTTTTTTTAGTAGATGGTGCGTTTTCAATAGGCATAACTGTATTTTTTCAAGATGTATTTCATTTCAAAAAGACCAGCATAAAGGTTTGCGTTGTCTGGAGCTACAATTGCACCCATCGTACAAAGACAATGAAAAGTCCTTGTGACCTAAACTGACCCTATTTAGAAAAAAATCAATACAGTGGTGATAGGTGTGTGCAGGAATTGATTTTATTTTCATTAAGTATGTTATGTTGTTTGCCATATATCTCAACCAAGTCTTGGCAAGAATTCTAATAGGACATATTGTGCTAAAATGTTGTGTGAATCTGATCCCAGTCTAAGATGTGTAAATGCGCTCCATTTTCTTTTGCAGTTTTGAACAGCTGAAATGAAGGAATGCATGAGTTCAGTTATGCAGGCTGATGGCTACTGACTCCAACAGAATGAACCATCTTTCTGAAATTGGTACATAACTGTGTTAATTAGCTGAGATACCTGCAGTGTGCAGTGGAGAAAATGATGAAAACTAACTGTAACCAATTAAAATGTTCATACTTCAAATATACTAGTACAGTATATGATCTAATTTTTCATGCATCTGATTCCCAGGAGGCCTCATCAAGTGTCTTGGGACTTGTGTATTTTTTCTGAAGCGTTTTCTGCAGACCGTCTCTCTCTCCTTTCACTGAAATGATGTTGTACAACTCACTACGTCTGTACATACACGCTGACACGGATATGCATACACACCATCTCCTCTGCTTGTTCTTCCACAAGATCACAGCTTGATGATCCCATGTTTTACAGCCTCTACACTAAGCAGTTATGATCTCATATTCAGCCTCCTCTATTCAGATCAATACTCAGTTTGCATGGCCACAGTCCAGTGGCTCTCTTATTAGGTTGTACCACCAATCCATTGAGATACAGAACCCCTGTGGATGATGCATTTCCCGGTGGTATATTCTGCTTGTCAAGGGGACAACTGCAATGTCAGTGCAATATCAAAGCCAATGCTTGTGAGAAATGACTCTGTCCTTTTGTGTAACAAACAAAAAAAAAAATTCAATCTACTGCTCTAGTAATAACAAATGCCAATTATTTAGAGGATAATAAACAATGATGGCTTTCATGGTTTTTCCTTTAGCTTTATTGCGATGTAGAAGACTGATGGTGCTGATTGGACAAATAAATCACGATTTTGGAAACGTGTGCCTGACTTTGCAGTTTGGTCCTGATTAAATGTGGTAATTATAGGGTTCAAACTCTTTTACATTTAGTCCAAAGGGTTTTAAACAGTTACACTGATGTGTCTCTGATACTTTCAGGCATGCAGCTGTAGTTTTTTGGTGATGGTATTTTTTATTTTCAGTTTCATTCATGGCATAAAACTTTGATTTATTCTGAGCTTTTAGACTTTTCAATCAGATTTGATTGCATCTTGTTCAGGTTTATCACTCATTTCACTTGGTTACTGCCAGAGCAACACTGAAATTGACTGAAGCTTTGGAAAGTCTCCCAATATATTCAACCCGCATCTCAAATGAATCCCTTGGTTGGGGACCTAGTGGTCAAACCTTTCTGAGGACATATCGAGCAGATTATTGATTTTTAACACTTCACTTCATCTTCATCAAATAGCATTGAGACCTGAGTGCTCCAACACAGACAGCTTTGTCCATCCCCCCATTCTCTGCCTCTCTTTCCCTCTGTCTCTTTCTTCTTGTCCTCCCTCAGCTCCCTCCATCCAGTCCCCTTTCCACTCCTTCGCTCCACCTCCTCCTCATTCATCCCACCTTTCTTATTGTCTGAATCTTACAGCTAATACCCAGGGGAGGGTATCGACATGAACAATAGTGAATCAACTTTCTTCCCTGCTGTTGGCAGACACATATATGCACCTCCATGTGCCCCACATACTGGAGCATGTAGAGGTCAGCAAGCAAACAAACCAAAACAACAGTGTGGATGCTGCACTATACGAACATCCAGTACGCTTCTTAGTAACAATCCACATAAAAACTCTAAACTTTCCGTCACATGTTCTCTTGCTATTTGGTGCTTGCTCTCACATGAAACATGATTTATAAGCAAAAATACTTTAAATAGCGCGAAACGTCTCCCAGAACATGAATTATTTGGGAGAAAGAGAGACAACAACAAAAAAAACAACAACAAAAGATCAAAAAAAAAAAACTTGCAGCGCTGAGGGGGCTGTAAACAATGTACCAGCATCAGCTACTTCTTAGTCATCACAAAATAATGTTTGTTCCCCAATAAAGTCACAACAAAGGAACTGTGCGATATGGTATTTTTATCTTTCACAAATAAGCACGTACAGTATGGAAAATGTGAGATGGTTCAATTGACACCAGCATACTGGATTTCTGCTCCCTTTGTGGAAACTAACAAAATTCACTTTGGTTGAACATCTGCTAAACTAACTGAAAAGGGAACATGATACCAGTGTTTTTCTTCAGGGCGAAGATGAGTTTTTCCTACTGATAACTGAAAAGGCTAGATTTTTGTCTGAAAAGTCAAGTGTCCATGCAGTTTTATAGCAAAAAAAGAAAGTAAGAAAAAAAAAGAGTTGAGATGAAATTGGCAACATAAAATGCATGAGTCAGTTTTCTTTAATGTGACTCAATCTGTTGCTAAATTGACTGTGGTTAAGGTTAAGGAAAGACTGGCTTCAAATGAAACATGACGTTGGCCAGCCGTTATTATGTCCATTGGAAATCAGTCAAATAGATTTAATTTCTTTGACATGTGGTGTTTTGAATGACCTGCACATGCCTTTTTTTTTTTTTTTTTGGAGCACTTGAATTCTGCTGTTTGATTTTGCCAACTTCAGAAGGCTATATAGCTATTAATAATACATCAGGAGCTATCTCACCCCTGGATTTACAGCTGATTTTCAGAGCTCTGAAAAAGGTCTGATTTGAACCTCTAATGTGCTTGTATCGATCATTTTGAGATGATCACAAAAAAAATCACCTGGGCCTGTCTCCTTTAAAACAATACCAGAACCCTAAACCCAATATCTTTCTCACTTTACAGTTGACTCTAACAAATTTAATAAGACCAAGGATCATACCAGCCACTTGGACACACATAATATGTAAAAATTGTATGAAACCCAGTTAAAGACCAAAAAAAGGGTTAAGTGCGTCCGTATTGTTGGAGGAAAATTTATCAAACCCTGAGCGTTTTAGCTGCTTGTCATGGTGCTGTCACTGTGGCAAGTTCTTTGTGAGTCTGCTACACCAAAGGGCATTATCAACAGTAGAATAAGTGCACGCCCTGGTCCATAGCATCTTAATGTGGTATGCTTCACTGGAACATTCATTCCATACTCTGAGACAGCTTTGCCCGCAAGGCCACAATCATTTCCCTCAGCACTGGAGGACACAACGTGACTGTTATTTTGCAATCTGTGCTTAAAGAAGCATGAAACATCTCATCAACAGAAAATGGCTGGCAGTGGCTCGGATGGTTGTGTCATTTTCCTCCTCACTTCCATAACATAGGCTGTTACAAAACCTTGAAAATATGTTTTTACTCCCCGTGTCACTTTTAGTGGGCAACAAACAGCTAAGAGGCGTGACAAATCTTAAGGCCCGATTGTCACAGAAGGATTTTGTTCCTGTCCCCTCTCTGTGATAGTTATAAATAGAGGTCTGTGTTACTTCACCATCTCCCGCCAGATCTAATGAAGATGAGTGAACCTTAGCTTTTTCCATAAATCCCATATTGCATGTCAATGAAATCACTTTATAATATTTCTCTCTCTCTTTCTCTCGCAACGTTGAGCAAAGTTGATGGGATGATCATGGGGCATGTAGCGCATCAAATGCATTTCTGAGCTGCTTTACCCTTTGCATTTCTAGGGCATATTCTCACTGACAGTCCTAGAAATATAGGTTTATTGTATCATATGGAGCGCTTATACGAAGCCCAGTTTACATATAGTCAAACATCATGATCTCTTCAAGTATATCATTTTAATGACAAAAAACTGTGCAACCAGTGAAGAGGAAGGGATGGAAAGCTATAACAAGTGAATCACAGTTTGTAAAAAAAATTTTTTTTTACTTTGAATGTGTAACACAGTTGTCCAAGAAAAACTCTGCAAAAAACTGAGTTTACAGCATCAAATTTAATAGAAATCAAGTTTTCCATTTTTATTGCAAAAAGCAGCATGAACTGTTGATAGTAAAACTATATAGAAGTACAGTCGTGACTTGATAACCTGACACGAGATGTAAAACCTTCTTTTATGTCGGATAACAAGGCTGTCGGATTGTCAAGACTGAGGTCAAGATACAAGGAGGGCTTCATGCTTGAAGGGTAATTTCTTGTTAATATTTATTGTTTATAGTTGTTATAATAACTAGTGTATTGTTAGAACACCACGCATCGCTGGTTTTCACGCCTAACTGACTGGTGCGTTTGTGCACGAGCCCATCGGTTGACATCAAAAGTAAGTAAATCTGTCGGATTATTAAGTCAGACAATACGCCATTATGCTTATTTGTGACAAAATGTCATGTCGGAGTCGGAATCTAAGGCTGTATGTTAAGGCTATTTTTGATGGGTTCTGTTTATTTTTCCTAAAAACCTGTCGGGTAGCAAGGTTTTCAGATTGTTAAGAGTCAGAATGTCTCTAAGTCATGACTTATATAAAAAGTATATGTGATAGTGAATAACAAGTACAGAGAAAAATAAAGATGGAGCGTCCCTTTTTAAAATGTTCAAAAATAAGGCTGGAAAAATCTGCAGATTGTTGTTCATATTAAATAACTTTCTCAACTACTCATCTAATGAGAGGCTTAAAGCCCAACAAATGTATTCATCTAATCACCAAGGTTTTGTCACTTCTCTCTTGATCAGTGAAATGTGGACGTGAGCGAATGCTTTAACAAACAACATTTAAAATGTAAATTACTTGAAGCAAACACACCTTGATAAATACAGAATGCAGTGTATTGCAATGCTTGCTCTGTTTGCTGTGAGTGATTGAGTAAAAGCCGGCACAATCTGCAGGAGAACGACAGGCAAAGCTGGAAACATATATATCTATATATCTAGGCTGTTGAGCTAC
This sequence comes from Stegastes partitus, assembly GCF_000690725.1. Classification (NCBI taxonomy): domain Eukaryota; kingdom Metazoa; phylum Chordata; class Actinopteri; family Pomacentridae; genus Stegastes; species Stegastes partitus. The sequence goes on from NW_007577759.1 coordinate 581,140, forward strand.
TTATTTCATGTACCGATCACAAGGGAGGCAGGGGATTTTAGTTTTTTTTAATTCTATTTTTCCTCTCTCTATATCCCCAGGCAGTGCAATAACCACGGGAAAGAGAAGCTAAAGGACAGTGAGAGGGATGAGGTTGCTTTTGGTGACAGAGACATGTTGTCAGGCTCCTGGGGTGTTGGAACACAACCCAACTTAGAAAGAGTGTGTTAGGCTGAAGAACTGCTTGAAGCTGTTGTAATGTGGTGGCCTTGTTTTTGTGGTTTCTCGCCGGGTGTTCTTTGAGTTGTCCAGGGAGAATAAGGGATGGAAGGAGGATGAAGGGAGTAGGCGAGATATATTTATGAGTAGGGTTGGATATTGTTTGTAACAATCCTGATTGTGATTCTTTGTGCGGCAGGCGGTAATGGTGACTGCTTTTACAATCATGCTAGAGATATTACACATTATATTAATCTAACAGACAGTGGATATTTTTCTGCATTGAGTGCCTTTAATGCCATACTTATGTAATCACACTCTGAATAGCATTCTCAGCGCAGGATTTCTACTGTATGGTGTTAGTACTTTTACTACAGTACACATCATCTTAAAGGAAGATGATGATGCAGACTAATGGATTTGCTGTGGTTAGTGAGTCTCTCTCAGTGTGTGAGAAATGGAATCGTTGCTGAAGGTTCGTGTATTGTGTTATTTGTCAAAGAAGAAAAATAGAGTCTCTGTTCATATAATGTTACTACAGCATCCTCCTGCATTCTTCAAATAAAAACTGTGTGAAATGCTGCTTATGACGGATAAATGTTACCATCAGAACGAGACAAAGTAATCGACCCACCAGTGTTGATCTCTTTTCTGGTTTCGTAAGTATTTTGTGATTTTATTTAATGTAATCATAGCAAACTCTAA
>NW_007577759.1:582410-615363 GCF_000690725.1 Stegastes partitus
GATGGATGTTTGTAGCATAGCATTTGCTAAATGATTGTGACAATGAAATGATATGTGGTATAGAAAATGATAGAAGCACCTGTTAGTTTTACTAAGTACAATTCAACAACAGAAATTCTAGTTTTTAGTAAAGTGGGACTCATTGCAGGATTGTTTTAGCTTCATAATAAACTTGCAAATGTTTGTTCTACTTTGTGACATTTAGCTGTAAACTTACTGTCATGTCAGAAAAGGGTCCAACCTTTGAGTTGTCTTTTAATTTCGTTGTACTTTGTGAATGATGACAATAAAAGCATTCTATTCTATTCTATTCTATTCTATTCTATTCTATTCTATTCTATTCTAACTGCTTTGACATACACAGCTGGAAGTACAAGCCTCATTTGAACTCTTATTTTGAAGGATTTATGCAGAAGTTTCTGCTGGGAAAGTGCAGCTCATCAATCTAATTAATTCCTGTCATGTTTTTACACAGGTGTATTTTTATTTGTTAAAGACAGCAGTAGAAGTTAAGACATCAAAGGAGTTTTTCAGCAGCTTCTCATTCGTCACACCGCCACGCCTGTTTGTTTGTCTTGGGTAGGACTAAAAGTGCTTTCATCACAATTACATGTCTGTAGATCTACAGTAATGCTCGAAAAATCTTTCATCCATTGTTTGCCTGCTATATCGCCGACTCGTCTACTTTCCACACCAAAGCTGAGTTTCCTCTGATCCTCAAGACACCTGGTTTTCCTGTGACACCTGATGACACGCTGGTTTGTCGCTCACCCACTCGCACATTTAACTGTCTTGCTTTATTTTTTATCTAAGTCTTGAGAGACAATGAGACAATCACACAATTTGAGCCACTCACCTGCTAAACAGGAAACTCAGCAACGATCGAGTTAACTGAGAATATTGCTGGACTCATGATTTATTAAGATATATGCATTAGGAGATGGAAAGACACGCATGCATTCAACTTGCATGATTAATGGTGCAGACGGATAGCGAGGCACTGGTTGATAAACGTTAAGTGTTTGCAGTGTAGCGGTTTATTTGAAGTTAGCGTGACTAAAATTTGTTAAGGAACTGATGAGTAGACGGGAAATTAAAGTTTCCTTTGGGATTTTGGAACTGGTTCTAAGTTGGTAACTGTTCTTGATGCCCAAACCTGATTATGGAATAAATGAGTGACTGAAAGACAAAGATTGTGTCAGACATGTTTGAGCAGTTCTTTTGATAACAGCTTACTTAGACAAGCAGAAGCAATATCTAATGTTTATTCCAGGTACATGACACCATGCAACAGCATGGAACAATGGTGAGAAAAGTGAATCAGCATCGTGGAGTTTGTGTTTTTCATCAGTTTCCAACTATAGACAGTGATCTGCCAATGTGACAGTATCATGAGTGTTTGACTGAGTGACTCACTGAATAGGTACTCTGGATAAGTAAAAGCTAATGCTCTCTACAATGATTCTGTTGCTTGAAGGTCTCATTCAGGATGCTCTGGGACAGCAGAGAAGAAAGAGACAGAGTGATGAAAGAAGCGAGATTAAAAGAGGGGAGGAATGGAGGAAGGAGAAGACAGATAGGGCAGGAATATTACTCTCCCTTGTCTTTCGGATCCTTGCTGCTATAGTCAAGGGTACCTTTGCACTTTTCAACTGTGCCTCCTTATTTATTATTAAAGCAGTCAGATGAATCTTTCATGCACAGGAAATTAAAGAACACAGTGCAGGAGTACATGGATGAAGGCAGCGATGAAAGAAAGCAAAAGGAAGAGAATGAGCAAGAGGACAGTAGAAGAGACACAGAAAAGTAATGTGAGAATGAGAAGCGAGAGAGAGAGAAACAGCGGTAACAGAAAAACTAAGAGAGACAGGGATAAAGTGAGCGAAGCAGACTGAAAGGTTATGCAGACCTTTTTTTGTGAGCATGTGTGAAAAAGAGGGAATGACAATAGGAGAGAGAGAAACCGTGAGAAGGTGTAGATGAAAGGAAGCACCCTGCTGCTTTGGCCCTGATCACACATCACCAGCAAACAATGGGAAAACCTTTCTCCTGTATACAGCATGTGTCACACAGTTGGGAACAATAGCTGTGAATCATACTGTACACAGTGTCACATTTGAACTAATGCTGGAGTTTTGGGTTGCATGTGAGGAATAATGTTGTATTTTTATATTTTCAATGATAACTTAAGAGACAAGCTGACTATATTAAAAAACCATTTCAAGGTTAATTTCAGTTGGTTTCTCACTTGTCATTTTTCTCACGTAAATACTGGCTTGGTCCGCACATCCTAGCAACCCCAGGAAACACCCTAGCAACCAACTCACCACGTCTTGCTAAATGCATAGAATGCCATAACAGTCAATAGCGACAACATATTGAGACCACTGAGGTGTATGTGGCTGTATGCTGATAAACACATTTAGTATTGCCCACCTATAACATTTTCAGGCACATGATATACCATTTTCCAGCTTTATTCCGCACATTGTTCTTCCTTTTTAAAACTTGGCACATATATTAGCTACAATTCCAGGAACAGTAATTTGAGTGTGTCATGCCACGAGCCTCAAGCAGGAATGTGCTGCAGTACAGAAGTCTACATAGTCCACATGCTTGCTTTCTTTTCGTGCTTCTTCCAGTGACTAATAATTATAAGATTCCATTGAGGCCACAAAAGGTTTTATCCAGCTTTTACATGCTTAGATGCACTCCTGTAAACAGACTTTGGTATGTAGAATTGGTGGAATCCCACTTTAAAACGGTCCACTCCCTCCTTGTCAACTTCAAAGTCATCCAAGCACAGACAAATCCATCTTTTGATATTGCACCTTCTGCTAATACGACTGCTCGTGGTACTACCACCACAGTTCAAACACCACATCACTCTACTACTATCTGTAACTCATAGAAACACATTTACCATCCCTAGCATGGCACTCCATAGCAATCCCATGGCAACTGATGTGCACAAACCCAAATTTCTGTTTGTTTTTTAAAGAAACATCCTTGAGTTAGTATTCTTATTCCCATGGTTACGGTGTTCGGGGGCAGAGTTAAGTTTCGTGATGGCTCCTGGGTAAAAGCTGATTTTGATTCTTGAGGTCCAGAATATTGTGGCCTTGTAGCGTTGCCCAGAATGCACCAGTGAGAAGTGAGGGCTGAGTTGTGTCTGTCAGAACGCTGTCGGCTCTGTGGAGGCAGTGTGATATGAACGTGCTTTACAGTGAGGGCAACAATGTCCTTGGAATTGTTTATGACTCTCTGAGGTCCTCACTCTGTCTCCTGAAGTCTAAAATAAGTTGTTTGCTGTACTTGGCATTCAGTGCCAGGTTGTTTTGTGGTCACCACATTGCCAGTGGTTTTGTCCCGGCAAGTTTTCACTTTCCTGTTTCAAATCAACTACAATACTGCTTTGTTTGTGAGGTATAGAGGTCTAAAGTGAAGAGAGTTAGAGGAAGGGACTTGACAAACAGCCAGAGCACTGATGTTGACAGTCAGGCAAGGGTGGGTGGTTAAACAATAGCAATATGTACCTGCAATAAGAAAATAGTTTGATAGAATTTTTGATAGTTCCTCTTAAATGCATTAAAAGGCACACAACAAAAATGCAAAATTCAGTTGCATGAACAAACCCCCAGTGTGTTCCTCTCCTGGCTCATTAACAGCCTATAATATCCCTTGATAATGGAGCCCCTTTTCTCTCCCTGTGGGTTCTGTACAGGTTGCCAAAGGTGCACGAGTCCATGGCCACCTTGGCCTTCGACACCTTGTCTGCATTCATAAACCTCCACTGGCGGAGGCTGCGATGGAGGGAATGGTGACTGCCCTTGTGAGATGGACGTTGTGTTCTAAAAACACCTACAACTCTGAGTCTCACCTCGACCCAAGCAACACTCTGCTGGCAGTCTGCTTCTTGTGCTGATGGACTTACCGTCAGGTTGCATACTAAGGTCAGTGCGAAGTCACCATACGATGATATGTAATGCAGACCAGCCTGATTGGAACCTCAATCTCAGCACTGTGCACCAGCTTTGTCGTGGTCACCCTCCATGCACTTCCAGGTTTACTTCTTTATATAATGTGCATCAAAGTGAGATTATTCCTTTACCCTAATTTGTTTTTTAGTCACTTGTGTATTTTTCATTGTTGTGTCAGTAACAAAATCATTACCTATGTGCCTTGATAGATATGAGTAGTTAAACTTGAAGTAACTTGAAGTTCATTCAGTATAAAAAAAAATCCAATGACATGTAACATTGAGAGATGAGATAACTGTTGACGCAAATAGAGCATTTATCGAGTTAAACTAATCTGAACTTTGAGACGATGTGATTGAGGCAGGAAAGGATGCTGTTGCTTGACATATCATGTCATTGTTGAGTTTTCCAAACATCACAATAAAACACCTTATGCGGTTTTGGTTCCTGTTCAGCCACATCAAAATGGAGGGGCAGCTCATCATTGGGCAACAATCAAAACGTGATGCCTGAGTCTGCATTTTTGAACTCATTGGTGTATAGAAAGTTGTTGTGTGGGTTAGCTAGCTGTGGAGACCAGGTAGGATCTAACAGCGAGCCAGTACTTTTCTTCACTTCAGACAGTCACAGCTTTACAGGTAAAGAATTTGTTACACAGCGGCCCTCCTTGGGTTGAGCTCTGAGCTTCGCCACAGCTATGAGGATGATATTTTTGTGTTTGTGAATGACTAGTGTTTACTAAAATGCCACTGTTAAAGCGTAAGCTAGCCAGTTTCACATTTAGGCAGGAAATTACACAATGTGGTTACCTTGAAAACCAGAGCCTTGAATGACCATGAGCAACTGAAAAAGCGTTGGACGATGAGCAAATTGTTTTATATGTAGCTGTGGCTTAACTGCTCCACAATACAAACCAAACCAATATACTTGACTCGACTGATGCAGACACCAGCTCTCATGTAGACTTGCTGCTCTCAACAGTTTCTATACACACTGACTGCAAACTGCACACTGAAGAGTGCTGAAAAAAGTGCTTCTGACATATTGCGTTAGGGCATCCTTCATTCATATGACCTGACAGGCGTGCAACACAAAATACTCGACAACATACTCTCTATATTCGATGAATTTAGAAGTCCAGACTGCAGTATATATAAGAAAAATAACACTCAAACCTTCCTGCACTAGGCCTCGGATGATAAACTTGTCCGTGCATGTATGACCTCTCACATCTGTTGGTAGAGTGACAAAGTATGCTCTTGCAGCAGAGCCACTACCACCCCCGTGGCCCATAAAGTCACATTGTCCTAGTAGTGCTGTCTGTGAGAACCCATAGATCTTGATCTACTGAGCAGTGGGGGTACAGCAGATGTTTGGGGAGCCGACTGGAGTTATGACCTGAGGGACTGCAGGCAAAATTGTTGTTAAAGTGTATCATTTGTCTATAGAGATAAGGTGGTTTTTGCTGTGTTGTTTTTTTTATATTTTGTGGGCATGACATTTTTGGCACTGTCACAGTTTTAAAAGGGAAACGCCACATAATTAGCGTTCAATACTGTGATTTCATATTCAAAATCCTGATTGCTCCTCTTTTTGTCTTACCTGTGGCTCCCACTGTAAGTAAGTATCTTTAAATACAGCTTAGAGTGTGGGGAATAGAAACCGCAAAGACCGCATGCAGTTTTTAACCACGTATTTGAAGTTTTGCTGTCGTGTGGCGGCCCAGCAGACAAGACAGAAACGGAGAAGGAACCTTCCTACTTCACTGAACATTTGGTAATTATGAGTCCCCTAGAGATGAGATTTTATTACTAGATATCCACTTCTCCATATCAGACTAGGGCCTGTAGTTTGACAGCAGTAGCTCAGAATATTATCAGCAAACACAAGCAGTTGTTGACAGACAGGCAGTGTTATCTGTGCAGCTAGCAGAGAACAGGCTCAGACCGTGAGGCTAATTAAAAGTTGTGTGGGTTGCCTGTGCATCAGCCACATAAGTTAGTGATACCACGATCATTCAGTAGAACTAAACATCTTATTTCAGATCAGTGGAGATTGACTCTATCACTGAGATTCACCAGAGATTTCAAACTAATTGCAGTTTATATAGGCTCTATAGCTCTATGGATGAACTCTGGGTTATATTTACATCTGCCTCATTTCCTGTGATTGGCCTTTATCATGTTAAGCATTTTCCAAAATGTGGCAAAAACTTCTATAGTAAAGAGAAGTTTTACTACAACGATTTTAAAAACATCAATGGGTATTTATGTAGGATGAGTCATTAAGATTTGTCTCAAACTGCTCCAAATAATTGCACTTTATAAATTATGACTGTATCCGTTGCCTCCTCTAAACACAGATTTGATTTGTTAAACAAGCAGGAAATGATTGTAAAACATCCACAGACTCATAATTAATCTGATACAAACCAAACTAACGCGAAGCCAAGTGTCATTCCACCTGTATGTGACATTTGGCTGAATCGTAATTGATTTGGGCATGTTCTGTGTTTGTGAGATAGGGTAAACAGATGAAAATCAAAGGAGCCAGACGCTGATATGGAGCATCTGCCAATCTGTCACTTAGTTGGCTCACTGACTAACCACCCGTAAAGGTCTATTTGTTTGCATGCCTGTTTTTATTTTTTCCTGCATCGGTTTTGTCTGCACAGAACTGAGTGTCTCTCTCTGTGTGTAGACCTCAGGGGTTAAGAGCCTTAAGCTTGCAAATTGTGGTCTCCTAAAATTTTGGTAAATGAAGTGATGTATTAGAATGCAAATATATGCTCTGTGGATGAAAAGTGAGAGAAATTTCCTCCAGCCACAAGAGTCTTACATGAAAGAGACACGACTATAGGCGGTTGTTCCCTGCACTGTGGCTAGTATAAATTTGGAAGCTGCAAACAGCTTAGTGCCGGTTTTGCTGATAAGTGATGCACTCAGTCGCAAAAGGTACAGTACTTTGCCCAGCCATCTTTCATGTCTCAAAAATGAATAATTTTGAGAAATTAAGAACATGCATAATATTTTAGCCTTACATATCTTAAGAATTCTTGCGTCTTTAAACATCTTATAACTGCTGACAATTATGACACAACCAGTTTGCCAACCTAAGTGAACCTATAAGTTTCTTGTCCCACCCTCTGGTCTGACCCATAGGTAGAAGCTTAGTACTGCTCAGCGTGACAGTATTTTGAATGCTGGCTTTTCTGACTATGAGCTGTCCCTCTATTGTATGTTGTCACTATGGTGATCTAAACAGGCACATTCTTCCAGGCTTGTTTGAAGGTACTTAAAAATACCCTAGATCATGTCTGTCTGTTATGGTTTATCCATTAAATGGGTAAATTACCTGGTTTGAATTCTGCAAATGACATCTCTGCCACCTCCCTCGTCTAAAAATCCAGAATCTATCACTATGCAAATTTCAAAAGTGTCACTTTGGGATACAAGATGTCTAATACATCACTGAACGCCCATTCTGAGTATTTGTGCAATACAATCTTCAAGTTTCACACTGGTGTAAGTTGCCTATTGGACCAGGACTGGCTTTTAAGCTAGTTGCAGTTTCACAAATCCTGTTTGCCGGTATACACCTTAAACTCAGATTGTGGATGACCTGAGGGAAACTTTCTGCTTTGGGCAGATGAAATGCTTTTTTTTAAGGCCTTTTTTTGTGCCTTTATTGGGAAGTCAACAGTGATGCAGTGAGGCAGACAGGACACATGGGGAGAGAGACACATGTAATACATTTTTAACTTGACCTTTGGAATTGAGAGACAAAGAGTGGTTCCTCATGTTAAAGTCCAGTGTTATGTGAACCCATCCATCCAAGAAAACCTCATACATACAAATTTCTCTCTGGATTGTTGCATTATATTCATGTGCTGTATTGCTGCATTAGGTTTGGACCTGCACATTGTAAGCATCTGGTGGCCGGATTTTCATACTGCAATGCTTTTTTTTTGTCATTCCTGTATATGTTAAGACCGCTGAGATAAGAACACTGAACGATCCATCACCTGTTCAACAATATTCAAGTTACTTCACAGAGAATGCAGAAGCTGTTAAAGTTTGTAGTTACGTTATATAAATCAGATTCCCTGTTCTCTTTAACTAAATTCCCGTCCTTCTTCTTCCATCCTTCACTTTTGTCAGCCATTACGACTCCTACCTCTTTTCTCCTTGGTCTCATTTTGGTTATTTTTTCCCACTTCCTCTGCCGCTCTGGCTCTGTTTGTATCACTCTTCCCCTCGCTCTCTTGGTTCCTCCTTTTCTCCGTCTTCCCCATCGTTCCGCCTCTCTCCTTCCCACCTCACTATGTCTAATGACATCTCAGCTTCCTCCAAACAGAGAGTCTACTCCGTAATGGCCTGAACCATAATGAGCTCATTTAAGGAGTGGAACAGAGGGCAGCCATTGCTGTTCTGACAGACAGCCATTTAGGAGCAGTCTACTGAGGTCTCCACACGATGGGCTCGCTGTCAAGCAGCCAACTAGCCAACTATCTATTTATCTCTTTCTTTCCTTAAAACCTCTCCTCCCTCATTTTCACACCAGTTTCCCCCCATTTAAAAAAAAATTCCTTCAACAAGGCTGATTTGCTGTCTTTCCGCGCTTCTACCCTCCTGCTCTGTCAGTCTCCGCTCTGCCTCTCCTCTTCCACCCATCATCAGCAGCTCTCTCTCTCAATTTCCACCATTTGAGGCCAGATGATGACATATGAACGGAGGGCTCCTAATTGTGGAGCTCAGTCTCACACAGTCATACAAAAAAACCATTTGCCATAACGAATGGACCTCTCGTCATGCCAATGAGGAGTAATGGTCCTTTTATTGCGGGATTAATCTCAATGGCCCTGTTGTCCATTGGCTAGCCGAGAAGTCTGTCATCCATCAGTGGAAAGGAAGGGAGTTGGAGATGGGGAGACCTGAGATGATAACCTCTCTGATCCTCTGCAATTACTGTGGGTTTCAGGCTGCCCTTCAAGCCTTCTCATTGATCTTTGATAGTTACCACTGTATGTGCATCTTCTTCTCGCTCTGTGACTTTCCATTGCACAGATGTTGCTCATATTTTCCTGAGGTGCTACCAGTGGCGGCTGGTGAAAATTTTTGGTGGGGTGGCGCAGTCTGCAAATTACCTTTTATTTTAAATCAGAAATTAGATTATGAGTAACATCAGGCACAACCATTTACAGGAATGCAAATGTTCTACCTTTGGAGGATATTATTTTTATTTATTTATTTATTTGTTTTTATTTTTCCTTCATTTAACCATATTCTAATCATAATCTAATTTAACATTATCCATCCATCCATCCATGCACCGCTTAATCCTCACTAGGGTCGCAGGGGGCTCGAGCCTATCCCAGCTGAGGGTCGAAGGCAGGGGACAACCTGGACAGGTCACCAGTCTATCGCAGGGCTACACTTAGAGACAGACAACCAAGCACACTCACACTCGCACCCACGGACGACTTAGAATCACCCATTAACCTCAACATGTTTTTGGACTGTGTGGGAGGAAGCCGGAGAACCCAGAGAGAACCCACGCTGCACGGGGAGATGTTTTGCTGCACCTCCCATCTGGTCAACGGCAAAACGTATGACTTGCTGAACATTTTCTTATTGATAGACACTACGATTTACTGATGCTCCCTGAACGCCCCACATAGCAGGCTGTGGTAGCTGCTGCTTGGTGGCTGTGGTGTGCTCAGACCGGTGTGTGACCAAAAATGACTTTAAAAATAGTAAACTAGGACGTTCTCATGTCAGATTTGTCCGAGGTTAAACCGAGTTACATGTATTCTACACGCGGTCTTTTCTATGAGCGGAAAAACAGTGAATGCACGTGCGCTCTGTTTTTCATGAGAAGACCTCATTTTTTAAGCGTGAATACCACAGTACACCGAAGTTATAGAAGTTCTACTTTCCACCACTGTGGTTAACACAGCAGCTTCCTGTGCCAGTTAAAGCGACACTAATATAGCTTCATGATCATCATGCTCATCAATTCACACACTCTCAAAAAAAAATTGTCGCAAATGCAGTCTGGAGCCCTGCTATTTGAACAAAAATGTAGTTCTTCTCTCTTTTCTGCACAGCAAACTTCTCCATGACTTTTTGGTTGAAGTCACTCATCTCTGTGAGCAGCCTTTTCTCCATTGACTGCATGGCCAATGCATTCAGCCGTCACGACAGTAATTGTCATTTAGTAGAAGAGCAAGAAAGGCGCGTGACGGTGTCAGAAAGCGCAATCGTAAGAACGTCAAAGGATAGTTTTTATATCCAATCACAGAAGACAAAAGCAAATAAAGACAAAATTAATTGGCCTACAGCAAAAGTGGACAGGTCCAGGACGCACCGAGCTGTGCCCCGTGAGAAAATCTGCAGCTGCCAATCAGAGCCCGGGCCAAGGTCACAGTCACATGATCATGAAAAGTTTTTCGAGCTACACACACACTCATGTGGCCGGTGCCCCTCATCCAGGAAATGTAAAATTAGTAAACACGCAGTAAAGACTAATTTTAAATCTGTGAATAATACAAATATTGTTAATATGGCAAAATAAGATGAACATTAATATTAATTTTATTATTATTTTGTTATAATTAATTCAAATGTAATTTTGTGTTTGAGAACTACTTTTTATCTGGTCATCAGTAGTGGGGTGACGCCGCTGCGCCCTGTAATAACCAGCCGCCACTGGGTGCTACCACCCATCAAACACTCTGTTTTGTGTTCTCATCCTGTTGACTTCATCTGCAATTCCTCCAAGATCCACCCCCTTTCCTCTCTTCATCAGAGATAATTGTGCTTTGCTTGATTTGTTGTTGACTTTTTTTTTTTCTGAAGCTCCTCCATTATTGGTTTAACCCTTAGAAACCCAAAGGCATGTTGTATTTTTCAAAAATGGCAAACTATACCATTTATCAGAGTCAGAAGCTGTAATAACAGTGTAATAACAGGGTTTTCATCTTTTAAACTGTCCTTGATTGTACTGTATGATGAGCAGTTCCATCGGGCAAATTAACCACATCATAAAAGCAGAAAATTGTGATATTTCATCATAATCACTTTGTTCTACATGTCTCATTTGACACTGGCCAGGAATAAACCATTGGCTATAACCAAATTCTCTAAGATAAACAAAAACATTGTGTGTGCCCTTTCACGCAACCATGAAGCCTCAGTGACTCAGCTGTGACCAACAGTTATGTGACAAAAATACAAGGACGTTTTGGCTGAACTGGGCTGAACTGCAGGCTGTGTTTACGCATATTTGGGTTCTTTCTATTTCTAGCCATAATCGTGCTGTTTTCATGAATGTGCAAGACTTTACACTGCAGTGAAAATAAGCCCGAGGTGACTACTAGAGGTAGTCGAGACTGATGATTATGGAACAATGTGGACACAATTTTGAAAAGAAAACTTTTTCAGTCATGTCAGAGGTCAGTCACGCCAGTGTGAAGTGAGGTAGTACGCTTCCAGCTAAATAATAATGTTAGTATAGCTGTGTTGATTATTATTTGCCCTCTTTGGGACAGCTATAAGGATGATATGGTAATTATATTAGTAAACAGTTGCGTATTTACACACCCAGCAGATGCTGAGCTGCATTGCCAGTCATTTGAATTGAAATTTTTGTCCACCTGCCAAATTTAAGTCCAACATGTACTGTTCTTTTAGTTATGTTTTCCACCAACTCCTGAGGGAAATATCTGGCCCCTTCAGAAGCAAAATATATTTACCAGCAAGTCACTAACTTTGTCTGTCTGTCATTTGGTGCTTTGAAAGTAGTGTTCAGTGGGTTTATTAGAGCCTTTTCACTGACAACAGCTGTGCGCTGCTTCTGAAAACAGAGTTGATAAGACCAAAATGGTACGCTAAAATAATTTAAAAGGCACCTGCTGGGGGAGGGGAACTGCTGAGTTGGGCGATTTGCCGCTATAGCAGCCTCTTTTACAAAAAATGTCATTTGATCCATTGTTATAAAATAATTAATGTAGCTTTAATTACACCTATTTATTTTCTTCTTTTTATACTATATTTTGAATGTGTTAAACATAAAACACATTGATTTGGAAAATATGAAGACTTTGCTGTAATGAAGACAAATGGTGACCAGTGACTAACCAGTGTCTGGACTTGATCACTAAACCAACCAGTAGTTACTGAGTATTTTACCAGTTTGTATTCATTTTACTACGTGCTTAAGCCTAAATAGGGCGGTGTTAAAACCGCTCTTGTCAAGCTGCTGCACAACAACACATTAACCGCTCTCTACCCTTTATTAATGAAGTGTTGAGCTGTTTCAGATCTAATTAGGAGCAAAAGTTTGTTGTCTGAGCTCAGCAAAAGTCACCCGAGGTGATGAGATGCATCTAAATGAGGCTCAACGTAGAACATGTGAAGAATATTAAATAAACCCTTTACACATGCGAGCTGGTGTCAGGGGTTTGGATTTCTTATGCATCCAAAGGCTATCTCATGTGCGGACTTGCAAAAAGAAAATGCCTACATGGAATATATTTGATCAAATTACATCTTTAAGTATTTTAATTATTTATTTTGCCAGTATAGCTTCATAGCAGATACTGCGCTGGTGGCTGAGCACTCAAAACCTTTTCTTCCTCCGGTCCAGACCCTCCACCTCTCCGTCCTCCTGTAGATCCCCTTCTTGCTTGCCAAGTTTCCCAACACGTCTCTCAGGACTTCCCCTCTTTCATGGAATTACCTGTTCGCTTCTCCTTTCTTTACTTTATCTCGCCTCTCTTTCAGAATTTCTCTACCCTCACTTCTGCTTCTGGCCATTGCCTAAATCCTCATACCTTTTTTGCCAGCCTTGTCTTGTGCTTCCACTCCCTCTCTCGCTCTGTCTGGGTTGTCTGTGGTTTTATTACCACGGCAGCAGCAGTATGATATCGACCCCCCCTCCACCTCCACCTCCAAGTAAGCCTCTGCTAATAGAGAGACAGAGCGGTGGAATGACCAGGACCAGGTGAACTGACCTCGGTCTCAGCGTAACAGCAGGGGGCACTCTTCAGCCTTTGCTGCCATTTGTTGCTGTCACTGCCAGCTTGTGTGTGAATGAAGTGGGCAGAAGGAGAACAACAACAATGCTGCAGTTTTGTCACTGCTGTTTAGTGTGTTTTATATGAGTGTGCATGCATGAGTGTGTTCTCATGCATGGCAAGTCTGTGTCCTTTGCTGTACATGAGAAAAGGGCAAAAGCTTAGTGGGGGAAAGGAGAAATGCTGTTGATCTCATTAATATGGATGGCCTGCTGTGTGTGTGTATGTGTGTGTGCGTACATGCGCATGTGTGGGTGTGTGTGTGTCTTCTGTGTGTTCCTAATCACATACGTCTGGCTCCTTGATGACATCTAAGGTCATGTTGGAAACCGTGGTGAAGTCAAGTGTGGGTAAATTGAATGAGAGAATCTTCACTTAAAGGCCATATTGCACACCGGGGGATGGTAATGTACAGTATCTGCATGAACAACTTGCGACTTATCTTCACATTCAAGAACGAGGCGGTTTACACGATCATCTGTTTTTGTGTTGCCTTCAGTGGAAGCTTAATTACCAGTGTTGTCGACACCTGTAGGAAAAAAAAGGGAAAATGATTTTGGCATTTTGAAAACATGTTTATTCAGTAAACTGTTTTTAACCTCTTTTCCATTCTTTTATTAACCTATCTGAACAGATCATCCACCTAATCTCCCACCTCAATTCAAATGAATTAGTACCTCTTATATTTGGCATTCCAGTGAGTTGAAGTGAATGACAGGTTTCGACATTACTTACTGAAGTGATTTTCTCAAGAGAGGCTCGTTTCTTTCAACTGGATTGAATTTTGAGGCACCAGACTGATGGACTAGAATTATCTCCTGTTTGTTTTTTTTTTGTTTTTTTAATTATTATTATGCTGCTACTTATCTGTAAAGTGGGTTAAGGGAATGTTTGGACCGAACTTGAACTGGATTTTCAAAGCAAACAATGTTGATAAGATTATATAAAATACCTATAATAATATTGGTGAAGTGATTAGCATTGTCACATCATAGCAGGAGGGTTCTGGGTTCAGATGCGGCTTCTCTGTGCAGACTTTGCATGTTCTCCCTGTGCCTGTATGGGTGTTCTCCGGGTGCTCCCTCCCACAGTCCACAGGCTGGTAGGTTAACTGCTGATTCTAAATTGGCTGTAAGTGTGAGCATACATGACTGTCTGCTTGTATTAGCGCTGCGTTCATGGTGTATTGCACCTCTTTTCCAGTGTCAGCTAGGATAGGCTGGAGCCCTTCACCAACCTCTATAGCTAATGGATGGAAACACTGGAATATACCTGCAGACAACAGAAGCCTTAAATACTTCCCATCATTGACCAAAAAAATAAGTGCAGTATTGATTGGTTTGCTGAGGTCCCTGCAGCTGGTCAACATCAACAAACATTTTCTGTGAAGTAAAAAGTTCCAATGAGAACAAAATAGATGAAAAAGTCCCAAATGTCATCACGGGATACTGTATCTTGACATTAAAGACTTGCTTCCCCTCTCCTTTTTTGACATTAAACTGGATATGAGACAAAGTGAAATTCAAACATGTGCCTTCCAGCTACATCACCATAAATAATAACGTCTCCAAGGCAGTCTTGTTTTCCATTGTTTTATTAATCTATTTGAACAGATCATCTCCCTTTCTCCCACCACAATTCAAATGAAATACAGATAAATACAAAGTAATGCTCAGGAAATTAGATGCACACTTCTTCACCTTGAAATGAATGACATTGCTTTTCTTTTTTTTTTCTCCATCAAGATACTTTTATCACAGCACTTTCAGACTTTTGTGATTGTACTTTGAGCTCCATGTCCGCCTTTATTGTTGCTTAGGCTGCAAGTCTTCACTCCATTAATTTAGGAAACAAACTAGGCTAATTGTTATCAGGTTCATCACTTTTTATGACCTCATCATATTAGAAGAACCTCTAATTGTGACGGGATCAAGGTGTTTCTCATCTATTACGGTTTAATGGCTGTTAGGAAATTCTCTTGAATTTCTTAAGTGAGTCAAATACATCCTGTTTGAGCAAGTGCTGACACAGAACCGTGCATGAAACCTCGGTGCTTAGGAGGCAGTTTCTCTTCTTGCTTTTATAAATATTCACATCGATGGTTGTATGTATCTATGGGGATGGCAGTGAGAAAGGGAAAGAAAACTAGATACTTCAGAAAACTTGAGTCCTGCTTGTAGCACACTGACATGCAGTAGGATTTATGGAAGTGTGTGCTTGCAGAACGTGGTCGTACAGAACGTATGTGTATTTAGGTGCCCGTGCGCTTAACTCCCAATGACCCGCCACCCTCCCTACTTGAGCTGCAACATGGTTTTCACAGAGGGACTCTGTGCCACTTCCGTGCCTCTCATGGTGCCTTAAGGAGGAGCTTAGCACGAGGGAATCGGTCATCCTGCGGTCATCCTGCGGTCATCCTGCGGTCAGAGCCATCCTGCTGAAGCAATATGCAGAATTTTCTGCCCTGCAAATTTCAGATTGTGATGTAAACGAACCTCACATTATATATATATTTTTTGTTTGTTTGTTGTTTTTCTCCAAAAAACATAAAATACAAATTAACGTTCACGAAATTAGATGCACATTTCTTTATCTTGAAGTGATAGTCTACATCTTGAAATTAGTGACATTTCTTTTTTTTTTTTTAACTCCCTTTTCACACATTAAATTACCAGTTTTTACAGTACATAAGTGTAAAACATTTTTCTGCACCTGCAGCCGCACAGGTGGGACTGAAAAGTAGAGACACGAGCATCATTTGCAGTCCTGGGAAATTTACTGACACATTTATGCAGGAATAAATGGATACAAATACCCATGCCTCAAAATTCAATGTGACAAATTATCTGTCAACTCATTTAATGGATGCTTCAATCCTTCCTGATTTGCCATTTAGCTGTGGTGAAAGAACACTGTTACATGCATTATCAGGCTTCAGCTTTCATCTGCTCTTGGCTGAGGTACTACTCAGTTTGGCCATCAAAGGTCTTTTCTTTTTTTGTCAGGAAATAAAAAATAGGAGGTAATCTCGGATACAAATTAGACATAACTTGGGGAACACATATGGCTGAGTGGATAGGGTGGGTCCTTGGTTTGATTCTGGCTGGCTGGACCTTGACTGCATGTAATTCCCTTGCTCTCTTTCCCTGCATTTCTTTATTGCACCTACTGTTCCTTTCTAACAAAGTACGAAATGCCAAAAGTATGGACATAGACTGTATACACTTGAAACTGATAGGCATTCAGGCAGAGGCTTCATTGACCATAGTTAACATTCTCAATCCTGTTCACTGTGTAGACGAACGGGCAATAAATACCCCTGCCATAGGTGACAGGGCGGTCGAGTAGTTAGACACACAATTCTATACCGGAAAGGTCACAGACTCAATAATGAGACTGAGCGGAGGAGCAATCAACAGGCATGTGTGCTGACAAAGTATCCTTTACCAAATGATCCTCAGCCGATGTTGTCTTAGGGAGATCGTAAAATGACTCATAAGTTAAGTAAATGTTGAACTTGTAAGAAACTTTCTGTTCTGGTGAGAATTGTTTCCCCCTTTTTAACCAGTGAGCAGCCCTGTGCAGCTGCAGTCTCACTGGTCATTGAGCAGCTGGACATGAGTCAGTGGTGTAAAATGCTTTGTTCGAGGTGATCTCAGCGATAATGGGCACTACCTGTATTATTTCTGCACAGTAAAAGCAGAAAGAAAGCTGCCAAGACTAATATAAAAATATTATTTTATTTCTAAGACCTCCCATACACATCTGAAGAAGTTCGCTACGTGTGCTTTATTTATTATTTGTAGAGAGATATCTGAGGCAATTGATTGATCACAGAGAAATAACGCACCGGTTGCTGAGCCATGTTTTGCTAAAACGAATTTCAACCAGAGTTCTCACCAACCTCATGCAACCTTCACGAGCCCCGAGGTAGCTGTCAACCTGTACCCATCTATGCCCCTGAACAGTTCAGCAGACAGTGTAGTTAAATGCCAGGCACCGCTGTAGGCCGTTGTTGGTGTGCGTGTGTGAGCGCGTGCACTCTGGCCCCGACGCTCTGCAGGTAGGGCAGGAAAATGCATTATTGATAGTGTTTGAGGTATGCAAAGCAAAGCAAGGAACCTCTTTGATCTCTCATAGACACCGTGTCGCCTGCAATCTCCCTCAGATTCAGTCATGTGCACACAGCACCGGGAGGCAAGAGTCACAAATTTCTCCTTGATCACTTCTCCCTTTTATCTTTTTTTTTTCCTCTTCTTTTTTATTTTTTCTTCTTCTTTTTCTATTTAAGAGATACTGCCCAAGGAACACTTGTTTTGGTATTTGTATTGCTCTGTCATTGGTAAAGAGAAAGAGGGAAAGGGAGTGAGAGGAAATAAGCCATTATAAATCCTCCAGTAATTGTGGAACGATTGAAAATTGAACAGGGGAATTTGCTGCCAATTAACTGTATATTCATAAGGTACTCTTATCACCCGAATTGAATTTACATGCAGAACGATGCAGCATGTGTCGGAACAGGGGGCATAATTGCAAAGCACGGCCAAGTGAGTTATGCAAATGGTGCTCATTTCCCCACAAATTTGATGTGACTTTGCCTGTACCCATATTCATACAATGCCTTAATAACTTAAACATAAGGTAGCGCTACTGTAATTGCTATGTTAGATTAAAGTTTCCAGTGCTTAGGTGGAAGAAATGAATGTCCCTGAAGGCAAAAGCAGATGGGGAAGTGAAGTGAAAACAAACAAAAAAACACCCACCATGACTGGGTTTGGGTTTTTGTAATCTTATTTTGAAAGACTGTTGTTGTTTTTCAGGCAGATGTGAAATGATTTGGTCCAAAATGACACGTGCTTTTTTGAAGACTAAATGCTGCATGGCTTTTATGGGGCATAATCACAGCAACAGACACATACGTGTGCGTGTGATGTGAGATTAGGGACGTAGATAACAGCAGCACCACCTGCGGCCCGTCGTGGCTCCCGTGTATGTGTATGCACATCTGTGTGTTTTACCTGCATGCGGCAGTGAGGAGATCAAGCTTATCCTTTGTGACAGTCACTTTTAAGTCCTTTTCGAAACTGGGTGGTTCAATTTACCACCGTCGTCCCCCCCTCCACCCCACTCCAATTGCACACCCGCCCGCTCTCACACACACGCACACACTCACACGGTCACGCGCACACTTCTCTGATAGGCTGCTGGACAAACCATTGACCTTCACTTTGCAATCTCTGAGGTCGATCAGTAGGCCATTCTTCCATGTAATGTTTACATCTCTGTGGGCTATTTGGCCACAATGGGGAGATTGCCTTTGGTCAACAACCTGTGTCTACAATGGTCATTTTCCCTGCTTTGGCCCAAGGGGAGAGGCCATCAAAGCAGCACAGCTCTGTGTCAGTTTTTTACTTATTGAAAGGAGAGACACATTAGAGTTAGGGAAACCCATCAAAGTGTTTTCTTTTGTCTCATAAACTTTGTTTTGCCTTTGGTTGTCATATCTCCTACATAGCAACAATGACAGCATAATTCATATGTGCCTTTGTGAACTCCTTGTTAAAGAGGCAACTGGAGAGCAATACATGACAGAAAATTCACATTAAAACAGTGGTGCTCTAGGGAATAGATGATTTAATTAGATTTTAGTGCATTGTGCATATGTTTGCATATTAATAAGGAAAACTCTACGTTAAAGCCTCTGTAACTCTTTAATAAAACACATTCATGTAAATAAATAACACATGCTATTTCAAGTGGCTCAGATAGATTAAGTAATTAGTGATTTATGATTCACATAACTGTTTATTTTTTATTTATTTTACACTTTTAGCAGATGCACAGTTTATTTCACCAGATTACAATTGTTATTTGATATTTCATGAGACTTTAAGACTTTAAAATCTTAAGGAGTTAGAAATGCTATTTGAAATGTTTCCCCCAGCAGTGTGAGAGCAAGTGACTTGGTGAGTGCTGATATTACAGACTTATTCAGCTTTGGAATTTCAGTTAAATTCGCTACTGGGTTCAGGGGAGTCGACTTTTGTCTGCGTTTTATCGTGAAAGTGAATGTCATCAGACAACTGGCTATTCACTGTGGTTAAATATTCATGAGCTTTTTTTTTTGGTTAAAACATAGTAAGGAAATCAAAGAATGCTTTGAACCAAGTTGTTAGGAGTAGAAACAAAAGGGAACACGCTGGTCCCTATGATCAGAGCATGCTTGAATAAAGGACTAATCATTTGGATCTGTGATGCTTCAATGCTCCATGCGCAAGTTTAACAACTTGAGAATATTATACATGAGCTTCTTATTCTCTTCATACCAGAAAGCAGCAACTTCTTTTATATGTGCTTGATGAATGGCTCAGTTCGGAAATCTGAAGTAATTTGTTAATTAAGCCACGATTAGGGGCAAATCTTAAAAGTCTTAAGGCAGTGTTCGTCAAGATAAATCATCCCAAATCCTCTAAAATCTGTTTGTTCTGCTTATTCCGATGTAAACCCAAAATATGCTATTATATAACAGGCCTAATCATACCCACTAATATCGTCATTTGAGGCTTCAGTGTATCTCTTTTATTGTTTGTGCTTGTACACACACTCACTGAGTGCTGGGAACAGATGAGTCATGGATATCTGCCTTATGTATGGTAGCAGCGCGATGTGCTATCTGGAAATGCATGTGTGCTCTTATATTTTCAATATAATAGGACTACTATTGTCGCTAAAAGGTGCAACATTAGATATTTTCAGCAAAATGAAGAAGAAAACCTCATGGAAAGACAGGGTAAAAGCAATGTTTGAATTACACTGAGCTTCAGGAAGAAGAGAGAGACAGAAAAATAGACCTTATTATTGGCACTTAGAGAAATTTGGGGGTATTTGTAGCTAATTTGTCACTAGGTGGAAAAAGCACTGTTGGAGTGTGTTTATTACACTGATTCTGTTCTGAAATCTTGTTTGTGTGACTTACATAAAGGGGAAATGTGCTTCACATGGGTGAGGGATCTTGCAAGGGCAGTGAAGTCTTCACTGCATGCTGAAGGGCAGAGGTGAAACCTAGCTATACTCAGAAAATGCACATATAGTAATAGGTGTATAAATCAACAAAAGAAGGCAGCCCATGAGCCAAAAAAAACACCCTGCAGATGTCCAGATCAATCATGATAAATGCAATATGGACAGAACCCAAAGTCAGTCACTGGCTGAGCCGATCTAAAATTACCACAGATAGGACAACGATTTTGGATTTATTTTCTACTGATAATAATCGGCTTTTGGAGACCTTCTGCACTCAAAAGTTTTGTTGCTTTCGGAGGACCTCCCACAATTTGAACACAGGGTAGAAACAACACTCTCCTCTTTCTGGCAGGGATGGACCAATTATCTGCCTGACTGGTTATCGAGGCTGATATTTGGCATTTTCTGATTATTATGTCAGCATTTTTATACACTGATGACTGTTAAATTGAAAATACTGCTCTGTTTCAGTTGTCACTCTGTGGTCTCAGCAGTGTCCCACCCATAGCTCTATCTAATTGGTTGCACATCAGAAGTTGCAGCCAATCAGCACTGAAAGCTACCATTTACAGACGGGGACAGATGAGCACATTTGCAGAGCAAAGCTTTGTTATGAGGATGAGGTGGGTGATGTTAGTGGAGTTACAATAAAAACCACACTTACACAGTATCACTCCAAATATCACTTATCAATCATTGTTCATTAACAAAAATAGGCATCGAAATCAGCTCTAAAAAATACATACAGGTCCATCTCGGGTTTCTGCAGCCTTGACTGCAGAATCAAAGCACGTGCTTGCCTGTATCTTTGTGTGTGTGTGTGTGCTTCATAAGATAAGGGAATATGGGATGGGGTTGAGAGATGACAGTTTGCCTGTAGATCCACAGGGAATGGAGTGAGAGCAGGTGTATTGCTCCATCCTGCAGCCTTGCCAGGACACTCAGCCACAGAGTGCCAGCGAAGTCGGCCTTTCAACACCCAGACCTCTTCCTCTCCCTCCGTCTCTCCTGATGTCACTCTCTTTTTTTTTCACTCTTCCCTTTCCTCCAGTCTGTCTCGTATTCTTTTTCCTTCCTTACACTTGCTTCCCACTTCCATTCAAGCCCACACCTCATCCTCCAAACTCCCAAATGAGCTAAATCCCATACCTTAATATCCTTCATTTGCATTCCTCGCCAAATATTTTAGGGACTCTCTGTAAGCTCTTTTCCCACCAAAAAGCGAGTATATTATTGCTACATTATTTATCATCAGTAAGACTGTGGTTCTTTATTAATCCCAGGAGGAAAAGTCTTTTTATGCTTTTCTTCCACTAGTTGTTTTTTTTTCTTAAAAGCAGCTCGAGAGCAGAATGAAAAAAAAAAAAAGAAACAAAAAAATCTGACCTCATTTCTTTTAGGAATGCTCTACCTGTACACTGTCCTGTTAACTTCTAAAAAAATAGTCATAATTACAACAAGGACAATACAACAAAACAGATTTCTACTTGTTTAATTTCCCCTGCGGCATAAGCCTTATTCAGATTTTGTTTTTTTTTTTTAAATAAAAACCTATACATATGCATTGTGGGTTAAAAACAAATGCCAGCTCATGCAGTGACCTGGATGCATTAAGCAAATTCTGGGGTATGAGCTCTTATGAAAACTCAAATTGTTTATTTTAATTCATTGTGCTGTTTACATTCCACATAGTTTTTCATCTCTAGATTATACATATTCATAATAGGCTTGTATATCTGCTGTGAGTGGCTTGGTTGTGCATACTTTTTTTTTTTTTTTTCATTTGACAGAGCTTATTTCTTTCTTTGCTTATTGCCATATTACACAAGCATCCTTTTTCAGCTCTCACTCACTGTCACCGAGACACACCCGACTTTCATGTTTTCTCTAATTTCGTCCTGCCATCCAAGTCACGCCCTTTTAATACCACCTTTCTTTGCTCCCTGTTGTCTTCCAAGCTCCCCCACATATATTAAAACCTTCCAACAGTCACAGCCACCTGGTTTATAGCCTCACTCCATCTTCGCCACATGTCATCAAACACATACACACACATACACACAGCCGCTAATTTAGCCACACAAGCTAGACTCTAGAATCTAATCAAACCTTCCCATTGCATTCAACCTCTGCTCTGTTCATCTGTACCCTGCTTTCACTCCAGCAGGCAATCGCACATGCATCCCTGTCTTCCACCTGTTTTTTTCTGCATTTCCAGATTATTCTTGGTCTTCTTTACATCTTGTCATTCCCCTTTCCTCTGTCCTCATAGTTGGCTGAATCATCCGAATGTTGCGCTCTCCATTTATAGAGTATTTCTTAATTAACAGTCTGGCATCGCTCTGTCATTGAGATGCATGCGACACAGTTCAACTCGTACTATTGCTCACCCTGGAGAATGCTGGCATGTGTGACTGGTTAGATTATTTGTGATATTTTTATGTCTCTATATATTAGTGGTTAAGGATTCCAAGACACCTCAAGATATAAATGTATTATTAGCTAATTGCGCTGCACACATTGCCAGTTCAAGTAAACATCTTGGCTGAATTGTATATCATTAGATTCTCTCTCATTAGATGCACTGTTTTGTGCCCAGAGACTGTGAGAGGCCTATACTTTGTTTTAACTGCACCAAAACAGACGTCTGGTTTGGCAGAACCCATTTATAAGGAACTGTGGTTCACTTGCAAGCAACCAATTGCAGCGCTCTGTTCACGATGCACTGTCCCTCTCTTTAAATCCCTGGACTATCGGCCTTGGAGGTAATGTTGCAACAGTGTTGTTTGCAGTAAGAAATAAAAAACAAAAGTAAATTCCAAAGTTTCCACATATGCCGCTTTGCATGATTTGTTCAGTTTTTAGGCCAAGACACTTGATACTGTGTAAAAAAAAAAAAAAAATCATGTCACAACAACAAATTTATTTCAATTTATATTCTACACAATTATTTACGAGCTCAAAATTAATCTCTCTCAGTTTAACATGTGACTGACATCTAGAAGCTTGACTGCGGGAGCGGTGGTCACAAGAGGCAGGATTTAACGCTTGCCAATCTTTACACCCATCCCTGTCCCTGTCCTGGTGTTGCCCACACATGTGGGTAATTCTTCAAATGCAAGAGATTATGTGGACTCATAGAAATTGGCCTTTAATGTTTGTGAGGATGACCTGTTTGTCTCGTTGAGCATAGCCTCTGAAGTGTAAAATGTGAAATGTGGCTTGTGCCCAAGGCATTACACAACATGTGTGTTCATGTGTGCATGTACTATGTGTCCATGTGCTTCTAAATAAGGGGACGGATACATGGAGTGGTTGAACTGTGCATGTGAATTGCCATTGCCCTTGTCTGTGGCATACAGATGCTCTTTTGATCTGTGTTCCTTTGTCCGTTTTTTTTTAGACTTGCTTGCGCTTCTGTGGTTTCAGAGATGAATAAATGTATGGATACAGCCCCATGGGCACAGCTTTATTACTTTTGGTTCATTGTGCAGCATAAACAGATTGACAACTTGATTCCATTTCACTTGGCTCTTGCTGTCTTTATTTGATGTTGAAATGAAAACAACTTCATTTGGTGTTCACTTGCCAGTCAGCATGTTTATCTTTTTTTTCTTGAGAAATAAGACAGCTTGAAGAGCTTATTTTAACCCTCTGAACCCCCAAAGCTGTTGGCCGATTTTAAAGGCATGCTATCTTCAAAAAAATTGCCAAAATTATACCATTTATTAGAACCAGATACTGTCAAAATAGAAAGAATCATCACTTATCTGTGATGTGCCATTCCAATCGGAGAACTCAACTAAACTTAAAATGGTGATTTCATTGCAAGCACATATTTCTACATCTCTTTTTTTTTATTTACCAAAAAGAAACTGCTTCCATTAAAGATATTCTGTAAAAAAAAAAATAATTAAATAAATAAAAAATACACATTAGGGCAACCAAAAAGCCATGAGTGACTCAGTCACATGACAGACATTTAGGGACTCATTAACAGAACTGGGCTGAACTACAGGCTGTGTTTACACAGAGCAGAGCAAGTCTGGAAAGCAATTAACAATGTACTTTAAAAAATATCCATATTATATGTCTTCATCATTTGTTTTTCTATATTTGAAAAATAAATGACCAAGGAAATTCAACAAAACTTCTTTGTTGTTAATGGGATTATAATTTAACTGTTATTCTGTACAAATTACGTTTTTAAGTTCTCTCTTTTAGTGATTGTTCTATTGAGGTCTGGACTTCATATTGCAGTAAACAAATGAGCCCATAGTGAGAAAAAAAATAAAGTGTTGTGGACAAAAAAAACAAAACTCAAATATGCCTTTTGTTCAGTGAGTTACGAAAGAAATGTAAAGCTTTATGTATCTACAGTATATAGGAAACACTGCATATGGCATGTCTGACACAGAACAGTGAGGTTAAGCTGAAAAATAAAGAGAAAGCCTGAGGTCAAGGATGTAAATCAGCATTAGACAAGTTTCCCAATGATATATTTATTCAACCTTTATTTAAATCTGTTGAAATCATTGAGGACATGCCCTCATTTTAAATATATAGCTATTGATATTATAGCTGCGCCATTAATAAACAACACTACCCCTTAACATGTACATCAGCACCCACATTTAAACTGCTAATGGGCTGTTTGTGTTTGAAAACACTGAGTGATTAATTACAGACACAGTCCTCCAGGGTCAAGGTGACTGAATCCAATTTAAAGTGGCTTCATCATTGCGGGGTCACCAGGTGTTTAGATGATGGGGATGAAGGGAGGAGGCAATGGTGAGAGTAATAGCATCACTGTAAATTATTAGACTATTATAGCGTGTTAGAACTGTAATTTAGGTGAAGTGATCTGAGTCCCCCATATGCCATACATACAGTGTTTTGTTGTGCCTTAGCGCATTATAGACAGGTCACAATGTAAATGCATGAGAAAGCAAGAGCTGCATTTATTCCCTGGCTCAGGCAGAATACCAATTGGCTTGGAAAGATATTACAATGCAGAGCACCGTATCCTGAGTTCCTCCTCAGAGCGGTTCAGCACACAATGAGGAAATGAGATAAGTCACTGTAGAGTGATAGGTAAAATCATAACCTCCCTATTGGTCTTTAGATATTAATAATTACATGATGCTGCCTTGGTTATATCAGCCACAGAGAGAGTGTAATACACTGAGCAGAAACTGGATTATGGAGGGGGGAGGGAGTGAAAGCTAAAAGCAAATGTTAGAAATTCTTAAAATAGTAACAAACAAGTGCTTTGGCTTCTTGCTTTACTATATTGTTTGCAGTGCAGTGGTGCAGAGCATACAGATGAGGTCCGACTGATTTTCTTTGGAGCTTATACACTTAAGGGTTAAAGTTTCATAATACTCAGTGAACCACAAAATTTCCTTATTTGACCTAGCTACTACAAAATACTACCACTGTGCTTGTACGATTGATTCTTTAAAGTGCATCATCCAGTGTTATATTGCCATAATTATGTTGTGACAATTTCAAAACAATATGCAGAAAAGTAAAAGTAAAAATAAAATATATAATAAAAAGTAAAAATCTTGATAGCAACTGGAGAAATGTAACAAATACAGATGCTTCCATGTAGCGTGCAAGAGTGGTTTTATATGTTATGGCCCTTGTACTCACGAGCTCCAGACCCAACTGAACACATTTGGGGGATTTGGGATTGATGTGCTGGATAGCCCTTGATACCATCTTGATCAAAAACACCAAAGCCAGATAAAGATGTAGCTAAAAAAACTAAAGAGAAAATACAGGGACACATTCTTGGACTGAGATTTGTAAAGCTGTATAAAGTTTTATAGATTTGTATCACAGGAAAACTGGGTGCATAACCCTGATTTATACTCCCACAGTTAGTCATAAATTAACGTAGACACATCCTTAACCAACCATATGCATATCAGTGCTTGCTCCACCACCAGTGAAAAGAAAGGCAAAGCAGCAATGCTGACTGTGTTGCACTTAAGACTCTGGTACAAGGCCAGAGCAATCATTTTACCTCATAACCAATATGCATGGCTGCGGCTATGTATGGCTCTGATTTCATTCATTTATAGCGTTCTAGTTATAGATAATCATCACAATGCTAAATAAACATCAGTGAAGCAATTAGTGATTTAAAAGTGATTGTGTCAAAACACATGCAATGGAAATAACATCAATGCAAAAGATAAAATTAATATTAAAAAAAAAAAGTTTTTTATTTTTAATTTTTTTTAAAGATCCCTCTTATTCTTTAACGGACCCATCCAGAAAAACCAAACAAACATGTATGTGTGTTTTTTGTGTGTCTACGTATCATTTATACATCTGATCCAAGTGATGGATTATCTTTTGGAACAATGGTGTTCCTTCAGTGCAGCAAAGCCTTAAAGAATCAATACAAAGGAACGCTGGAGATTTTATGAGAGCTCTTGGTATTGACACCTTCCTTAGACCCTGTATTTTTGTTTTAGTTTGTCACCTACATATGTGACGGTATCAAGAAGTAGCTCTGATATGTAAAAAATGCACTCAGACATGCCACAGTTTCTCTTCTAGCTGTTGAGATACCTGTTCATTCACCAAATTACCACTCTGTTGCCTTAGCAAGCCCCTTGAGACAGAAGAGATTTTAATTACGCTGCATCGCTGATTTGGGATTCACTATCTCTCCTGTCCTGTAGTTATTTTTGTTCCGTTGCTCTTTTGGTGTTTTCCTTTTTGTGTGATGCTTGAACTCTCTCTTTTGTACTCCCCTCGCTCTTGCTCCTGCTCTGCTTTAGTCTTCAAAAGGTGTCTGAGGAGTGAGCTGTTTGTTGGTGTTAATACTGAAGTCTGCAAACTGCATCAGTGCTTACCTCAGACTGAGTTTATTAAAACTCAGTGGTGTAATGTAAAATGAGCCGAGGTGTTGAATAAAACAATAAATTCATGCATTTAATTCAGCAGAGGAGAAGATAGAAAGAGATGAGCTCCTGTTTAATTTCCTCGCAAAAACATATTTGGTTTGATTCTCCATATGATGAGCGCTTCATAAAGGAGTGGCTCATGGAATTCTGGAATTTAAATTCCACCTTCCCCTCAAATATAAGACTGTTATTTCTATTTCAGAATGGTCTTTAGCCATTTTATGGAATGAACCACTATTCAAAAAGAAATGTTGCAATAGGATGCATTTCTAATGAAGATTCTCCACTGATGCATGAGATATCTCATGAATCAAAGCCTGGACTTTAGCAGCAAAAACCAAAAGTGTGTGAAATTAAAATGTCCAAAGATGAAAATAGGCGTGATTGCACACACATGATGATGAGCTGTAATTAACTGAAGACCAGAGAGTCCGGCTTGCCTCGGGTTGTCCGGGGACTGGGACAGTTTAATTGAGGTTGTATTAGGGACCTCTAGGGAGGAATTTAACTTGTCAGGCTAATCATCATAATGTTTGGCCTTGGGTCAAGGCCCATTTTCATCCATGCCATCAGAAAGGCAGGGTCACTTCAGTCAGCTGAGGACTCCGCTGCAGTCAGAAATCAGGCCACACAGAGAGAGTGGCGAATGGTCATGTTGATTAACTTTAAATTACCCATCATCTGCCTGCTCGCCATATTGTCCAAACAATATTACTTTGGGTCTAGGGAGAAATACTTCAAGGGTCATTCAAAGTGCTGAAAAGTTTCCACAAGTTTAATGCAAAATCAACCATCTGTATATGGTAATATGTTGAGAAAAATGCATTGTTTCTTTGCAATTGAACACAAATGTTGTCTTTTCTGTTTCACTTTGGCTCTGTTGGAAGTGGCCAAGAAAATCATGCTTCTCTTTTGAAGTCTGTTTATGTCCCAAGGGTTTGAATAACTTAGTTGTGCTTCTTTGCCTAAAACATGCATATTTGAGGCAAGAGAAAGCAATGAATCAGCTTGTTTGCATTTAAATTAGTCTCTCACACCAGCATGCGTTCAAAAATAATCTTGCTCGCCTATCAAGTAATTCCACGAGGGTGTAAAACTGTACCATATGCATGCATGTTATACTGATTATTGAAATGCACATGATTAGTAGTAACAGCAGGTACTTGCATGCAGCGACATGACGACTCAGTGTAAAAGCATGAGCTGAAATCTACACATCACACTCACTTTGGTCGTCAACACGCCTCTGTGAATGAATGTAAACCCTCAAGACTCTCCCTGTCTGTCGCAATTTACACATAAGTCATGACCCTGATTAGCTGATGTAGGATAAATAAGGATCCTGAATATATTTATGATGTGTGAATGACAGCGGGATTCCGTCAGTAAATCCTGTTGACACTGCAGTAGTTAGAGTTGGGATTTATCACCCACTGACACATTTTGATGGAACCAGAAAAGCATGAAATTGAAAATAAACCATTGGGTATATTGATCTGTTTCCATCCTGTGGTGGTATGCATTAGGTCTGTTTCCGTTAAAAACAGAGGCAGTTTTCGCTTTAACAGTATTCAGGAGATTTCCATATGAATTAAAACGGTGAGACAGTAACGGGCTTGGCATCAACACAAGTTAAGACTCAAGTGTTAGTGTTGCCTTCCAGAGCTATTATCCTGAAATGTGAGTTGTTAGCTTCATATCTTCAGTTGATTGTTCCAGTAGCTGATAACTGCTCTCATGTCAAGCATTAGGACGAGTGTAACCTCAGAGGCACTTTAAATAACACAGCTATTTAATGGAATATGTCTGTGTAACTGAAATCTCATCAGAATAAAACCAGTGAGTTAAGTGTGTGATCAAAAGTCTTTAAAAACTTTAATTTCTAGCTGAGTCAAATTATTGCTTACGCCAGAGGGAGGGAATCTTTAAATAAAAAGAGAGAGATGGAGATACTATTGTCAACCAACCAAGTAAGCCAAGGGCATCTTTGTTCCATCTAGATGACTGTCCCTGATCCCCGCAATTATGTGTGTATCCCACCATATCATAGAGATCTTAAACTGGGGGCAAATTAAAAGAGCTTTTTTTATTTTATTGCTTTTCAAGCCTTCTCTATCATTGTGCTAGAATGGGGTACGCCTATTCTTTTCTAGCAGAGGTGAACTGAGAAGATGCGCTATGAGGTCATGACAGATAAACAGCAGTTTAGTTGTGGGGGAGTTAAAGTTCAGAAAGCCGACGCAGGTTGCCTCATGGACAGCGAAACTATCTCTCAATGTGATGAAGGAAACCGTCCCTGAATCTGCTGGAGAACTCTTGACCAAGATATTAAATCTGTACCACATTAGGGCAAAAAGTCAGATGTGATGGGATAATTCATTTTTGACAGTTATTACTTTAACATTGGGTCGCTGTGGTATGATTCACCCTTTGTTATTACACAGTCCTGCTTAGGCTACAGAATAAAGACATTAGCATGGTGGTGTATACTGTAATAAAAAGGATGCAATAGATGATATAAAAGTAAGTTCTTAGTAGAATAAAATGTAGATTTAAACAAGATGTGCAATTTGTGCATTTGGTTTCGATGAAGGTCATCTATAGTAGATTACAGACCTCTCCTGGAGAGACTCTCCTGCAGAGTCCTTTTAGCCTCAATGGCTTTTTTTGCTAATGAGATGCAAGATGCAAAATAGCAGGCCTACCAAGGACAGGGATAGGACACAATAGCAACGGTGGAGATAATTGGAATGGATTTCAGCCATTGTTGGTTCATTACAGAAAAAAGGAAAAAGACGTGTGCAGTGAATGACTCTTTTCATTAGAACCATTAAAATGTGACTTATAAGGGAATCGTGCAGTTTATTTCTTGATGCAATGATGTGTGTGATGTTTCCCACTTTACATTTAAGGAGGATAAAGCCGTGAAATATGTGTGTATGGGTAACCTTTATCAACTCAGTGTCAGATTCCTGATTTATAGTGGCTTTAAAAAAGGTTTTATACCAATACCAATAAAGTGGGTTTTTTACACGTAAGGAATATACCTTGGTGTTGTGGTACACAATAGACAATACACTAAGGAAGCTAAAGTACAACTACCCCAAAAATCAAGCAATCAAAAAATTTATAATTCATATCTAATAAACTGAAAAGAAAGGGGCAGATTTTAAAAGGATCAGTAAAGGTAGAAAATGACAGAAATGATTATGGCGATGATGATGAAAATTAAAATTATAATGAAACGGATTACATATTGTGTAACTTCAGTTAAATGTAAATTAAACTGCGAAATTATGAGCTTTGTTTAATCCACACTTCTGGTACATTATGTTCTTGTTTAGGCAGCAGCTGGCAGTTGGGAAGCCTGTATCCATTATGTATGCTCTATGCATCTCCATAAAACCGGACACATCACAAAACTGCTTTGGAAAAAAATTTGTGCACAATCTGGTTGACTTTCTTTCCTTTTTCCTTTTTCCATAAAGAAATACTGTGACTCGTAACCCATATATATATTTTGCAAACAGAAACTGGCCACAGATGCAACACAATTGATCTGTGCGAACCAATATGCAAGTTGGCAGCACTTTTTCAAAACCCGGTAGAATGTCCTTTCTTCTGTTTGAAAAAAAAAATGTCAGTAGAATGGATTTCTGTATTCAAAATGTTGCACAACCAATGGTCTGTTCAATTGTAAAAGGTCACGGGGACTCTAATGAGGTGCCTGCTGGGAAAATAACAAGCCCCTTATGCCTCGATAGACACCTCCCCATGTCAGAACAGGTCAGCTGTAGCAGGATGGAATCGCTTCACCTTAGCAAGGGTGGCAACAATTTGAAGAATGGGATTTTTTTGGGTTATAATACCAAATCAGTTTACTCATATCAAGTGCAATAAATGTTTAAAACATCATTCCCTACAAAATAGAGCAATGAGCAGTAGTATTAAAAATGATTCGTTACTGCACATCAAGATGAAATTAAATTAATTTCCACTCCTGCCCTTCACCACCGAATGGACAGTAAATAGCACAAGTATAATTATTTTCCAATACAAAAGTGATAGGCGGAGCAGACCAACTCCATCATTTCCACCTTTACTGATTCAACAGTGTGTATTACTAACATTAACCCTCTGTTCCTTTGTTGCTCATTTAACAGTTACTCCTAAGAACGTCATAAACCTTTGTCCTTGAAGTTCTCATCCTAATGCTTTACTGAAGCCTCTTTACAACACCGGGGGCACTAAAAATATAATAAGTTATGTTTAAACAAATTTATTAGACAATGCAAATGCACCAATCTGAAACAAGTCTTCATAGGGAAATAAATATAAAATAAAAATCCAACAATTAAATCTTCAGTGTTAAATTGAATTAAATTCCACAATCATTCACAATTGCCTGTGCAGCACTTACAGTATGTCTCTAAAGCACTGGAGATAAAATGTCCTTTTTCTTGCACCCATGGGTACTTAACTCACTGTCGCAGAGCCACAATCCTTTTGACATTTGAGAGAGTACTCATACAGTAGCACACAATGGCTGCTGTCATGTGTAGGAACAGACACCGTACACATGGGATGATGGGAGTATTCTGTCACTGTGCCCAATACTGTAACAGGCAGGGACACGTTGAAATTCACCGTTGTTGTCGTTGGTGTACTTGCGTGTGCATATGTGTGCTTACATGTGCGTATATGCACATGACTATGATTGCAGTGACAGACATGCAGAGAAGGGAGACAGCCACTCGGGCTGGATAAAGGTGAGAGGACAGCAGTGGGTGAAAGAGAGGTGGGTTGAAGCGGTTGCCTGTGTGTGCAGGTTTTTTTGAGATGAATGTGGCAGCCGTTGTGCTATTTGATGTCCCTCCGTCATGGTTGACAGATTGTGGTCGAATGGATCTTTCTGTGTTGTTGACACCGCACAGCAGCACACAGTGGATTTGATGTTTGCTGACAGTTTGTCACACTGCTGTTACAATAAACCTTGGTTGGTGAGAGAGGGGGGGAGTCATGAAAGAGTCGGAATAGGGTCTTGCATTTGGTTGCATTATGTGCACCACTGTCTCCAGGGTCTTTGAAGTGTCATTTGGGTATCAAGCATATGCAGATCAAAGCTGACTTTACAAAAGAAATCTGAAACACAGCCCATTGACTTCAGGCTTTATAAAATCAGTCCTGTAAAAATATACCTGAAACTTCGGAGCCGTATTCAGCACTTCAAGGGGAGATTCCCAGACATATTGAACTTCAGTAAAAGCAGCAACACAGTGCCACTTTCTTCTGATGTGCATTTCCAAAACCTGCAAAACAAATGTTTTGACAGATGCAGTGTAACACCAATGATTGTTACTGTGCTTCATTTTGTCGTGATTCTGACGAACTGGTGGTTTTAATTAGTGATTTGCTTGACTTCACATATCATCAGGGACAAGATAAAGAATAGCTTTTTGACATTTTGTAGTTTATTGTAGCACAATGTTAATATACAAGCTCATACACTGTACAACTGGTATACTGAAAAGTGCCCGGAGAGGTAAAGCAGTATACGTTGTGCTCGCCGCGGGTTTTAGCGCACAGCTCCTGGGGAGTCATGCATTAGTGAGCAAAATAGGCAGAGCTGAATCTCTATCTATATGAAAGCTGCTTTCATATCGATAAATTAAGATTAAATTTTGCATTGATATTTTCATTTTGTTGTGTTTAGGTTTAGTTTTTTTCAGGGGCATTGGAGTTGAAGTAGACAGCATTCATCATCATAATAAAAGTTGTGGAACTGTCATGTTTTAAACATTTTCAGCTTGAAACAGGAAAGGTACAGCAGCCCATTGTTGCCGTGTCTACAACAACATGTGGTTACAGGTATTGAATAGTTATCTTGGAACATAAGCAGAAGTCCAATGTTTTGTAGACCCACTCGTCCACCCTGACCTCCTCCC
>NW_007577759.1:616226-654250 GCF_000690725.1 Stegastes partitus
CCCCAAAGTAGGAACGTAAAGCAAAGTCGGTATACCCTTGTCTACTGAATTTCAAATCTTGTGTTTTTTTATACTTCATGTGTCCATCTTTATTTATGTATTTATTTATTTTTTAAAATAGACGGAATCTGTCTTGGCATTGTGAATACAGAATTTTTGCAAAGATGTTCTGCCATTCTTCAGAGATAGTTTTTGTCAGATGCCCTTTGCTGGATGGATTATGTTGCATTACCCTTCTCTTTAAAATACCCCCAAGATCTTGCAACTTGCTTAGCCAGGTCTTGGTTTTCACTTTTTTCTTCTTTAGAAACTCTTGTGTGCTTTGGCCCATTATCATGATGAGATATTCCTCTTCTGCCAAGCTTCTGTATACTTGGAGTCATTTTGTCAGCCAGTATTTAGGTATGTCCATAGAAATGAATAGTTGCATCTGTGAATGTCATCTCCCCAACACCTTTTCACTCCTGCAGCCCCATATCATAGCACTCCCACCACTGTGCTTCACAGCTGGAACTATGCGTCCACTATGGTAGTTTTAACCAGGTTCATACCAAACATGCTTGACTCCATCAGAGCCTAACAAATTTATCTAGTCTCATTTGACCAAAGAATGTGCTGCCATTGTCAGTCAGTATTCTTCAAATGAACTTAGCTATTTCAAATTGGCAGTTCAGTTCTGTTATGATGAGCTATGTTTCAAACTATCATGTATTCTGAGTCTGTATTTCTCCACTGAGCCTATGATTCTGTTTTGCACTTTTCTACTGAGCACAATGTACGTCCTTGAAGATAAAATAGCCGGTGAGAACTGGTTTCACATGCTCGGAGACAGCGGAAACTCCTCTATTCTATCAGTTACTTTAGATACACGCCTTTTGAACAACACACAGACACTTTGTATTTGATCCAAGCAGTTTCTGCTTACATTTCAGTGAACTTCCATGTGAACAGTGAGTAGCCTGTTCACGTCACAGTAACTGGCCAATTAATCTCAGTCGCATACAAGTCCAACCTCTGTTAGGGGCAGTCCCTGAAGATAAATGTGAATCATTTCCGGATATCGGGGCTCCTACTGATAGAGCTCTCGCGAGAGCCCTGTCGCTCCGAGCCCAGCGCTGCTGCACTTAACCTGTGACCTAAATAAATTCTACATCTGTGAACTGAAGATTTCTCCAGTTTGTTCTTGGGCTTCCAACTAAAGAATTGGGCTAACAATTTCAAAGAGCAAGCAAGGGTTTTTAAAAAAATAAAAAAAATAAAAAATTCTCCTCTTGGATGCCATCAATAGAGTTTCACGCCAAGCAATGTCCCTCACACTGTCTGAGCTGTCACAGAAACTCCAATTTCCACCAACAACCACTGTGCCAAGTCTGAAAAACTTGCCTTTGAAAGTCATATAACTTCATTTAAAAATGATCTGAGTGCCACCCATTGCCTTTGTTGTTAATGCGAAGGTGAATAAGGCAGGCAAGATCATTTGTATTGGATATAGTCAATAACAGAACTCCCTAATTTCTCTAATACTCCTTAAGTGGTGTCATGTGATTTACAGAAAACTTTGTAACTTTTTTTTCTCATGAATTATAAATGCTGTGATAGATGCTGTGATGATAATCTAATGATAATCCAATATATATGCAAATTCTTCAGATGCAATAAAATGATGGTTTGAGATGCATTATTAATGTTTCCACACCGAGCAAGGGAAAAATCAGATTCAAATGATCACAGTAAACTTTAAGAACTTTAACTCCTTAAGGCTCATCAAAGTAAAAGCCTCCTTTGAAGTGGATCAAGGAAAATGTAAATGGGATTTGGACTTGAGCTCAAGTACAAAGAATAGTTCTTATACCTTCTTAAAATGTTTAATCATATCAGACAATCTATTGCTGCTGCCTTTAAGTGCAAGAGTAGTTTTTTAAGCTCAATAAAAATTGCTTAACAATTGTTGGCATGCTCATCTACATGCAGATATTACACCAGTACATATGCACTGATGTCATTTTTTTCCTGAAATGATAAAAACAACATTTTCCCAAACACAACATTTAATTAAAACTGATTAGCATGCATAGTCTTTTCTTTCAGAGGACTTTGTAATGGAGACATATTCAAATAGACTTTATCGGATCCGACCCTCTTTTTGCAGCAGACTTTGGTGGCTGTTTTGATGTAACTTTCATTGCACAGAGATTTGAAAAAGCTTCACCCCAAGATAGGGAAAACAATACAGAGAGAAGCTTTCTTCAAACTTCACTTCAACTTTGCACCACTGGGTGTTAGATGAAGTCAAGGAAAATGATTGAGGTCAAGCATGTTTAGTATGGACTGCACCAGCATGTCTTGCAGGGCAAGCTGAGAGTAATTTTTTTTTCTTTTCTTTCTTATATCCTTTTGCTCTTTCACCGTGGACATTTGGAAACAGTTTGATGTCTGTTTCATGCCTTTCTGAGGATTTAATATAGTGAAAAATCGATTATCTCTACCACCACACTAACCTCCCAGCCCTATATACTTTCTGTGACACCCATTGCCAACATACTATCATTAATAGCCAAATTCACAAAGACATAATAGACATTTGATCAAGAACTATACCTAAAGGAGCATCAATTCAAGTTTAACTAAATCTCCGTCAATCCAATTTGATGGGAATTAAGACCAATGACTTCATTTAAGACAGTCATGATCAGGTTCAAATGTTGGGATGTCTGCCTAGACGACACATGGTAGCAGTTTTTCTTAACCTTTCTAAGGTGCCAAACTTGTATATAAAGTTTAAAAATTTTAAGGATCACCTCTATATTCCAGGATTTAATTTCAGGATTTAAAGCCGGTCCCACTGGACTTGATTCTCACCTCCATATTTTTCTCATTTGGCTAACATTCAGCTTCAGCTATTGAGGATGAATTTTCCTGACATGAAAGTGCAAGCTATAGTTATAATGAGCTGGGGTTATTGCAACATTTCTGCCTTTGCAAACGGCTCGACAAAGCTTAAGTTTGGTCACGTCGACCTGTCCTTGAGCAAGAGACTGAATTACTGCCTGCTAAGTCAATCTGCAGCTTCACTGAATATCTTCAGCTAAATGCATTCGATCACAGCCTGAACTCCCTCCCTTACGGGCCGGCACACAGAAAACCACCGAGCTAATAAAGAAGTCAAAATCATAACATGCCTTAATGTGCTCATTTTCTTCACGACACTCATGTTTTAGCCAGCTTTGCCCAAGAAAGACTGCAAATCTAAGCATGTCATCCTCGATTGCTTAAACCAGCACCTTCTGCAGCTGGAAAGATCAAAACTTTGTGACACCCAGATTGGTCTGCTTTATTGGCGCATGCAAGGAACGCTTTGACATTTAAAATAAGAAAGTGTCAGTTTGAAAGTTCTTGGAGGGGCATTAATGCGATCAATTTGTCTGATGAGGGACAGTTTCAAGAGTGATTAGTGTGATGGGCCTCTGCCAGACAACTATGCTTGATAGTTTGCCAAGTCTGTATCATTACCACCACAAATCACTTTTAATTTTGATTTACACCACTTATATCAAACTGAGCCCTTTGCCTCCTCACTGGTCACTGAGACTGATCAAATGAGATAAAACAACAGAGCTTACTTTGGAAGATGTAGGTGCAGTTGTAAGAACAACCATCCGTCATTCTGTTGATGCATTCAGTCAAGCCATACATTGATTTATTTGTGACGCCTGTCACAAGCTCAACATTGACCGCCACCTATTGATTTTCTTTCTCTCTTTTTTTTGCTATTTAAAATAGGTAAAATCTTATTTTATTGTAGAGCTGCATGCACAGCATTGATTGGCTCAGCCTTCGCGCCCTGCTCTCCTTTTCCGTAACAATCACATTAACAACGGACCCATCTGTGAATGGCTCCTACCTCTCCAAAACACACTCTTAATCAAAATGTGTGCAGGAGAAAGGATTGTTTTTGGCAATTCCTGATGCATTCAAGTTGACTTATATAGATTAGTCAAGACATTGCTGTGAAGTGTGGAAACTTAACTCTTTAAATAAGTTTTTAGCAAACATGTACATCTCCTAAATAGAATGTAAGAGTTGCCATTATATGGCTGGGTTGTCAAGGTTTGCTCCCTCACTCCAGTTGAATACTGAACCACAGTTTCAAAGACTCAAAACTCAGAGCACCTACAAACTCAACAAAAGACGATGTGGGAAAGCAAAACAGTCCAAGCGGCGTTTGTTAGCTACAGTGCTGATTAGCTATCCAATTAATTTGTCTTAATGAAACTGAACTCAGCTTTACAACACACAGTCCAAAGGGCTTCACATGGCTGGAATAAAACGGCAGTAAATAGCAACATTAAGACAGGGCAAAGCTGAAAATAGATAAATAAAAATTATTCAAGTAAAGAAGAACACCATCGTGGATACAAAAAAATACAAGAAACAAACATTTGCATTAAAAAAGGACATAGTTTTTAGGTAATCCAGCAACAGTGGATTTATAATAGTATCGTGATAAATGTGACTATTTTCCAGTATTTCTAGTTTAAAAAAGATAGGAGAATATTTCTAAGATGAAAATGATTATGTTTTAATGATCTTGTTGAAATGAGGAATGAAATATCACTGTCTAGATCAGAGTTCTTCAGGAGAGATTTTACCACTCAAGTCCTAAAAGCTGTGGAGAAGTTGAGAGAAGAGTTTCAAATATTTCCAGTTTTCAGCCACCGCTGCTGCTGTGGCAGCTGAAGCAGCAAGAGAGGGTCAGAAAGAGACAGCTGTAGCTAATGATGAGAGGGATGCAGGGGAGGAGGAGGAGGACAGCGGCCAACATGCTGCTGGGGGACAACCAGCCAGGGCAGAAGCAACAGGTGAGAGTGACAGCAAACACAGAGAGAGGTTATTCGAGCACTGGAGTGTGTATTGTTCAGTTGTTTGTCAAAACGGACTTAGCTATTAAAATGTTTGCAGTGGAGCACTTTATGTACAGGATTATTTAATAATTAATTGAAGAAAACGTGGGTTCTGGCCCCCATCTACCCATCAGCTACTGCCACAAATAGAATCTAATTCTGCGTGAAACGCTGCGACCTGTTATCTGTTCTCCGCTGCCCGTCCTGATCAAACACAACAGGCTCTCCAAAACAAACATCCATCTCTCCTGCGGGACAGCCAGCCCTTCTGGGTCACAGCTCGGGTGAAAACGACCTTGACACTCAGTCGGTTTGCAGAAGCAAACATTCAACATGAATTATACAAGGGCTAGAAGGACCTAACAGAGCCTTCATAGAGTGTTTGAGTAACGTAATGAACCGTGTATCCAGTGGACAAGCAAGGTATGACTGAATCAATAGCAGATTTCGTTGGATGGTTGTGTCAGTATACTTCACTATCAACAAGGCTCGTTTGGCAAACAAAATGGTCTACATGAGTCTTTTTTTTGTCGTGCACTTTGTTTACCTGTGTTATGATTGTGTGAGCTTCACTGAGTAAAATTTTGAAAGTGATGGTCTCAAACAGGATGTGCTCAATCCTAACGAGTAGATGAGACTCTGCACCCTTGCTGTAACGCTTTTCTCTCGATCGAGTGCAACAGGGAGCACATGGACAATATGAGTATGTGCTCTATGAGGCTGCCTGTCACCGTCATATGGGGTCTGATAAATTGAACATGCTCACATGATTAATTGGCAAAGGGAAGCCTCACAAAGCACTTAATAATCGCTGCTAATTACTCTATTCATTATCAGCTGATTGGGGAGCCACAGAAGGGTCTTTGCTACATGGGAGCAACAGCAGCCGTGCATGTGGTCACACGGCCACATCTGTGTCACTTTGCTTCTGCAGTAACTTGCTTTACTTGAGAATGTGAGGAATATATATGGAGAATTAAATAACCCACAGACTTGCAAGTAAAGTGAAGGAATGTTGATCAAATACTACAAACATCACCGTGATTATTAGTGCAGTGGTAATAATTGCAAGATTCTAAAGATAGAGATGGCCACCACTGCAGTTTTTTTTACTTGACTACACCTTCCCATGATGAGTAGCTTTTTCCAACACTTAGATGAAAAAAGCATGCACAGAGTCACATCCCCATACTTGTTAAAAAAGACAGACATCCTGAGAAGATTGGAAGAATAGAATTAATTTTAGATCTCCGGCGCCAGTTCGCACATCATCAGTAGAGTAAACCAAATGCATATGCAAGACCTTGATCTACAAAACATCTTTCATTCAGTGTCTGAAATCTGAGCCAGTGTTCATCTGAAGTGCTTTAGTCTTTGCAGCGTATTTCTTTGTGAGCTGTCAGCAGAACAAATGTCAATCCCTTTGTGCAAGTTTAAAAAAAAAACTTTCAATTAAAAGACTGTATTGAAAAAGGGTCACAAAGAGGTAAAAGGAATCATCATCTTCATCACCGTATATTGGTGACTTTGGTTTACTGTTCTCTGACATCAACTGTGCACAATTTAGCAACAGACTGGGATTACCAAGACCGATTTACGACAAAAAACAATAAAAAGTGGCTTATGCAAGTTCTCTAAACTCTAAATTTACAGAAGGGATAGACAAACGGTTTGGCTCAAGGCTTTTTTCAGGGCATTTTCAACAGCAGTCACAAAGGGAACTGCTTCTGAAGATTTCATAGTATAATATTCTTTCTCTTGTTCAAGTAGCACGCTGAGCTGTGAAGATATTCCACACAGAAAGATGCGAGAAGGACTTGAAACAGCCTGAAACAATCACACTTTTCACAAAATGCAGCTGTGTTTGATATAATTTTTGTTTGGTATTTGAAGGAGAATTTCCAAATGTGATGTGTAAAAAACAACAAAAACAAACAAACCTGACTATCAAAATGCCTAACAAGTTGGTTGTCTTTAGCACTAATTATTGTCTACAAAAAAAAAAGTCTGCATATTTTCTCTATTTTCATGTGAAAACTTGTTTTATGCATCTCAATATAAAGCAATTTAGCGACTGGTCATTTCGCACCTCATTTAGCAGTTAAATTAGTCAGTGTCGTAATTATTATTCTATGCCTCACATCTCTGAATGAGAAAGAATGACAAGACAGTTTCAGCTTTCTCTGAGATTTTACTTTATTTTATTTTTACTGGCTTTATCACATTCAGTTAGGGTTCATGGATTTGGCGGGAGAGCAAAGTATTAAATAGCTGGGTGAGGTTTATCAGACTGTTTAATACTGCTTTTTATAGCTTCAGGCACTGAAAGAGACCTTTATAGCAAAACATTTGCAGACAAGAATGGCAATGCTTGCAACAAGAAAAGTTGTAATGCAATCAACATCTTGGTTATATTTGGTTTCGTGCACTTTTAGGAAGTTTCACAGAGGCGTCACTTTATATTCATAGTACCAGATCCAGCCCCTGTGTACTCATACTCATAGTTGAACTAGAAGCAAATATAACAGGTTAACAGTTTGAACTGTATGGAAAATATTTACTTATTTGTCCTCCCTT
This sequence comes from Stegastes partitus, assembly GCF_000690725.1. Classification (NCBI taxonomy): domain Eukaryota; kingdom Metazoa; phylum Chordata; class Actinopteri; family Pomacentridae; genus Stegastes; species Stegastes partitus. Next base: position 623,705 of record NW_007577759.1, read on the forward strand.
TAGGAGCTTCATTGATGGTGTCACTTATCTTTACAATATGCCCCTTTCATTGTTTATCTATTTACTTCCAGACAAGATCTCAGGTTTAGGTAAATATGCAAGGAGTTTCAAGCAGAGCAACACATTTATTACCTGTCAGTTAAAAGTAAAATAAGTCTAGTAAAGGATAGAACAGTGATGGTATTTGCATTTGCACCTCTGGTTAAAATTTTTTAAGCCAAGATTGACAAGAAAATGGCATCCACAATAAGCCAGCAGCATTAACTGATTAAAATCACACACATTCAATTACACAAACACATGTTGGAGTCATTCGCTTGAAATATACTGAAAGCATATATTCTGAATCTCCATGTAGCGACATAGGAGCACTCACACAGCACAAATGCACATCCCTTAACTTGAGATTTTCTCCCTGAGAAGCATCCATTTTCTTGCTCATTAAGTGCTCGTATTCTCAGTCATTTCTCAACTATAAACAAACTCTTCCCCACAGCAATTCTTAACACCCAGAGGGCAAAAAAGAGCTTTTCTTTTTTTCTTCTTTTTTTCTTTTTTTTTTCTCGCTGACTCTATTAAACTTCATTTCAGAATTAACATTTTGAAGTGTTACAGTTGAACAACAAGCATCTCTGAATTCGTAAGAGAGGCTCTTTTGCATATTTCAGATGACTGACAGACATCATCCTGGAGGAAGGTGGTGAAACTCACTGATTAGATGTGAGGATACTTTCTTTTTAGAGACAGATCTCTTCAGATCTCTGGTGTCCCGCTGTGGTCCACATTTTTAATAAACATATATATATAATTTTTAAATAAATGAGTAAGGAACCTGACCTTCCAGTACACCTGCCCCCCCACACATGGTTCTCTCTTATTTTTTGTCCTTTGACTGCCTCCCTCACTTGAACATTGTCAGGAAACAGGAATGCAAGGTGGTGACCTGCCTATTCGGAACACCTTTTGTTTTGCTGCATTGCTCTTCAAAGGTTTGCTCCAGTCAGGAGAAGCTGGCAGTTAAACCGCTAACCCAGCAGTGAGTTGAACCATCTGCTCCAGCAGAAAGAGAGCAACATGTGTGGAGATCGCTTTATTGACACTTGACACCTGTTGAATTCAACTTTCTTTAGTTGATCTGCTCCTGCAAAACAACAGGTCTCTTTGTTTTGTTTTCGAATTGCAGTGTTACTCACCAGCCACCTGTTTAATTCAACTCATCAATTCATCTGATGTTTTCCGTTGGCAGGTAGCACATTTCACAATTGTCTTTTACACTCCCTCCTACCAAAGGTGTGACTAACAGTTGCCAATAGTAGAAATGACATTGTCACATAGCCAGTTGAATGTAACATTTTATAATATTAAAGTGCATCTTGACACCTGAAAGGCAACACTATTATCACTCATAATTTTGCCTGGTGAAAACATTTATTTTCATTCTGTGATGTGCTTAACATAAAGAATTACATACTAAATATTAAGATGGATGGTGCTAGAGGAAAAACTGAGGCAATCACAAAAGTCATTAGGGGTTATCTTTTGGGAATCATGAATGTCTGTGATAAATGGTGCCAACACATTCAGTAGCTGTAGAGACATTTCACAAAACAAAAACAAATAGGTGAAAACTATAATATCTCAGCTGGGCTGCAGGGAATGCGTCCAAACTTACATGTGTTTAATCTCTATTGCAAAAATTTAGCAAACTCGATCCATTTGTTCTCACGCCATGCTACTGCAAATGGGATATGTCAACCTCATGGTGGCGCTACAAGAAAAGTCAAGAGACTACGGTACCACTCTCCATCTATCAGCTGTAAATATCTAAATGTCATGACAGCCCATTCAGTACTTGCTGGAATATGTCAGCCTGGAGCAAAAGAGACCACTAGCCATCACTGACCAAGACTGTCTGAAAACACCACTTCCTCCCTTGTTGTGAATACATGCTGTGTATAAACCTAACTTGGAGCTGGTTGATGTTTCTAAAGAGCACTTTCAGATATAAACACACAGCGTGCATCCTCTTGATTTCTTCAGTAATGTGCAGCGTCAACATCACACATTTCATCAAAGTGTTTACTTTGCGTTTACCTGACAAGCTGACAGATTATCTTTCAATGGGCTTCAATGAGGTTCATAATGCATCGAAAAGTTCAGTGCTGGATTATGCTGAGTTGACAGTGATATCCTTGAGAAGATAAGTGTCTTTGTATCAAAACGGCTCAAACAAATTATTCCGCTGAGCTTATCCTTTCAGCTGCTCAGTAGGAAAAGCCACCGACAAAGGGAGAAAACACATGGGTGGAAAAGTCATTAGAAACCATTATTCTTTATTAGCTTTGATGTTTGGTAAATTATAGACATTAATTAGAACATGCTTGGATTTAGACAGCACTTTACAAACTATTGTGAAATTTTAAATCAGAGACATACTGTGTATGACGTCCACACTGCAACCTTTTTCATTTCACGATTCTACACATGGAAGGAGTGCTTGCAGATGTTACCTATGAGATAGTGCACAGGACTTTGCCACTTTGTCGTCCCTGCTTTCACAGCAATGCAAAGACTCAAGTCCTGTCATAAAGCCTGAAACAATATTGGATGAAGTGCAGCTGATGCAGTGTAATCTGCAGAAAGATCTGCACTGTTGGCTAAGCCCAAGCAGTCTGTTCCATTAATAGTTAATGTTTTGATTGAATTCAAAAATGAGGGATTTTGACTGAAGATATGTAGAATGCATTTGTCTTTCATCCTACTGCAACTGCTTGTTAGTGGTTCTCTTAGAGCTATTTCGCTACGAACAAATGTGACTTTCAACCATGTGGTCTAAATGTACTCTATGGACTACTATGAAGGTATTTATAGGCCCCTGTTTGGTTGTATTGTGCAGACATGAGAATGAGCATCACAATAACTTCCGATGGATGTAACAATGCACAATGTATGTCTACAGTACTTGTTTTATGTGGAGCATTATACATTGAACGTAGTCTTATGCTGCAAGGATACATGAAACACAGTTTATCTAGTAGTAAAAGTAACCCTAAGGTTGTTGTTTTTTTTAATTACAGGAAAGCTCCACAGGGTACCTTTAAAGTTTTGCAATTTTTTTTAGTGGCCTTGGCAAAGCTTCAACAAAAAAAAGGGCTTTTGCAACTTTTGTCTGGCCTATACAATATGTAGCTTACTGTAACTGTTTAAGCAAGATAAATTGCTGAATTGCAACTTTAAATTTGATTGACCCCACCACAAATGTTTTTATCACGTTAAAAGCTTGAGAACATGACTTGCAAGACATCCATCCAACCAGTCACTGCTCCGAAGCAAAGTTTATTCTGTCCATACCTCCAAAAAACATTTTCCATCGGATAATGATGCTGTAAATTAGTACATATAGGAAAAGTGCTTCCTTTTTTATGGAGCAGATTTCTCAAATTCAAACCTGCATTTGTCTTTTTGAACTTTGAGAACTGCTAACGGAGGAAAATGTAATCCCCTCAGTGTTTACTGTATAAGTAAACACTAATGGAGGTAAGCAGTATGGATCTGAAAAAGAATGATTCCTGACAGGAAATCTATTTTGTCTACACAGCAAGCATGCAGCTTAAGGCTCTATTTTTGAGACAATGCACATCCCTTCTCTCTTCAGTGAATCCCCCTGTCATCAGAAATCCCTTCCCTTCCTCTTTCATCTTCATCTTTTCAAAACACCCAATTAGCTAAAACTATATTCCCAAAGCTTGTCTGTCACTGATATCCAAAATATGCTGGAACACACCTAAAAAAAGACTTGCACACCTGACGGATCCGCATTGTGGGATGATTAACACGCTAACACAAGCATCTGCATGCACACACATGCACATTCTTCCGTCTGTGTTCGACAATTTGCATAAAAACGATCGCCTTGATGAAGATGAGAGGTTGTAATTATTGACAAGTCAAAAATGTTAGAAAATCAGATTATATCTTATGCTCCAGATATGCTTGTTTAAATGGATGTTTTTAAGTAGATTATCATCTGAAAATGCTTTGTGTCACATGCAGATATCGGCATTATGGGAAAGAGAGTGGGTGTGGAGACAGAAGTGCCATGACCTAATAAATACAGATGCTGTCTTTTAAAATGTGGTTCTTTGAAGACTGTATGCACTAGTTCAGATTGGATTATGTTCTCATCTGTGCAACTACTTTTCAATCCGTGTTTAGTTCAAACAGAGGATTTAATCTTCGCAATCTGTACACACCAGCAACATAGTTTTGCATGATAACATGGATTTGTCCTTGAAAGCATTTGCAAATGTCTAACATTTGACTTTAACTGTGTAATTATTTGACATTCACAGCGGATTAACCTTGCACAGAACAGCTAGCAAATCTGTGATTGCTACATTCTATTTGATAGGATGGAGCCTCTCAGGGTTTTGCGAGCTTGTATGTAGTTCCCTCAGGAGTGCTTTTTCTCAGCCAGCTGCTACGTGGCCTTCACTTTTAAGTAAGTCACGTTTACTTATTGCGCATGTCACGTTTTAAAGTACTTTTTTTTTCTTCTTTTTCCCCATATGCAGGTCACCTCAGGCTAATGAAGACAGAATCAAAGGTGAGATCGTTACTCTTTTTCTCCACATTGACAAATGAAGTTGTCATTCTCTTCAAGTGTGACTGGCCATTTTGGGCTGCACAGCATCCGTATTTGTTTTGCCACCTGTGCTCCAAGCTGTCTCCAATGGGTTGTAATAGTTCTCGCAACACCTGGCCGTACCGCTCAGCAGCAGGGGGTGCTGTTTATCCTCTCAATGTCAATCGAAACAGCCTGCGTGATGGGCAAGTGTGGGAATTGTGTTCCTCATTAATCCTCCTGTCTGTCTTGATGTCTGCCCATCTAAATACAGCATCTATCTGGCTGTCTGTCTATTTTCTTTACTTTGCAAGTCTCCTCTTTAATCTTATTATTTATCTGATTAACGTGGAATAGAATAGAACATGAGGAGTTTAAGAATGACCTGGTTATTTTTAAGCAGCTCTGGTACTGGTTTTTGCATAAACATCCATTTGACTGTATTAGATAAAAGTCAGATTCCAGTTTGGTTTACATCAACCAATGTCCTCCATCCTCTTTCTCAAGTCAGCATTTCATTATAAACTCTGTCTGGGTTTATAGATTTGCAAGGCCAGTCGGCTTGTTACTCCGAGCCTTAACATGTGGATGACGCTCAGCTGTCCCTCTCTTTTGACAAAGACTTATTTTCTTCCTCATTGACGGTGGGAGGAATCAGATGAGGCTTTGAAGTGGAGGGTGCCACAAACACACAACTAGCTGTTAATGAACAGCCTCTGTGAGAAGCACAGTGCTTTTGTTCCAATTGGCTGGTTGTTTGGTTGGGTGGGTGGGTGGGTTGGTGAAATGTCTGCAGGGATATGGAAGATGTGAGGGGTTTTGAAGTTGAGTCATTTATTCTAGGCTGTCAACTTCCTTTGCCTCTTCTTCTATCTGTGGTGCGTCCCTCCCTTCTCTCTTTCCCAGTCCACTTTTGTCTTAGGAGCTGAGCCCGTTTCCCTGCTCCCAAGACACTCGGGCAGCTGCATTTATTTAGCTGTTGTTTTGCTGTTGTTGTGAGGCAATCTGCTATGTGTGTGCTTTTGTGGCTTCTATTGTGAGTGTTTGAGCGTATGCTGTTCCCATATGCAAACATTTTTATTTTTTTTAAAAGCCCTGTGTGTGTGTGTGTGTGTGTGTGTGTGTGTAACTCTGCACTTCAACTTCAAAGTCTGGCTTTAAGAAAGCTTCTCTGTGCTGTCTCATGCAACTCTTGTCCCTTTAATGAGGTTTCATCCTCCCCAAGACTTTGTGGATAACAAGACACAGTTTGCGGAGAGAGGAGATATGTATATTCTTGTTTGCAGTGTCGGTATTGCGCTTCGCAGAATTTCATAGTGAAGTTGAGTATAAATACTTCAATCACCTCGTACATTATAAGCCTCCATCCTACAATAATTTTAAGAAATTGAGTGCTCCTTAACTTTTTATGCTTTATTTCAGAGTCAGTGGGTTTTTTCTACATAAATTTAAATTGCTAAGTTGGAGATGCAGTTACACAGTCGGGCTTCATTTAGAGTTGAATACGTCAATCTGAAATGGCCACATTAAAAGCTGTTCTGAGAGACACTACGTCATGACGCCATGCAGCTTGCTCCCACTGGTTTACTAACTTATCCAAGTTACATCTATTGAGCTGAGTTTAATCAGCAATTGTTTTTAAGACAGGAATCCGGTGTTTTTTAGGTCACTGAAGCAGTCTTATATTCCCAAGAGAATTTTTTTTGGGGGGGGGGTAATTTAGGTCAGGGAACAACACAAGTAGTTGGCAGACTTGTTGACAATTTCTGTTGAGAATTTTTATTTGATTTTAAAGACCATGTGTCTATTTTAATCAAAGGTAAGTAGATCACACTTGAAAAAAATATATTTGTTCATTGCAGGTAAAATATAAATTAGTACTCTTTGGTAATATCATTTATAACATTGTAGATGACTGCAGGTTTCAATTTCTGAATGGTGCCTTGTAGAAAGTTGTGTAGTTCACTTCCTCCACCAACTTAAGTAGGTCTGCTGAGCTGTGGGAGTATTGGTAAAGGAATCTATAGTAAGTGGTGTTTCCTGTTAAAGTGCTGCTTTTACAGGAACAGCATGTAAAAGCATGTTTAAGTATAAATTGCTTAAGTGAGCCTCCATTAGATTCCTATCAGGAGCCTATTTCCATTAGTTATAGGTTGCATTGATCAGATTCTGGCAAGTGTGTCCAACCATCATTTCTACTGACTCAGCAAAGTGTGTGCGTATGTGTGTGTGTGTGTGGGACGTATGCATATGTGTGTGTAGGACTGTTTCAGCTTTGCCAGTGCAGCATAGAAGAACACTTTCAGTTAGGTGATTGCAGTTTATTAAAGCCCATTTGATTTGTCTAACTCAGACTGCTCAGGCTTCATAATAGCTGGGTTTATAAATGAGCTTTAAAAGAGCAAAGACCGTCTGCTTACACTGAAATCCATTCAGGAAGTATGTGTTCATATGGACAGGAGGAACAATAACAGCGAGCAATGACTCTTAGAGTTCACTTTCCATATCAAGGGGCGATTGACCTGGCAGTGGCACTAAAAGATAGTTCAGAATTTTGTAAAAAATGTGAACATTTGTTGTCTGGGGATCACAGGCAGGTGGAATGAATGACATTGATCATTTTGTTAGAATACAACATTTTGCTGGCAAACCTTGGGTTACTTTGACACCACCTATAGTATTCCAGCAGGACAATGCATCATGCCACAACACAAAAACTGCTCATGAACGATTCGAGAAACACAACAAAAAGCCCAAGGCTTTGCCCTGGCCTCCCCAGATCCCAATCCGATCAGAGCTCTGGAGCAATGATGGATCTGCTGCCGAACCTGAATCCCAGACACCACAGAACCCCTGCAGAGGTCTCGTGTCTATGGCCCGATGGATCAGACTTGTTTTTGGCGGCATAAGGGGCACCAGGTGGTTTTAATGCTGTGGCTGATTGGCATATAGTAAATCTAAAAAAAACATCTGACCAGCACAGATGGCAATCCCAAAAGCAACAATTTAAGTATCTTGAGGTTTTGTGGGGGTATGATGGTGTACGGATGGAATGATAAAATCCCCTCAACATATGCTCAGATGGGTAAAATCCTCTGTGTGTGATTATATTTCATATGTAAATGTCTACATTTCTCATAATCAGTAGAGGCCTACCATCGTTCCTCGCTCTGCTATGTTGCACAATGATGACTATTTGGAAAGGATCTCCTCCCAGAGCTGATGTTGAAGCTAATAGCCAATTTAAGGTTGGATTATGCTGGGAAACGTGTGTGTGTATGAGAAATGTGTCCATGGCTGCACTGTAATAGAGGGTAAGGGAATATGGTGTGACAATGAAAGTATTGTCATTTAAAACAATTTTGTGTGCTGTTATTGAAAGACTGAATTATTAATCTCAGTGCTGCCTTTTACACTTTGTGTCTAACAGCAAATGACTGCTGTGCTTTGGCATAGATGCATGCATCTGTATGCGTGTGTTTCCTTAATCCATCATTCTTTGATGGATTACACTCAGCTGAAGAGCAGCAGTCAACTAGGCCATTAGAAAGGCTTTATTAACACTTTAAATAATAACAACAGTCATAGCACTGTGACTCAAATGACAAACTGTGCAGCTGAAATCATTAGATCACAATCAGTATAACCAGAACATGACAGATGAATGCCACTGCTTATGCTTTGTTTACTAAGATGTAGTATTTTTTCAACACTATGTGTGGATAAAAGCTCTGAATTCACGCACTTGTTTTGTCAGTCCTCTGTTTTACATATTTTCACTCATTCACAAATGCGAGCTTTTCCCTCATCAGCCCACAGTGTACATTCACTAGAGATGTGTATACGTGCTGGCCCAAGGACATTTCAACAGAGGGTAACAAACAAACAAGGAATTTGTATGCCACCAGTTTATTTCTACGAGCTATATGACCTGAATTCAAACACACCATCACCATGAGTTTATTTCGTATTTTTCTATGTGGAAAAACATCCAATAACAAGCCACTGTACTCTTATAAAAAACAGTAGTTAAAAAAAGAAGTGAGAAAGCCATTACAGTGATGATAAAATCAAGCGTACCAGTTGTCAAGTGGAAGTCAGTTGGATCTTCACCCAGCAGCATGAATGAGGCACTGAAGCGCAAAAAAATGAAAATAAACAATCTCACATCACCAAAAACGCAAGATTTATTTACTTTCTATCATGTAGTTGTTGCCCCTGTAGGGATATTATTGTCGAGAACAAAAAGACATATTTGTTGCATTGCTTCAAGATGCAACATTCTGATGAGATTTAATACGAAGAGTGCAAATCTATTGTTTTGAGCTGTCCATTTTCTGCCATGACAGCGAGCCACCTGAGGGAATGTTTGTCCTTCTCAACCCGCTCTTGCTCCTCTTCAGCACTGACTCATTCCAGGTGTACATGTGTTTTCGTACGTGCACGTCGGAAACACAGAAAGAAGAGAGAGCACTCAGTGTGTATGTGCATGCTAATACCGGAGTCAGCGAGCGCTTCTGTGCACGTTGGGGTCCTTATGCAGCTGCTTACGTATTAGAAGACAGACACCCTCTGGCCAGAGCCAAATAAAGTCTCCTCACCTGTTTGCGGTGTTTGAGGAAGACTGTGTGTGTCACCTCCCGGGGGCCAGTGCCACGCTGACTTAAAGCCGCTGGAACAATCAGCAGACTCTACAAGGCCGGGTCAGATAGAATAGCCCTGGCCCCTCTGACTCCCAAGATCAAGAGCTGTTTTGTCTCTGTATTCATGGCGGATGACTTCTGTCCAAAGTGGAAGACTTTAGAGGATAAGTGTACTGCATGAGCTGAAAGAGCTTAGTCCAAGACGTGGACTTGGCTTATGTAAATTATTCGAAGGGAGTTCAGTGATGAATTTTGGGATTAGGGGGAAATGCCCCAGTGAGACTGTTTGACTTTTATTTCCATAATATCTTCACTCATTCCCATTCAGAACATCTCTGGCCGAAGGTTAGCAGGCTGGCAAAACATGTCTCCTTGAAGATTTCACCACATGCACATGGAGACGGAAGGCTTTGGATTCCAGTCCAGACCCTAAGGTTTTGGATTGTTTGTGAACCAAATACCCAGTGTGTGTTGCAGGCAGTCTAGCATTACACAGATGTTGTGAAGCGTCTGTTGTTCCTTGAGCTGTACCATGACTTGGAAACAGAATCTGGATTTAAATAAAAATTTTGATAAATCAGAGTGTGTGAACTTCTTTGGAATCTAGGAGAATGGATTTTGAATTTCGAATGGAGCTAGTGTTGATTTGACTTGCATAGAAGCTTAGATAAGCGAGGGGCTTTGGGTGAGGAATGAGGAATTAACCAGAAGAGGCTGCTAAACCTAAACTGAAATGAATTTAAATCTGTGTTCATGTTTTTTTTTTATTATTATTCTAACACACATATGCTGAATTTAGAAATCAGGGTTTAAGGATTTATGCCATTTTCTGGGCTGCCAAATATATAATTGAGTGGTTCATTATATAATCTGCTATGCATTGTACCTTGATTATATTTACACCAAGACTTCTTTTTATAATTATCACAATATTGGGAAGAATCAGATTGTTACTTTAGCAGCAATCCTAGTTTTACATAAACAGTGGAGGCAAAAGGTTAAAAAGCGAGTTGGTTTTGAAACTTAAGTGTAGAAATGAAGGATGCAGAATCAACCAAAATGTTCTGAATGTCTATTGGGATCTAGATGTTTCTGGAAAAAAGAAAATCCCACCAGAACTGAACACATTTACTTTCAACTTAGTAGCTCAGCAAATTACAGTCATACCTAGAAATGTGTCTGAGCTGCACCCACCTCCATCTCTCACTTACACACTTATACGGTGCATATACGGTAACTCCCACTGGGGTTCTGCTACCCGTATATAGAGATTACTGGGAGGTCAGTATCATTTCTATTCAAGCAGGTGGAAATAGCTTTCATAAATATTCTATTATGTTTAGGAAGGCTCGGTGGATAAATATTCCCACTTCATTCAACTCAAAGGGAATGACTAAAATACAAGAGTTGTATGAAAACCTTTCCTGACCTTCGCAGCAGTCTCTCAGAAGTCTTGTTTTTACCACAATGGACATATGCCCTTTTCTAAAAGCTGCAGTTAGTTTTGAATAACCAGAAACAGGAGATGTGGCAAAGTTAACCAGCCATCACTTTGATCTTAAATTTACTTTTGTATCCTTTTTGGCTTGATTTTTGCCCACCTCTTCCTCCATAAACATCTTGGTCGTTTTAGAGGTTAAGGCTGATATAATCTGTGCTGGAAGCTTTCCAAAAAAATCTCACTGTCAATTTGCGCAGTCTCGATTGAAATCAATTTCACACATGGTTTCAGAGGAGATTTTTGGGAAATAAGCTTTTACATGAGTCTGATTTTGTGAAAAGAGCAGAGCATGTGGAGATTGGCTCCTACCAGAGAGCTATCTTTTGAATTAATCAACTCTGGGGATTACATCAGGTAGAATGGATAAAGCAGCATTGGCGAATTTACTTAGCAGTGACAAGAAAGTAATTTCTTTAACCACCTTATGAATTTAAACAGGCTAGCCTATGTAGATTGGGATTTGCTTGTGTGATGCAACGCAGCCGGTTTAAATCATTCAGTCCGTGCCACCAAAACACATCAGACAGATTAGCCTCCATGTGATTCTTGAAGGTGAGTTTAATCAGGAGATTATTTTAAGCTTTAAAAAAAAAAATGAATGTGTTTTATTTAACATCGAATGATACGTTCACATCTTTCCTCTGAAGTAGATTGAAAGACATGCATTGAAATCCGTATCAAGATTAACTGTCACATTTATTTCTGCATGGACAAATTAAACCATTTCATTAAAACAAATCAGCTTTCTTTTCAATGTGATTCTCTTTCAGTACTGTTGACTTTATAGGGACTTTATGTCAATCATTATCTGATCCCAAGTAAGATTTTAGGAACCTTGTCACATATTTGTTTGCCAATATACACATGCACAGTGAAACATCCAGTTTCACAGTTGTAACTTCAGTCTTCCAAATGTGGGATGTTTATGGTTTTTGACGGGAAATGTTTGCATGGTCCATCCTTGACTTCTCTTGGCCATGTGCTTGGTATATTGGGGAGTATTTTAAGTGAACAAATTGAAACACCGACACTGCCTGTATTACACAAATTGGATATCAGCCAGACACAGTGAAACCATTTTCTGTTCTGCTGCCTTTATTTCTGTTATGAGTTTTCATGCAGAAACCGCTGGTAAAATTAAAGTAAAACCAGAGGTGTTGGTTTAGATATTGAGTTAGCTACCTGAGATGTATAGGTATCGGCTCAAAAAAAAAGAAAAAGGGTTGGAAACATTTTTCATATGGTGTAATACCCCCGAAGGCAATAAAAATCTTTTTTTTTGCTTGAATGGCATTTAGATCTGACTTAGCACTCATCATACAGAGCTTTTCGGTGCTCACTTAAAGGTCAAACAAATTAGTCATGATGTTTGGGTAATGGCAACAATTGCAAGACACTGTTTTTTGGTCAGTGTTGAAATACTCCCATACAAGTGATGTTGCTTTTGTTTTTTTGCAACCAGATCTTGCTTTCCAGTTCTTTCTAGGTGCCCCTCGCTCATGTTGCTGTGTACATGTTGAGCCCACATGTCAACACACTCTGTGTGTTTTGAACAAAGTTTAAAGAAAAACCTAAACTCAGTCAATCTGTGTGAATCCAAGAACCCTTAAATCAAACAAATTATGTTCTATCGCTTCTCTTTTTGATGTAGTTGTGAAAATGAGACTCATGCTGCTTCTCTGTTTGTATCAAGCAAAACACAAAGTTGTAGCATGATGTGTTTGACTTCATGCCCACAGTGTCAATGCTGAAACAGTGAAAGTGTTATAACCTTGTGTTGGTTCCTCACAATGAAGTTTATTTTGTTGTTGTTTTGTTTAAGTTTTTTCAAGTCAGTGTTTTTGATTTGGTATTTGGTATCGGCATAATGCCCCAACTTGTGCTGGATTCAGCATTTTTTGGCAGCAATAGTCAAATCAGTGCATCCCAGCTTTTTTTTTTTTTTTTGACAGTATTCTCAACACTTTTATTTTCCTCCAAGTGTGACTGATGTGATGCCAGTTTGTGTCTTCTCATCTGCCCTTTTCTCTTCATTTACTATTTCTGCATGGCAAGGATTTCATGTTTTTGTTGATTCATTCCGTGATACTTTCCTTAAGCACAGGCAACTTGCATTACACAGAATTTATAATTGGAACCAAAATACTAGCAGACACTAGGAAAAAGTCGATGCCGTCTGTATGTCGGATTTGCACCCCCAGGAGAGTATATGTGTTTGTGAGTGCAGGTGCCTATATGACCATTATGTTGTGAGCATTACTTCCTTTCACATCCGTGCTGGTCATGCTCTGTCGATGGAATATGTTGTTGCAGCATGAGATAAGAGGATCAAGAAGATACACCGCTGCCCTGGATGTGCGCTGGTGTGTTATCTCATTTTTTTGATCTTTTTGAGAGAGCAAGCTTGAGATCTTTCCCTCTAGGGCTCTTCTCAATATTTCATGACTGTGCAATGTATCTTTTGACACTGAAATATGCTGTGAATTAAACATGACTGACCGCATGATAAAAAGCTTTTAATGCAAGTCGAAGGGGAAGCCTCTTTGGGCTCGCCTTTTAATTAAAGAATAAATGGCCACAGATTTTGGTGAATTAACAGGGCATAGATTTTCTTGACATAGTACAGGCACGCTCTGTGCTCTTCTTAGAAAGGAGGTTTCTGTGCTCTCGCTGCCCTTTTCACATTTCTAGCCATTTCAATCACTTGTAAAGCAGGTCCTCATGCTCATAGAGGCATAAAAAAAAAATAATAATGAAAAGTTGTTGGTGGTGAGTAAACACAGGGTCAGCCTCAAGGCGTTTCTTTTCTTGCAGAAGCTTAATTAAAGCAGATGGTCATGGTGTTCAGTGCTTTAATGCTAAAACTGTAAAATAATTAGCTTAATATATGTAAAGTCGCACACTTGGGATTATTACATGAAACGAACAGCGCTCGGTAATAATAATGGAGGTAGTTAGAAATCAGCATTGCACATCAATATTTCAGAATCTCGTGACTCGTGAGGCTGAGCAACCATCTGAATCAGGTCCACGCTTGTCTTGTTGTTAAACTTTTTCTAATTGGCTGGATGGAGACATTTTCAAGGCATTCAGGTAGAAATAAAAATACAAAGCCCTGATATACAATTACTCCTCCACTAGAACTTCATCTTTGACTCATCTCAAGCAAAACTCATCCGTGCCTTCACATCATGAATAAATGATCATATGCAGAACATCAAGAAGCATATAGCATAACTCCTGAGTGTGTCGTAGAGGGGGAGACACTGTCACAGATCTATTATGAATGCGTTTCATGATCAAACATGCCACATATCCACTACAGAATGACTCATCACTCATTACGTTTCAGCTGGGACAAGCCAAGGGAGCATAATGCTGTAGCCACGCAAAGTTATGTTCATTTGGGATTGAACGGTTTAGAAGGTGTCAACACTTGTATGAAATAATGATTCAATAAAAGGTGGAGTGATCAGGACAGAAAAGCTTATATCACTTTTAATCCTAATTCTGACTGGCAGAGTTGAGCTTCTGTCTTTTGTGCTTCCTTTGCAATTGTCTGAATATACGACAGCCCCTTTTAGACATACGCTCCTTTCTGTTAATCTGATCTAAATGTGTTAACTTCCTGTCTAAATGAGCACCCTGGCCAACCTTTCTGGCAACAACTCTGAACTGCCTGACGTTAAATTAACGGATAGGTGTGCACAAGCAGTGTACTTTGAATACTGTTAAGTGATTGGGGTAAGAAGTTTTTCCACATTTCAGCACAAATATTGTTGAATAAATATCAGGAGCACAAAAGACACTATTGGCATGCCTAAAGCACAAAACATTCTTCTCGTTCAACATGCCCAACAATTTAATATGTATTACAGACTCACTTATAATTAATGTATTATCGATTTTTACAAACAAAAGCTCTAATTTACCTTGTTGAATCCAGCAGCTGTCGGGATATTTTCATTTTCCTCTTGGTAAAGTCGTAGTAAGACTGTCATCAAATGTGGACAGAAGTTTCAGTGTTTAGTGCAATTCCAAAAGAAGTTTTCTATTAAACAACTTAAAGTGAAAAAGTGGATATTTTAAAAACACAGACCAGCTAAAGCGACTCCTTTTTTCCTTATTTAATAATAGTTCTGTGACTTTGGTAGTAGATTTGAAGTACACATAACCAAAGTCACAGCGCTGCCTTTGTCTTTAACTTGTGTATGAGGAATTTATCCAACAAAGTTGTGGTTCTAAAGTCAGGATTTTAGCAGTACAGAGCAGCAGCTTTGAAATGACTGGTGGTTAATATGCAGTCTTGGTGGGCCGTGTTTAATTGACTATTTTATACTTGATAAATTGTCTGACAACAGAAACTCACAAATGAGAACAGCTTTATTGGGACTTTAGCTGTATTAAAATACAGTTTGTGTGAGCACAGCAAATAAGACAAGAGCAAACAGATGTAAAGTGCCTCTGTGCCGAGAAGCTCCTGTGTGTTTTCTCTTCAGGTGCTCGTACATTGTGTTTGTGCTGGGTTTATCACTTTTTGTTCTCCGATAATTTAAAGTACTCCCGTTCTTCTGAAGCTTTGAGCCTTCAGAAACTTTTAAATGAACAAAGTCAGACTTTGCTCCTGCTGCCATTGTATAAAACTGTAACGTTGACTGTAGCTGACCATTCACTGGAGCCAAAAACAGCTGATGACATGATGCAACATTTATGATAAAAAATAAGATAAATTGTGATAATGAGTTTAAGTAAATAAACAAACAAACAAAAAGCATTGGTAAAAAATATTAATGTAATCAATTAGTACTTGCTACTTATTGTGACAGCTCTATACATCACCGCCCAATCTCATGCATATGACACATATCGCATGCATCACATGAATGAAGCTGTAAAGAACATTAACATAAACGTGGTTTATGTCTGAATGACAGATTGCTTCCACTTTAAAAGTTCAATGAATGTCAGCTATCGAATGTCTGAAATGGCTAATGTATGGATGTCAGTGCTCTGGTTAATCACATTCATGACATTCAATGCTGGTTTCTGCTATTCTCTTCTATAAGACACAGATACAGTAGAAGAATCATAGCTGAATTGATAGCTGAAGGTAAAATGTAGTAGTGATGTTATGGAATCCCTTTATATCATTGAAATCAATCCTTTCCTTTTTTGAAAATCTATGTATTGTTTGTACATTATAGCAAAACTAATAGATCTTTTCTGCCAAACCATCCCAGCAGGACTGTAATCTTGTTTTTCTTTTCAGAAAGTACACATATCTCGAATCCAAATGTGCCCATGCTATCTCACCAATAGGATAAAATGGAAACTGTATTTCATTTCACTGAATGGCTCGAAAGGAAAAGGAATCTGGTTGTTGGCACTCCTAAAAGATGCTATCACTCCAGTGTGCACCATCCCAGCATCTAGACTGCATATAGTCCTGATCCTATCAAAAGTAAAGTTTACTTGTGTTGTGCTGTGCTGTGCTGTATGCCCGTATAAAAGTCTGTCGGTATAAGGCTTTTTGCAGTTCATAAATGTTATAGTACTGTGGGCACCATATTTTGACCATGCTCAAGGCTTCAAGCTGTATTTTTGTGCAGCGCTCCTCCTATATTTGAAGTAGCAGTAGCTTGACAAAAATAGCCTGAAGCATCAAAGTCAGAGGTGAAAGCAGTTCAGCCAGTTTCATGGCCTTGCTTAAGCTAATTATTGTTTTATTCATACAAATTATAATGTAATACATCACACTCAAAGGCTCTTTGTAGCACAATGAAGTAGTGAGCAGCGAACAAAGTTTCAGATTCATCATCTTTTTGAAAGGAACAACGAGCTTCTCTCAGAACTATATATTCAGAACATTTGTCATGATGCAAAGGGCTGAAAGGACCAGTTGGTCAGGGTTTTTCACATTTTAATGATCCTCTCTGGGACTTATTCCCCATTTCTCTCTCTCTCTCACTCTTTCTCTGTCTCCCACTCTCTCTAAGGAGAAATCCCAGAAATATAGATAAGGATTGCCCCACAGAGAATATATGACCTCATTTCCTTGTGTCACAGTGATCTAACCGGCTTGGACATTTTAGCGAGGATCTGAAGAGTTTAAAAATGTCCTTACTTGAGTCCTATGTCTGTTTGGCCATTTTAGGTTGGGGCGATGAGCCCCAGACTGTAGAAGGACTTTAAAGTAAAACCCCACCTCTTTGAGCTGTAAAACCGATGGGGTTATCAAGTCACAGAGTTTAGCCGAGAGACTTGAAAAATTAAACATGGCATTCGGGTCTGGTGTTTATTTGTAGGTCATTTGTACATAGGGAAATATTTGTTTGGTTGATTTAATGCTTTTGGGCTGGGGTATTTCATTCCAAATGAGAAAAACACACTTTAATTAAATTAGGCTAAAGGCCTTTAAATAATTAAACAAATTTGACAAAATGCAAAAGAAAAGAAAGAGTATACCTTGGAGAGCTTCATGCAGTAAGTTAGACTAAATAAATCCTGACATTGCACTGCTGGGACTTTTGAGCCCGTGCTAACAACCAGTGAAAGCAGAACATTAGCGAGGAACTGAATGTAACTAGCAACCATCAGCACTATAAACCAATTAGAAGGTGACAGCAACCAGGCAGACATTAACACAAAGCAATTGAGTAATCTTCCTCAGCTTTTCACAAGACCACAAAGGAGGTGTCACTTTCTTCTGAGTAATTACTTCTGTTTCTATTTTCTGTGATGAGGGAAAATGTTTTTTGAAATACATTATTGTAAGTTAAGTCATAAATGTATGCAAGCGTGTGATTTTGAAATGCCAAAAAAGTGGATTTATTCATCCTTTCACTAAATGTGTTTGGAACTTATCTCAGCTGTCTTATATTTACCTTGAACATTGTCCTATTGTACTTACCAATTGTGTACAAATGTATTGAAAATTCACAGTATGGTTCTGCATCATTGTGACTAAAATGAAATCATTCCTTTATCTGTGTCCTGAAACTCCACAGCTGCTTGCCCATCATAGTGCCATCACCATTTACAAGTCAACCTACTTTCCTTGAACAAAGCTGACATCTTACAGCAAACCACTTAGACACTTCTCCCACAGCTGTTTATACTCACACAGAGGGGATGTCATCCGTTGAAAGTTTTCAGTTAGAGCCAATCCCATGGGATTCTTTCTCAAACTGACATTGTTACACAATGCAGTCTTCCTAAACTTTTTCACTTCATGGACCCACAAATGGATCTCTCCCTGTGTCTTCTGATAGCATCTTATAGAAGTCACCTCCATCTGTGAAGCGTTTTCCTGTTGGATTTAACCCTCAGATGCATACTTTAGGTTGTATTTCACCCAGAACTACACTGACTGCATCATTGATTAATTTTCATGAAAATATGCACTTCTTGCACTGCTGTCAAGGAATTATAGAAAATATTGTTTTTCTTTTTTTGTTTGAAAACAAACAAAAGTACAATTTTGATTGGTGTTTCTGATAATAGCATTTAAATTGATTTAGGGCACTGTTGTAATTTCAAGTTTGAACTCATTGTGGCACTGTTGTCTTACTGTCACAATGCTCAAACACAGACACAGTGATAAAGAACTGTTTGTATTTGGCTTATTGTTACAATGACTTGCTGAAGCTGAATTACAGATTTAGTTAAGAGCAGTATTTTCACGTTATTGGAGGATTTTCATCACAACAGAGCATACTGATAATGAGGAAATTTTTTGATTGAAATTTTCGAATCCGATCCAGAGCATGAGAATGACGAAATCATTCAGAATGTCCATCCATCTATTATCTATACACCGCTTAATCCTCATGAGGGTCGCGGGGGAGCTGGAGTCTATCCCAACTGACTTAGGGTGAAGGCAGGGGACACCCTGGACAGGTCACCGGTCTATCGCAGGGCCACACTTAGCGACAGACAACCAAGCACACTCACATTCACATCTACAGACAATTTAGAATCACCAATTAACCTCAACATGTTTTTGGACTGTGTGGGAGGAAGCCGGAGAACCCGGAGAGAACCCACATGCAAACTTCACGCAGAAAGATTCCGGTGCCCTGACCGGGATGCGAACCGGCAACCTTCTTGCTGTGAGGCAACAGTGCTAACCAACTGCGCCACCTTGCAGCATTCAGAATGTCAATTAAGAAATATTCTGTATTGGTGGTCTGGAAATGATTAAAGACTAAGAGCAATATTTGGGTACATCTGTCTTATATAATTGCTAGCAACCCAAGGTTAATGCAATCATGTCAGAGATCCAAACAATGCATTTGAGGGTTAATATGAAATTTAAATTCTAATGAGTCACTGAAAGCAGATATAACAGTGAGACAACTGGAATGCTGTATAGAAAACAAAATGGCATAGAACTCACATGAAATAAAACATTTTTCTTTGTCCTTCTTGTTGGAGAACTCCTGGAACTGCAAAAACACTAGCTCCGTTAGTCACTAACTTTTTCATTGCATACATTCCTATTCCATTTAACAGCATGCGAAGATAGCGTGTGCCACAACAGCTGTTATACAAACAAGGAAAACCATTATTCATCAACACCAGGTGTAATCAGTTTTTTTGCCTGTCAAAGTTTGAGTAAATGCTATTATAGCTTCATTTACATTGAGTCACAATTCCGAATAAGAATGATTGGGTACTCAAAGCGGAGAAAGATAAATAACTTTATCATCTGTTTTTATATTATGTTCCTCGGTATCACAGTGAAGTGAATATAGATAGATCATTATACTGTATGAGTTCCAGGGTGCAAATTGAATAATGTAAATACACAATAACCAACTGCTTTCCGTGTAATTGTGCTAGTCAGAGAATGAAAAACCAATTTGCAGTGGGTATCAAATAATAGTTTGTTTTGAAATGTGTTGATATAAGGGCAAGTAAAAAAAATGCAGATATACTAAAACCTCTGAATGTGTAGTATTAGTATCTATTGTTAAGTGATGCACATAAGCAATATGCATATTAAATCTATTTCTAAATATAGGTTGTGAATAACAGCAGAGAGAGGGACACAATGACAATGGTGGAGGAGGACATCCTGGGCAGATGCTGCATTAATTATGTAACACATGCTTTGAATGACAAGTGGATGCTGGCTGGAGTGTAGTTAGTCATTAATGGGTATGAAAAAATTTCATAGTCAAACATCACACGTTCCTGTGTAATGCCCCAAAGTCGGGGCATTACAGAGTAAATCATGGCAAAGATAAACAAAAATGTATTTTAAAAAAATAATGTGATATGTTGTAAACAACATGACACAAACAGCAGATGAAAACATACCTACCATAAGCCAAGTTATCTGTCCACCGTCTAATCTTTAACCCAGCACACTGACAGAGATAAACATGTTGTGTTGCAGCAGACAGTGCGCCACATGAGGCCTTCATTAGGCTCTGTGTAGCCGTGTCCACTAAAGCACTGGGATCTCTCTAAGATTGATTGTGGCAGACCACAGATCAGTAAGGAGACCTCCCCCACTTTCTGCCGCTGGTTTCAAACCCAGTAGTCTTTGCTAGGGAGCAGCTTAGGGACCCCCACTCTACACAGAGACAATATTGTCTGATAAATTGCCTGTCCTGGCACGATTATGCACTGGGGTGTTCCCCACAGTCTTTGGGAGCGATGCTTTAGAGCTCGAGCATTGTTGGAAGGTAGTAAAAGTGGGGCAATTTGTTATGACAATGGACAAGCAATGATAGGCTTAAATCATGTGGCATAAGGCATTAAATCAAATGTAGGCATTAAGACTAAATATAACACAGTCTGTTGTTTATTATGTGAACAAAATGTGTCTATATTCAGTGAACTGGCGGTTCGTATTTTTTCTCATTTGATATGGAAACAGTTGAAAACCCTAAAGGGTTCCTAATACTCTCTGAGATGGACACAGCAAAACTGAGCAGGAAGTAAATTCAGCCTGAGTGGAAATAGAAAATGTGTTTTTTCTTGATAGAAATAGAGAAAGAATATCAGGTTTGTTTATTTTTAACTGCAGTGTTTCTTGTAAGACATGATCTCATGTGGCCACCCAGATAGTATTGCTTCAGAACATTGGACGCAGTGTGCAGCTATCAATCAGGCTTTCACTTATTCAGAGTCACTGTTGCTTTTGCTGGCATGCAGTTAAAGAGAATACCCAGATTGTTTAATCCCCAACTTCCCGCTACAATGTTCTTTGGCCTCAGGGTGCCTCACAAGAGGCTGTGTTGTATTTCCAAACCTCAAACAACTCAAGCCCAGAGCATGTGAAAACTAGCTGACATTCAGACCCTGGAGTATCTCGAAGGTTTTCCAAAGGCTTGGCCTCTACTCTGCTTCAGTGAAACAATGCAAAGTGATGTGGCTACAAGGGGAATGTCTGCCAAAAATGTTGGGTGCACTTTAATTATGGAGAGGGATTGTGCAACCCGCCTGACTGGCCTGACATTATTCAAAAGTAATTAGTTGCTTGTTACTTTAATTATGGATGAAAGGACACAAGAACAGAATTAACTCTGAAATGGGATTGCTGCATTGCTAGACAGAGAGGGAAAAGAGGGAAGGGGGAGAGATTTTGTACACACTATTCATATTTGGGTCGTGGAACAAAATGTCTATGATCTGAAAGTGCTCTCCAGTGCTGTTTTGTTCATATCTATTATGGATCGACTCAGGTGAGACATTTCTCAATCACGCCAGCCTTTTACAGAAATACTCAAAATTTAACATGCAAGATAGCTGAAAAGCACTGAAGCCAGTATAAATATTGTATGAAGATAAATTGGCAGTGAAATAACCTGAATAACCTTTTTTAAAAATATTTTCTAGAACTCTCACAAGCTATTTCTTGTTGGTTGATTACCTTTTTCTGAAAAGTATAGCACAAAGTATAACTGGTATTCTGCATAAATGATGACCTCTTACTTGTCATTGCACTTGGAATTCACCTCAGTGTGCCATTGAGTTTTGAAGAGATGCTTTGATTGTGACTAACATTTTGTCTCCCACTTAAAAATAACGCACATACACTGCACTTAACACTTTGACTAATAGGAAAATTTAAAAAGGTGCTTCTGGAAATTTAGTTTTTAAAATTGATGGAATACAACACACAACAACAATACATTGTGATCATTAAAAGATTTGAATGAAAGCTTTAAAGACATGACTGTGAGGGAAGACGGTGTGTTGTAGTGTAGTGTTCTCTCTGGGCAGAACAGTGTTTACCCTGAGGGGCAACAGTGCTATCGGCTTCCTACAGCGTCTTCAGCCACTAATCTTTTCTACAGCATCTTGATTCCCCTCTGGAGCTCCAGATAGATTGCTTTAATTAATCACCAACATACTCAATGCACACATAACAAGTGCTAAGTACCGGCCAGGTCAGCCGCTAAGTGCTCCAGAGGGAAATATCTGGAGAAATCTGGGAACCACTGAGCTCCACTTTACACAAGGGAAAGTGAACAATCGCTGATCGCTAATGTGGGAAATAAACTATTATGAGGTGCACAGGTGCTATCGGTGACACTGCTCGTGTGTGTGTGTGTGTACGTGTACATTTTGAAAAATTGCACTGTAACTATTTGTACACTGCTTGTGCAGTCATTTATGATATATGACATTTCATTGATTCTTGAAGGAAAATTTTGTTTTTCCTCTCCTGTGCTTCTGCAGGAAACTCTTCAGTTTCATGCAACAAGATTCAGTGTCTAGTTCTTGGCAACAGCTTCTCTAAGCACGACAGTAGATCACTTTGATGTCCTCACTTCTGATGTTAACTAGGAGCTCATAAATATTTTTTTTAGGAACATGCTGACCACAGTTGGCTTGTTTACTTGTTTAAATGGCCAAAAGGCAGGAACTGATCTTAGATACATGTTTATAGACAGCTGTTCTACGTGTTGTATCATTTATTTTCCATGCAACTCATTACTTATTCAAAAAATAATAGCATTACTTAACCAATTACCACACTGCTGACGTGAATATTTGGATTATACACTTTGTATTTCTCGATCCAGCTCTGTCACAGGCACCTTCTAATAAATTCAAAGCTGGAGTACACAACTTGTGTGGAAATATTACATGTAAATAAGACCATTTTGGATTTACTGTTTCTTTTGCCCAAGGCGAGCCACCTCTTGCCCCTGGACCAAGTTAGCACCTCCTAGTCACTACACTGAATCCACAGGGATCCAGCTCAGCTCATGGCAAACAAGCTCAGTTCCCAACATTTTTGAATATCAGAGCATTTCTCTGAGCTGTAACTTAAATGTTGACTTTCAGTTTGTCTTGGTGGTTTGATCCATTGGTCCTTCTGTTCTTGTCCACAAACTGTATCTCTGCTTGAACAGTTTAGTGTCAGCTTTGACAAAAAGGACGACAAAATGAATGTAAGGTAATGTCATTTGCAATTTCTATTGCTAGAGGTCACTGGGGAAGACCATATTATTGTGAGATGTTATTGAGCAATGTGCACAACACTGTTCTTATCATATAGCAGCCAATTAGCTCTCTGGAAATCAATGTAATACAGAATTTTGCTTGGCATGTGGTTGCTAATGGTCTGAATGCTGAGCTCTGCTCATCTGTGCAGTATTGGATTTGTGAGCATGTTTGTGTGTAACACTGTGAGTGACTGAGGAAGTTATTGTTAATTGCTTTGATTATTGGCTTTGCCTGTCCAATCCTCCCAAACACAGATCATACACAGACTAACTTATTCACCCAACTGTCTCTCACACACACATTGACACACTGTGGTTTAATTCCTCCTCAGCATTAAGCTTTTAGAAAGCAACAGCAGCGGTTAAGGCATGACAGCTCCCTGGGGACCTTCAGTGCAACTCAGCAGAGAGCTCTTTGTGACTACAGATTACCTCCTATTGCATTTCTTTTCTGGTGACAGGAGGCCCTTCTTGGCCTTCCTCCAGCCCACACCTAGTCTCATTCGCATTTTTTCCTCTCTCTCTTTACCATTCTTTCTCCATCTATCTATCCATCTGTCCATAACCACCCCATCCTTAGCCACCCTGTGGGAACCTATCAGTTCAACGATTTCTCCTCAAGCTAGTGTCGACGTTTGGCATGAAGGCACGGGGAGTCAATCCCCTCAGAAACCTGCAGTGTCAATCCCGGATGCTTTGTCTGAAATAATTAGGACTTTCATTAGCATCAGGGAGCATGGCTCCATTCGTTGCCTGCTTAGGCAAGGGTTCCCATAATTGGTGTCTAGAGCTTGAGAGGCTCACCTCCCCCGACACCACTCTTGGAAAACTAGATGTCTCAGATGCCATGTTTTCCCAGGCCCTATCAAGCTTACACAGGAGAGCTGCTTCCTTACGTGTCTCTTTTCTAGGTAGCATTTAAAAGTTTGATACTGCTCCCTCCTCTCCTCCCTCCGCTCTGTCTCTCAGTGCCATTTCCAGCAGCCACTCAAAATGAAGGCCTCCTGATCTGTCTTTCAGTATTTCATTCTGTCATTCTCCAGACATCGATGTTAAAAAAAAGAGAAAGAAGAAGGTACACCAATTCTCCCTCTGACACCCTGCCAGAGAAGAACTTCTGAAAACTTTGTAGGTGTTGAAAATAGCAGCAGCGCCTTCCCTACACATCCTGTTCCCTGTATATTGTGGAACAGTCACTCATATTCTAACTTACTTATATGTATTTACATGTTTGGTTGTTGATGGGAGAAACTGTTGTCACAAACAGTTTTATTACCTAGCTGAAAATAAAGATGCTCTGGTGTCATGGTGTTGACAGCAATTTAAAATGCGAAAGATTATTAACAATCCAACTTACCTTAAAAAACTCACTTATATAATTCTCTTGTCAAGATGTTTCTCTTTCACTGGTTTGAGAAATATACTGAATGTGGCCCTTGTATAACTTGAGAATGATGAAATTAACACATAAAACCTCATTGAAGAAATAATGTAGTGAGACAAGATGGTAATTTGACAGCACTGTCTCTACCGCAGTCAGTGCAGCTTGATTTGTTAAATAATGATTTCCGCTGACATCTTTCCCTTAAAAGATATAAAATGGACATGATTGTCACTGAAGAGGCAAGAAAGTTAGATGAGCCAACAAATGTTATGGAAGATGGGGCTTTTAAAGGGCTTTTTTGGTACCTTAATGGCATAAAGTCATTACATATTTCTGTGATGGACACTCTGGTGGTTTGTTGTTAATGCATATTTGTAAAAACACAAGGTCAGAGAGACAAAGAAGTTGTCACAAGTTTTGAATGAAGTTTTTTGGATTAGGATGCATTTTCACATTAGCAACAGGGAAACTCAGTTTATTACAAATTTGAAAAGAGTAAAACTGGCAATTAATCAACATGCCATTGGAGCAATATATTTTAAACTTTTATAATGGAAATTGATTATTTTAAGTAGGTTTCCATTGACTTATGCATGTGAAATAAAGGGTTTCCTCCAGGAGCCTTATTTTGACTCAACAGGATATTTATCCCTACTTTTCCCAACCTTTAAAATTTAAAAGGGGTCCTTTTATCTGACAGTGCTCATCCTGCCATCCTCACAGTCTTTGTATGTGAAGCATCACCCTTTTTTTCTTTTTCCTTCAGGTTAATAAGCCTATTGTATTTTATTAAACATTTAATAATGTCCTCTGAGATACACGGAGGAAGTTAGGGTGAGACTGGGCCACTACTTTATAATACGCTGTGGAAAACCCTTAAATATTCTGATTTTACACGGTCTTATCCATTAAACATTTGTGTCTCTCGCAGTGTTAGACCATCCAGATGT
Source organism: Stegastes partitus (assembly GCF_000690725.1). NCBI lineage: Eukaryota > Metazoa > Chordata > Actinopteri > Pomacentridae > Stegastes > Stegastes partitus. Next base: position 649,277 of record NW_007577759.1, read on the forward strand.
CACGTTTTCTGTCGTTCATGACCAAAAATGTCACCAAATATCTAAATCCATTTGTTATCCAGAGGTTAATAGAGTTAGCTGCAAAATGTTGCTGGTCCCTTACTAAGTGTACTCCCCTGGAACAAATAATTTCCCTGAAATCATTTAGAGTTCATGGACAAAACTCTTGCCCTTTTATTAAAATCATGTTTTAATTTACTGAAACATAATGTCATATCATGACTTGCTAGTACATTAATACCAAAACTTGCTGTAGTGTTGTAAAACAGTAAGAAGTAAGGTCATGTATATCAAATGAAATCACATTACGAAAGCTTTCAAGCTAGGAGCATGTTCGCAATGGGGTTCTAAATGCGCATCAATCCAGAACGCTGATCAAACAGTCATCATTCATTGGAAATGAAGGAGTGGAGTGGGTAGTGGAAGAAAGGGAAAAAACAGTCGGCAGTGGAGGTGCACCATCACGGATCCTATGAAATAAACATTGCAGCCTCTAATGATGTTCTGTCATGTGAGAAAACGGGTGGTTCTGTTTTCACACAGATTAACTGAAGTTCCTGTTTTTTTTCTGTTCTCCTTAAGTCAGCTACTGTCAGTGTTATTGCAGCTCACAATTAATAGAAATGGATCAGTTTACATAACATACTGTGTGCTGTGATAGAACAAGAAAGTTGCATTCAGCCAGACTTGAAATTTTAAAACATGCAATGATATGTTGAAATATACAGTATTTCCACAATAATCCTTTAAATATGACCAAATGTTCCACTGTGATTGCCTGCCTGTGTGAGTTTTTGCATAAGCACACCTTTGCATATGTCTCAAAATTTGCAAGATGATTCTCAGTAATCCAACAGGGAGATGAGATTTTTGAGGTAGTACTGCTTTCTGACAATGACTCAGGTGGTAGAGTGGGTGTCCACTAAAATCATTAGGTTGGTAGCTCCATCCCAGGCCCTCCATGTGCCAAAGAGTTCTTAGGCAAGACGCTAAACCCCAAGTTACTCCCAGTGGTAGGTCAGCATACTGCATGGCAGCTCTGCTGGCAATGGTGTGCATGAATAGGTGAATGAGAAACAGATTTAAAAGTTTAATTTGAAGAATGTAGCTCATATATGTAAGTGTGAACCATTTCCAATTTTAAAAGGCATATTTCATATGGATGTTATAACCAAAAGATTTATTAATAGTAAGTGAAAAAGTGGTCACTTTACTGATGTGTAATTTGTAAGAACAACTTAAGGGTTGCTCAGTTGTAAGAAATCCCTTGTACTGTTTTACTGTTTATCTTCCTCCAGCATAAATACCTTTGCCTTTCTCTCTACCACGTTAATTTGTTATTATAGTATAACTATAGGTGGGTTAAACTTAAATGATGTTAACTCCACTGTAAAAGTTACTGATGATGAACCGCTGATGGCTAACTCATCAGGTTAATTGATTTTGAGGCTCAGTTTTTAAATATATGAAATTCCCATTTCTGGACCAACAGTTTGTATTTGCACAACCGTATATCATTATCAAGTTCTAAGACCTGTTAATTTGGATCATGGAAAGCTTCTTATTTTAGAGCTGAGAACTCGTTGACCTCCCTGGCAAACAGCACACTGCCATATGGGCCTCATCCATTTTAGGACACTCAATTTTCATCTCAAAAAGATGTCATCCTTGGGACTCTAGGGCAATAAGTGGCTGAAGATGCTGCACTTCTAGCAAGAACACCCGGCGCATCTCAGTGGGAAGCTTAATTGGCAGTCGTGTCATCAAGTTGCAGCATACATCCCACCTCTACTGACTTCAGATTTGTCTTTCCATAAATATTTTTCAGTCAGTTTCACCCAGTTTTCACACCTATGAATAAATCTCTGCATGATCTCTGCTACTGATGACATGAAAGGGACATGAAGCACAAATTAGGGCACAGTTGTTTGGGAGCCTAAAGCTTCTGTCGACACAGAACTTGTTTCAGCTCCATTATTCACTCATCCATTTCATATTTGTCTGATGGGACAGATACAATACCTTTGCCAATCCAGCTGTCTTCACTGGTGGTGTAACGGCTCACATTTTACTCATGTTACATGCCTGTCAAGCTGAGCCAAAGTGTAGTGTAGTAGTTTAATTTTTTTCTCAGCATTTTACAATTAACTACAGTGATTGTGTATTTCTACAGCTCAGCACTGTGCCTAATGCATCCTGTGCATAAACAGATGTAGTGCTGGAGCTGCTGTTGCTCTGCTAGCATGCTGCTTATGCCACATCATATGTATACTGTAGATGCAGTGTTGTATTAACCAGCGATTTCAAATAAGTTGCTCGTGATTCAAATATTATCTGATGATTATGAGTAAGAATGGAAATTTTAGGTATTTTCTTGATTCAAAAATACATGTAACAGTATCAGTAAAACTGCTCATCTTCTAGTTAGTTTTGAATATTGGATTGTTCAAAATACAAAAAATAAAAACTAAGCATTGATGGAAGAATCTATAATGTTACAGTAATAAATAGACCACCTTTAAAATAACTTTAAAGGTTTATGGATACCACATTGTGAGATATGTTTTGGTTATTACCAAAGGTAAACTACATTGTACGGTAGGTCTTTTGAACTAGTTGGAACTGAGAAATCAAGAGTCCACTGCACGCTTCATGTGCCTTTGTCAGGACCACATGCGTTGCCTGAGCGGTCCAGTTCCTGCCACCGTGTGTGTCTTATTCATTTTGTTTTAGTTCAGGCATCGGCAAAAAGAAAATCAGTTAGTAATGTTGAAGGGGCATTCAGTAGTGTTCCAATAGTTCCATGACATTGTTTTTGGAAAAAGACAAGCATTTCAGAATTACATTACACTTTCTGCACTGTAATTCCAGAAGCCTCACATTAAACATAGTGGCAATTTGTAAACCTGACTTTCCAAAGGGGGTCAGGTCAGGTGGGAAATATGTGGCTAACTCTTATTGATGTTCGCTTTGGATGGGGTTATCATGAGTGCATACACTGAGACACAATATTTGTGCCGGCCTCCCATCACCCATCCAGCTTTTTCGATTCTGAGAGAGTTGCTTCACATGGCTATTGATTTTCTCCTGAAGAGCTGGATGTCATCAAGGGTTTGGGAAAAGTTACATGTCCACCATTTGCTGAGCTTCACTTAGATTTTTTTTTTTTTCTTTTTCCATTACTGGGCCACTCATGACGTGTCAGGTATATTGCCCTAACATGGGGTTCACTGCACTTTAGTTTACCCCAGAGCAGAGGAAGCTGTTGCTCACTGAACACTGAGTCATTGCAGTATTCAATTAAATTTGAGTCATTTGTGAGGGCAATTTAGCTCAGTCTGTGGTCTTTCAGGAAGGCAGAGAAAACAGTTTCTCTCTCAAGAGATTTGTGTAAATATGGAAGATTTGCGCAGTACCTGTGACACTTGGATTATACCACAAAACACAAAAGAATTATTACTACTGCTTGACCTGCATCTGTATGTTTCCTCAGTGGAACTGGGAGTCCCACTGCAAGTCCAGCTGCAATATCTGTGGGATTGAGCAGTGTATTCTTGGAAATCGAAAGCCTCTGTAAATCCAGACAAGTCCCATTAGGACAGATCAGGCTCTCTGGTAGGCACAGGTCTCTTTGTCATACTTACAAAAGCTTGTCCCACAATAAGAGAGCATATATCCGGCGGATATCCCGCTGCCACAGAAAATACGAAATTGGGTGATATCAAGCACTTTTGACTAGGACAGGATAGCTCGCTGTGTTTGTGTGTCAGCACAAAGGAGGAGGAGGAAGGGAGGGAAAAGCTGTTCTTTAACGTGGAGTCTGGCAGCAACAGTAAGTATAGATAGTTAGAGGGAGAAAAAGAGATCCATTTATCTTGCTGGTGCTTGCAGGTATCACTTTGTGCTTATACAGTGGTTATCTCTAGGAAAAAAAAAAGATGTTCCCATTGAGAAAGTGATTTGTATTTACAAAAACAAATCTGCTGTAGGACATGGAAATTGAAAGAAAGACAATATATCGAAAGCACAGACCTTTTTATCCTGTTTTGATTTAATGTTGATGATTCCTACAGAATACTTTATTTTAGTGTTTGATTAAATGCTTGGAAATGCATAATCATGAATACAGTCTAATAAGGAATATTTTGTTGCAGAAAACAATTTCAGAATTTTTCCTTCAGATGAGGCAATTAAAATAAACAATTCAAATGTCCACTCTTGATATAGAATATACACCTTTCTTCAAGAAAAAGCTGCAATAGCATGCAAAAATACAACAGTTACATTTAATTGTGTGCTATTAATTGCCACTGTTAGGAGTTACTAATGTACCATAGTGTTTAATAAAGTAGGCTAGATAAGCATGCTTGCCCTGGCACTTGAAAATACAAAGTCATTTGGGGACATCAAGTGATTACAGGATCTTGATTTTACAGCTTCACAAGTGGTAGCAGCGTTTATTTACCTCAGTAAATTTTTATAGGGAGTATAATGGCTGCCATGTCTATTGCACTGTATGTTCCCTACTGGCAGTGGGACTCATTTCCTTGTTATACTGAAAGGTTACAACTTACTACGCTGTTATCCTGTTCATTGATGTCCTGTTTGCTAACATGCCTGCCTCCTAAGAGGGAATGGCCAAATAAGGCCATCTATCTTAGTCCAAATGAAAACTTTTAGCAGGTCAGTGGCAGCGAGTGGCACCCAGCCAGCTGCTCATATCAGATTGTTAGGGCCAGGAGGCTGACTTTGATCTCTGTGAAAGGATTGAACTTATAGCACCCCTGTTCCTGCACAGTGGCCCCCTGCAGCTTCTTCACCCAAACACATACTCACACTTGCACACGCATGCACACCTTCACATCTGTAGGGTGGAGCGGAGCTTCTGACAGCTTCACTGAACAAGCAGTAACCCTGCGCTATTGGCTCTCGCTTTAGGCCAAGACAGCTGGTGTTTGAGAGAGAGAGAGAGAG
>NW_007577759.1:654260-666391 GCF_000690725.1 Stegastes partitus
GTGTGTGTGTGTGTGTGTGTGTGTGTGTGTGTGTGTGTGTGTGTGCGTGCATTAACAAGGTTCAGGGACTCTCTCTTCTATGTCTCTTCTTTCCACTTTCAGAACACATTTACGATGAAGTAAAATGTTTTAATTGCTGTCATTCTTGAACACATCTTTAAGTGCATCACTACTTAGATGTGAAGTACAGAACTTCAGGCTTCAGCAGTAGTATCTCTTTTCAATAACCTATTTTGCATACCTGTAATAATTCATCGTTTCCAGTCCTTAACACATACATACACAAAGGCATATCATGCATATATTAAGTACAAATTCTCCTAAACAATGTTTGGCCTTGTAATGACCCACATATTGTGAAGTGATGTTAACAAGGTTTAAAGGGGATCAATTGATTATTCAATTTTCCCAGATGCCATTGCACTAGGACAATGTAAGGACAGCTTCAAGACAACTGTTGATTTCAGCTAATTATCTTGCCTTTAAATGCCTTTGCCTCTGGCAATAACACAGGCGGTAATATGATTCACTTAGATACGTACCGGCAGCTGAAGCATTGGTGGCTGAAGAGCCAGGGTAGCAACAGGGGTCTGCGATATCTATTGGTATTCAGATAGAAGCCATTGCCTGCCTTTTGGATGTGCTGAATGATGTTCCCAGAGGGACAGCTGTGAATGCTGGAGGCAAATGCACCTTCACATTTTCAACCTTAGCTGCTGCCAAAGGCATGAAACCATGATAACACAGGGTTTGCTGCTTTCTAGGGGATTCAGAGAAAAGCTATATATATCGAGGAGCGAGCAGCAACAATATTGCTGTTTGTGATTACTTGCATTTCAAAGAAATCCACAGAGAGCTGGCTGAAATTAAACCCAGGCAGAAAAACAGCATTTGACAAGAAAATGAAGAAGGTTTAAGAGGCTAATAGCCAAGTTTCAGCTTTAGCCATGATGTGAGTTTGCAAGGTTTTTAAATTATACACTGAATCTGGATAGTAGACCTTGGATGAAATAACTTGTTAGTGGTGTTCATTTGAGTAAAGACGAGGAAGCTGTGTATATAAAAGTTTATTTTTCTCTTGAAATATTGATGACAGCAAGCACTTGTTTATATTCGAGTCCAGACTCAGACTGCTGGGTTCACAGCACTGTCCAATCAATTATAGCCAGCTGTATTCATATTCAGTGTAGGGAGAGACACATTTCAGGTATAAACAGATTAATGGAGTGACCAGTAATGACTATAATTTAGATATAAAAACATTTTTAGCCCTTTCCTTTTATTACAGTGTTAGTAAATGCATTTTCACTATGGAGGGAGTTTGTAATGTTACTGAAAGACAAACACAGTGGTGATGTGAGGATAAATGGATGGGATAGTAGTTAATCACTGGCTTTTTTTTTTTTTTTAAAGCATCAGTCACACTCCCTCCATCTGGGAGGATATAAATGTCCATCACCTTCATCTTCCCATTTGACTGTCCTCCTCTACAACATTAGAGATGAATCAGGCAGATTGAGATGGAGGAGTAAAGTGGAGCTTGACAGCCATCTGGACAACAAACAGCATTGTAATAAACATTAGGATGAAAAGGTGTTTAATGTGATTCAATGGCAGCATGTCAAACCTAAATGGTTCTCTCTGCTTTTGCCAGCTGCAGTGTTATTTCTTTACTCTGATATTCACATCTGTATATAGTAAAGCAAAGTAACACTGTAAGCATACAGTGTCAGTATATTTTTGTCATGTTTTCCACTCTATATGTTGCTGGTTTAATTAGCAAACGCATTAGACTTTTAACACTTTGACTAATATTAATCATATAATTTATTTACAATTAAAAAAAAAATGTATTATCTTTAATGTTATAAACATTTATATCACCATTTTATTTAGAAGGTGGTGATGGTGGTTGATAAGTCTGCAAATAAACAGTTGTGTTCTCCACATCAGTGCCATCTATATTTAATATTTGAGCTTCCCCAGACGCAGATAGTTGTCTGTCTAGAATGTTTGCTGTGACCCACTTTTTTTCACCATGGGTTTAGCAGCTATTAAGTTGAAAAGGGTTTTAAAGGTTGAAATGTCACAAAAGTGATAGGTAAAACAGAGGCAGTTTGCAGTATTTTCTTAACAGAAGCTGTTTTAGTTGTAGACCTAAAGGTCACTTTGCAAAGGGCATCGGGCCAACTTTAGTGAAATATGAACACACTGAAAGAATGGAAAGGAAAATCTGTCTTTCTTAAGACCCAAGAGAAGTTTAGTAGATGTGACAAAAGAAGAACACAATGGACGAAAGATTAAAATGTAGTGTCAGTCAGCCTGCACCTGAGGGGCCGCAGCCCATCATCACCTGAAAGTCTTATTAGGAGGAAAGGGAAAGACGAGGAGATAAAAGGGAGAGTGGTGCAACTGTTCAATGAGTCTTACATCATTTCTTTTGCTCTGTCGAAGGCAGGAAGCTATGATTAGTTTTAATAAAGAACCAAGGGAACAACACAAATTCTTAATTGTGCACAAACGCCTATATCTCAATCGGTTTGTCATCAAGTGTAATTTGCATATAGATACATTATAACTGATACTTGTTAACGTTGACAATAAAATGACCAAGTTATTTTATAAGTTATTATAATTTTACAGTGTTTTAGTGGGGTCGTAGATGAGCTGGTGGTGTGCTCGAGCTGCAGCAAATAGTGGACGGGTGGGTGGGGAGGACGTAGCTCTGCACATTCTAGAGGAAGCAACTGTGCAGTTATATCTAAGCCTTTTTAAGGTATGAAGGGATTATTTTCAAACAAACAGCAACTTCTGAATATTTAATTTGAAGACAGGAAGATGGGTTTTTGGGGTTTAATCGATGACCACAGAGGGACTTTAAATATCTGGGCTGGCATGCTGCAGGAGATCTTCACAGGTTAAATAAAAGTTGTTCTTCACTCATGTAGTTTCAGAAGGTGCCCTTGAGCAAAGGCTTTAACAAGAAACTGTACAGCAGCAGCAGTAAAGATTTGAAGTTGCTCTTGGGAAAAATAAAAGGAAAATTATAATAAGAATGTGAAGTTCTATTGCTGTAAAAGGCCCCTCATGTTTTAACAGTCACCAAATCTACCACTACTAATGAACTATTCTTATTCTCATCCTATGTGTCAGAATAATGTGAGTTCTAAATTAGCCAGTGAGTCAGACAATAAATTCATGAATGCTCCAGCTGAGGGAGGTGCTCACTTATCAGCAGCAGAAACCTACGGCTGTACTGGCAGCTTCCAGGTGTGAATGTGGACTTAGATTAATGTAAACAGAGCTGCAGAAGAGCAGCCATGCTCAGTCAACTTCCGATGACTTTCAGCAGAATCACGTTGTCCTCTCTTATATAATACGGCTGGAATATTCATTTCAGTTGTTTCAAGCACTGCAAATATGAACTGAAGTTTAACGCTTGTTGGTCGTGCATGAAAAAACATGCTTTAGCAGCTGGCTCATTCCATTTTCATCAAACTTTTTTTTGGTTTTTTTTGTGTTTAGTTGTCTTCTGTTTTGCTCTTTAATTTTACTGCTTTGCTGCTTTCAAGCTGTGTTTTGTCATCACTCAGAAATGTTCTTGCCATCTTGGTTGAGAGAAAATGGCAACAATTGGTTAAATGTGTGGTTTCTTTGTCACTAAAATGCACAGAAATGCCCCATTAATAGTAGCCCAGGGTAATAAGTGACAGCTGTGGCAAAAAAATAAAAATAAAAAAGAATTATCCCAAACCTTTTTTGCATGCCTCTGCTTCTATGAGTTTTTCAGTTTGCCCTCTATCCCACATAACAAACAAATAGCATAAGGGCAAACTGTGGAACACAAATGTTATTCCATTAAACTAAGTCATGCTTGAGCCACAGCTGATTGTTTTTTTTTTTTTTAAGAGTAGTGTTATGCTTGTTTTTCACAGTTTGAATGGCTTTGATGCAACATTTGGCCTCTCCATCTTTCAGCTGCTCCACAGATTTACTTTAAAAGATTCATCAGGTGCAAAGCAGCTAAGGTCTGCCTATAAATAAACTCTCACGTTGTAATTTTTTTATCATTGTTCCTTTCTGCATTTTTTCCCCCCGCTTGGGTCTTTTACACATCCAAGAGAAGGTCATGCTTTTTGACACTGTCAGTGCCAAGCATACAGCAAAAAAAGAGAGGGTGGAAAAAAAAACAAAACAAGAATCGAAGCAAATCTGATTAAACTCACATTAGCATCTAGAGGAATCTCATCAATCAATGCTGCCTCCCTGAGCATACACCTAAAGGCCATTCAATGCCCAAGGACTCTGTGAATTTATTTTTAGGTTGCGAGTAAATAATTAAATAAAAGGCTCCTTAAACCCTTGACCTTTTGTCAATGCCCATGGTTTATCCTTTGACTTGACACAGTCATTTGAATTCAATCACCGCGCTCATCCCAACATCTGCTTTGACATTTATATTTATAAATGATTGTATCAGACAGCAAATGATATTTTGCACTCGTAGCTGTGACACCGGCTTCAAGGTAATGTTGTTGGAATGAGAGGGGAAATCACAAGTGACTCGATGACCTTGGTGATGTCTCGTGATTTAGATTTTACTTTGTCTAGACAGACCCAAAAGTCATATGGATGTAACACACAAAACACATGCACACAAATACACAATGTGTTACTGTAGGTCACTGGGGAAAAAATAAGTGTTTACACTTGCAGCATCGTTCAGAATTAAACATATGCACAAGCAAATTCACACATAAGTACATAAATAGTCACTCTTACAAAAAAGCAGACTTGATATGGGATGGACCATCCAGCTGTTATATAAGCAACCCATATCCCATAAATACCCCCCACCCCCATTCCAATCTCTGTCCCTGCCAGGCCAAATTGCAGGACAAGAAATTCCTGGAAGATGCTAAGTCAACATTTAAACATCACTTGGATAATGTGTCTTGGCATGCATTATTGTTTTTTTTCTGCTGTATGTGTGCAAGGAGGGGTTTGTCTACAGTATCATTAAATGTAGATATTATGATTGTAGTTGCTATATATCTGTGTTTTTATTATAGGATATAGATGACAGCTGAGAAAAGATGAAAGGTTGAACACGTCATGGTCATTAGGAAATCAATGAATTGTCGTCTGTCACATTTTGTATGAATTACTCGTATATGCATGACTGCCGAGTGAGTGTGAGAGCAAATTAGTCCAAAATTGCCATATCCTTAGCTGCACTCTTGTCCTTCTTTGTGTTTCCGAAGGTGTGAATTTGCAAGGACGGCTATGAGCCCCCAGGTGAACACTGCTTGCTTGGTGTTTTCTCTGGACAGATCTGTGTGCCGGTGTGCTGAACAGCAATTTCCTGTTTAGAAGCCTTGAGATGGAGTTCTAAAGTGCCACTCTGCTGGGGCACTCATGTGGGTAGAGACAGGAACACCCGGAGGGGATGATTAGGGACAAAGGGCTTGCTTGATCCGAACAGAGATTGTATTGTGTTATTGGATCTTTGTGCTGGCAAAGAAAATTTAAGGCCAAGACTGATTAGTGGTTTCTGCAATATCATTTGTGACCAAATGGCAGCTGTTTGACGGTGTGCCCAGAGGGTCATTGTGCTGGCAACCCACGAACCTGCTGGTGAACATGTTTAGCCTCAATCGACTTACCTCCACAGGAGACATTGTGGGGCAGTGGAGGACACACTTGAGGAATTTCTGAATCCAATTGATACACCCTTACTAGGAAACTCGCACAATGTGGCAGCAGACGGTTTTAGATATTGTTTTTTTGTGCTCAGTCTCCTCAAGAAAGGAGGCTCAACCGATTTCACACTTTTGAGTCCAGGGGAGGAGTGCACCCTGTCATGGAAAACAGTGGATCAACTTTGTATTCTTGCAAGTACACATGAGTCGTCTTGTGCCATGAAAAGACTGGGATCATTTATAGAATGTCCTGGAATGAGTTTTCCTGACAATGTAAGAGGCTCAGCCAGTCTTGAAGGTGCTTGGAACAGAACTGCTGGTCTATTTAATTGAAATGAGTCAGCTGGGATGGTTCTGGCATCTGATTAGGATATCCTCCTGGATGAATTCCGGTGGAGGTAGCTATGGGAGCACAACATGTTGGATGGATTATCTATCTGCCCTGGGAATGCCTCAGGAAATGTCTGGGGAGGCCATCTTGGCTCAGCTTGTTGCCACCGTTACCCGTACTCACTGGAGTGAATCTCAATATGATCTCATCTGTATTCACAAATATATGTCGAAGCCTTTTTATATGTTCAAACCCACTTCTGAATATATCTTAAAATATATATGGAGTACATTTCAGTTGTACATTTGTGCATGTGTCTCGACTATGTTCCCCCTATGGCTGTGACTCAGCTGTGTGCTTGGGTGAGTCACTGTGACCTGGGGGGAGTCGACTGCCAGTGGAGGAGATATCCAAGGCACGCAACCATGGGCCTTCAGCCCTGTGGGGAGAGAGAGATGCAGTTTTCTCGACAAGACAAGTCTGGCACTGGAGTGACGTGACCTCAGGGAACCCAGGCGGGGCGGTCAGACTGGGAAAGGTAGTTTCAAGGACAGTGCGGTCTAGAAGGGGGCGAAACCAGCCTTCCTGAAGAACACATTTAAAAATGTAGACATGCGTGTGCAGAAACCCCACATCAAATTTAATGCAACATCCATGTCAGACTGGATTACTTCCCATGCAGGCAACTAATTTATCCATCTTAGCTGTTGCTCTGCAGTGACAGAGTTTTGAGGCTATGCTTGACAAATTTTTATTTTTTTTCTTTTAAGTCTGCTCATTGAAACACAGACTAGCCTTCAATGGTTCATATTTTGGGAAATTAAGCATCTACACCCTGCTTCTAAAACAACTTTCATACCAAAACCCTTTTTTTTTTCTCCAGCACTTAGCAAATGCGTAATTATATTACTGTGTAAACACTTCGCCCCTGCTTCAAGGAAAAAAAACAAAAAAAAAAAAACACCTGAAAGCCTTTTGTGTGACCATTCCCTGCAAGGCTAGACCTGACAGATTAGCTCATCTACTCAGTTGATAGATCAGAAAATGGAGTTGCTGAAGGGCACTGTAAGACAAGCAGTAGACTGTTTGTGTGTGCGTGTGTCTGTGTGTGTGTGTGTGTGTGTTTGACGTGTATGGTGTGTATGGTGGGTATAAACATATCTTTCATGCCCCTTCTGTCACAGCATGTTTCATCCTCCCAACATGCCATTGTTTGTGTTCACATATGCTCCAGGGTTTATTTTGCATTTGTCTGTCTTTGAGGGACTCCATATGATTCTGTCACTGTATCTGCAGATGGTATGTGCAATATTAATCTGACTCTCTAAATTGGGACCTATGCATTTGCCAGTGGCGACTGGAAAAGAAAAATGAACCTGTTGTCAAGATGGCTGAAAAACTCATCTGATGAAATGTGAACCTTAAGGGCGAGATTGTGTGACATGTCAATATGTGTCTCAACTGCTCTTACACTCTGCTGCTCTCTGCAGAGCTTTGGATGAGTCATAAATGTTATCAGTAAGAGTAGAATATATCTTACCCTCATCTTCAGCAGGTTCACGTTTTCCCCAGCTTAGCCAGTTTGTTATCACTCAGAGGAAAAGGAATGTTATTGCAATTCTGTTTTCAATTTACAGCTTACAGCAATATCTTTGAGAGACAAACATGGATATGGCACTGATTACTGGTGCTTAATGTAAATAAACTATAATTATAGTATGGATAAGATTAGGCAACGAAAACATGTAATTATGATTAGGGAAAGGTTCAGATTCCGATAGTAGCATTATTGGCATTAGATACACACTGCGAGGAATGGAATTGTACAGTATTGATGTAAATTCTAAGGACACTTGTCTGGAAATGAAACCACAACAAACATGTATAATTTCTATTCCCCACATAGAACACGTGTCTGCTGTAGAGAGTTACCATTCTCTGTTTTTCAACACTTTTCAGTAAATTTGAGTGTTAAAATGGGTTGAGATTTTTTAAAAAGAATTTCAAAGATTCACTGACATGGCATCCACGCATCAGATTTTCTATAAACTGGCTTCAAAGCCACAGATCTAAGAGGATATGTGGATAGGGTCAGTGCACCATATTCCTTGTTGTATTTCTGAAAAGGCACTTTTATCTCTAGCCTGTGTATGTGTGTGTGTGTGTGTGTGTGTGTAGTTGTAGTGGTATTAGTAGCAGCAGTAGTAGTTGTAGTAGTAGGATATCCAAACAACTCTCAAATGTCTCACTGTCACATCACGTTTGACTTTCTCTAACCATTTATATCCGAGTACAAGGTGATGCAGTTGTGTTGGGGGGGAGGAGGGTGTGTATAACATCATGTCACTCCTGTCTCCATGCTCCATCAATCCTGACAGTGCTCATTGCCACAGTTCATCCTGAAACCAAACTGTGAAACAGGCCTAGCAGTGGTACAGGCTTGACCTATGAGGCTTTGATTATGTCCGATTGTCACCTGATGCAAACAGTGATGTGAGGAGACTGGACTTCATGGTTTCCCTCAGTCTTATTTCATTGCTCATATCAATGAAACATAAATCATGAGGACCTTGAGGACGCAAAAAACAGGCTGCGTAACAGGGAAATAAAATGTGAGGATACCTGCAACAAGACCAAAAAGTGCAGATGAAATGAAGCAGCAGAACAGGTGGCTTCCCCACAGGGAGACTGAGAGCTACTGGGTCTCCGCTGCAAGTAAGGTGCAGACAATTTGAAACCCAGAGAACTCTTAAATCTTTTATCGTAGCTTAAAAATCACATTTTATACGGAATGCAAAGTAGTTTCTAAATAAGGAATGTCTGTAAACTTTTCTTGGGTGTTTTTTTTTAATTTTTTTTTTTTTTAATCAACATCAGTCAGACTGTACTCTTATCTGCAGAGTAACCCAAAGCAACAGAGTGTTCTAATTTCACAGATTTAGTCACAGTGAATAAGTCAGTCTGTGTGAGAGATTAGAGATTTAAACATGTCTACACCTGCAGCTTTCTCTCCCTGCAGGGCCGGCATGCTAATAAGGAACAGAGTAAATGCACATGGTCCATGAAGTTCTGAGGGTTAGTAGGAAAGTGGGATTATTCACTACAAAGGGAGATGAATGACTTTTGGTTTCCAAGTACATGGCTACTAATCTTTTAAAAGTGATGGCAGAGTGGAGGCATAAATGACTTCTATCAGGACTGTTGTAGGTCACAATGCTACTTTAAAACTTTTTTAAATGTCCAATGCAGTTTCTGATGTCTTTTTAATGACTTCTGCCTCTCACCATTTCAAGTGGTTCAGAAGTTTTGATGAAAGTTTGATTTTATTCTTCTGAAATACAAGTCAACTTGCTGATAACACATTATTTTAAATAGTTATTTCAAAGTCCTGTACTGTCAAAGAGCTCAACGGGTGAGGCTCTTCAACACAAACATTCTCATGAGAAATAAATGTAATCTCAAACACAAAATAAGTCTTACTTCAAGGTAAAAATAATTATGAGGCACTTGTCTGTTTCACTTGCTGTGATCACAACAGTTGCTGGTAAACTTAGCCAGGCATATGAAGCAAGTCTGGCTTATGGCTCCGCTATTTAGACTCAGGCTAAGATGGCTTTGTCAAAAGAAACACCACACTGTATTATTTTGAGTGTTTGAAATTATAGCAGACCATTGAAAAGAAATCAGCACTTGTCTATTTGTCTTTATGCTAAATGACCTGGCTGGACAAATCAGATAATTGTCAAGGAGGTCGCATGTAGCTAGTTTGGCAGTTAGCAAGCACATTGCGAACAGGAGTCTGGATCTTCAGCAGTTAAAACAAACAGTGCATTGTTTTAAATAGATATGTTTTTTGCCACCTGTCATCTATTATTCAGTGTCTGCCAATATCGAGTCCCAATCTTTTACTGTTTTCTGGATAATGCACACTTCAAGTATTGTTGATTAGCTGTAGTACCTGGTTGCGCCACCAAGTGGAGCCTTTTCCTGTTACTGTCTGAAAAGAGGAAGTGGGCAATTCGGCGCTGGCAAGCAGACAGTATTGGGGTTAGCGTGTACATGGGCACCATGACAAAGTCTTGTGCAACGCTTAATGACCTCCAGCCAGCACACGCATGTCACATCAAGCTGGACTCAACAGGGATTATCATACCTCAGTGGCACATGTGACTGCTATCTTTGTGGTTTCACTTAGAAATATCAGCACATGACAAATGTCTAAGTACTCACTTTATGATACAAACCATTCAGTATTTTTGCTTGACACTGCTTCATTTGTTAATATTTTGTAAATTTACAAAATCTGTATGACATCAAAAGTAAACAAAGGATTGGGCGTAGATTTGTGCTGATCCTGATTGCCTTGATTGACCTCGATTCTAATCTAAGGATAAAGAATTATTTTTTTAAAATCAATGGGAGATAACAAGCACCTGCGTCATTTTATCTGATTACTTTTCATGCATAAACAAGATCAGTGCCTGACAATACAAATCCGAACTTAGTGTCTTCATAATTTAAATTGCAAATGAGTCATAAAACCCCAGTTAGCTATAATCACCCATTTTACATCACATATAAATCTGCCTTGTGTTTATGTTCTCTGAATGAATTGACCGTATTGAAGAAATGCAGGCAAACCCACACCACTGCCACTGGGCTGACACTATTGTTGTGCTATAAATACATATGGACAAATACCATAAACTCTCATTTGAAGTTGGTCAAAGCCAGCCAAGCGTGCATCTATAATATATGCCTTGTAATATGAAGCAAAAAGTGCATATTCTCCTGCCTCCTGCTTTCTACTGTTTCTCTGGGTGAGAGAAACACCTGAGGCTTGACAGAGCTAATGCCTTTAACAGCCTCATCTTACACTGTGAAAGGGTTAAGACTTCAGCCCAAGTAACAACTTAACAACTTCAAGTCCACCTCATACTTCAGATGTGATGAATCTTTAATGAGTCCTGAGGGGAAACTCGCTTATCTGCCTCAGAAAATAGCAACAGGATACAAGAAAAGAAAAATAGAATGGAAATGGGGGGGATGCTACATGAAGAGATAAAAAGATGCTATAGAGAAGAATATTTGATCTCACTTTAACACTCTTACTTTTTGTACAGAAATGTGCCATACTGTGTGCTACAGAATAATATAATCCAAAGTAGCTTCTTTATGCGATACACTAGAAATCCTAGGCAGTTTGGGAAGAGTGTACAGTTCATTGCTGGAGAAAAGCCTGAGCTGCAAGTTGCACCTTGGATGGATGAGAAAAATGGTGAAGGTGATCATTTTAGAGGGTGTGTGAGTTGTATAGATTTCTGCTCAGGATGGAGTACTGTCCTTGTTCTCAACTCCACCGGTGCTTACAGGATGCCAAGGTCATCCCAACAACAGATCCAGACTACAAATTGGCAGCGCACATGGCCTCTTGCCTCCTGTTGTCGGTCGAGACATACTTCAGGAAATTCACCATAATACGGATAGCTAAAAATAAATAAAAAATAAGCAAAAACAAATTTGTGGTAATAAAAACTGGCTGTGTAGCAGATATGTTTCACACTCTAGGCCTGACAAATACCAGCGTGCCATCTGGTACAGTATAGCAAGATTCTGCATGATAACTGACCGTGAATTGACGATTTATTATAACTTTGTCACATGCATGTTCTTGATATTTACTGTTATGTTTATCCCACCTTCTCTCTTCTACTTGCCTGTCAAATTTTATAAGACAACTAGTTGCAGTGCAACTGCAGTCCGCATTTATCCCCTTGATTTTAGAAGACCAGCTCTACCTTTTTTTTTTTTTTCTTCTTCAGTTTTTCAGGGTGTGTTTCACAAATGCTTCAAGTGTAAAGGTTATGTTTAGGATGGTGATGGTTATGTTTACTTGCTGATCTAATTTCTGAACAGAGAGAACATCTTTTCTGATTGAAAAAGCTTTTCATAACCTTTAGTGTGATTTAGTGTAGTAGCACCAATTATATTTCATGGTGTTGTGTGCATTAAATTTTTCTTCAGAGTTCACTACGGCTTGTTGGTACATAAGCACTTTTAGTATAAATAGAATAGAATAGAATAGAATAGAATAGAAT
>NW_007577759.1:666701-720719 GCF_000690725.1 Stegastes partitus
GTATAAATAATAAATATATGTGATAAATAGTAGAGACTACAGACTAATGTGAGTTCAGTACCCGTATTACACTTGGGTAGAACGTGGTAGAACTAGTTCCTTTATCTGAATTACTACGAGCCTTTAAATCAAACCCAGACCTCGAAACATTCTCAAAGCTTTCGGAAGGTCAGACTGAAATCAAGAGATGAGTTTACTGAAGGGCTACTGGAAGCCTGGAGTGTGCAGCTCCAAGCATCAAGGATCGTTGAACTTTAGTTGCCCATAAAGCCTGTGCTTTATGGTGCTTTCAATTCCTGGTAAATGTACCTTGTCTACAAAAAGACATTGTGCAAGGTTGTCATACTATGTTGGATCTTAGCTCTTACATTGAAAAGGAAAGGATATAACACTTTTTATTTGGGTCAGATTTGTGTTTAGCAAATAAAGAAATAGAAAACTAGACACTATGTTCCTGCTTACAATAGCTGTTTCCATGATGGCATTTT
This sequence comes from Stegastes partitus, assembly GCF_000690725.1. NCBI lineage: Eukaryota > Metazoa > Chordata > Actinopteri > Pomacentridae > Stegastes > Stegastes partitus. Next base: position 667,190 of record NW_007577759.1, read on the forward strand.
GCCACGATGACACAAGCAGCACACAAATAAACACAAACTCACAAGGTGAATAAATACCAGCTTCGCCATCATGGCTGTTAATCAAGCACTGTAATGCTCAACTCTCAGTTGCATTACATTTGTAATGCTCTTTTGATACATCAACTGCTGTACACTTCAGATAATTTCAGTGGGAAGTGCCTCCAATATGGCTTGTTTTTCTTCATCCTGAGTCACTGGAGGCTCAATTAGCAACTAAAAATAAAGGGCTTTTCAAATCTGAAAACACAACAGGGATTATCTTTGAACTTAGAACACCTAAATGGGTATGTTTTGGGGCATTATTGCGTGACTGACAGCTTTTTCAGCATATCAAACTCGACATTAGTCGCCCCTTGTTGCAAATCCCCACACATGCTCCTTTCTCCTCCCATTTTATGGGATTCTGATTTCAGTTGTTAATTTCTTGGTGAAATCACTTTGTGAGCCATGGACTCCAGTCAGAGCTTCAGAAGTTTAGTTTGCCTTCCTTTAGCGTGCCTCTAAAAGTTCTTTCTGTGCATGCCATTTTGCAAAATTAATCCTGGATGTCTTATTCTTTGAGCTTATAAGCGGTTTCTACTGTTTCACTCTCCGTCTGTGCCTCACTTGCTGATCCGATTTTTAATAAATTGTGAACTGAGTTGTGTCTGGTGATTCTCACTGATCTCTGAAAGCAGTTCTTGTTTGATTTGCCTGTTTGATTAAATGAACAATTACACAGTTCAGTCTGCTGCTGGTCTTTCAGGATCTGTCCTCAGTCATAAAAACTCAAGTTTTGCACCTTATTGACAATATGTATTTTTGCATGTGCATTTAGCTAAACAGTTCAGAGATAATTTATTACAGAAAAAATCAATGACCCTTAAGATCACACTGGTGCCCTTAGCAGAGTAACCACACTAGTAGCTCATCACATGCCAATGAACGTGTTTCAAGTTTGTCAATCAAAGCTTGTACAAATACTTTCCTGTAGCTGTTAAGCAGGTTATGTCCATACTGTCTCTAGTGACAACCTGTTTTTTTTTTTTGTTTGTTTGTTTTCTTAGGTGCTAAATACCTTTTCCTATGAATCAAATGCCAATGAATCTAACATTTTATGTAATAACCTTAAATTAATATTTATTTAAACTTGACCTCAGATAACCTTAACCACATTGCAATAAACTGCTGGTACATTTCCACCACATACAGCAATAACAAGGAGAATATAGATTATAGATTACTGTGGTGATACTATAAGTGCTGTGTGAACATACTTCTCTGATGTAAAATCATAATACAGCACAATAAATTGTTGGCAAATCTAAATGATTAAATGTGCATCATATTTTTTTGAGATTTAGTTTGCCTTATGACCTGCCAAGTAATCAATGTAGAAAAAAAATCCAAACTGAATGTGTGCTGTTCTTGAGCAGACTGCAGGCAGTTGGGGCTGCAAAGAGTAAAGCTGGGTGGTAAATTAAAAAGCAAGGATGTCAGAGGTCTCTGAAGGCATTAAAGTCTCTGCTAATTACAGAAGTGAAAAAGTCAAATCTCGTCTTATTTGTCTTTTACTTTCCCTCTCACAATTTGCCCTTTTTGGCCTTTTTAAAGTTGGAGATATTAAACATCATTATGTGGTGAGGGAACTTCACAGTGGAGCAGTGATATAACAAGGGTTTGTTAAACTGCGTGATGAGAAACTTTCACATATGGGGCTTTAGAAGTAAACAAAGGAAATCTGTATTTTACATCTTTCATTTGTGTCTGACTTGACGAGGGTGGTTGTTTATGCGCTTGTGTGTGTGCATGTGCAATAGTTCCGCTGTATTTAGGATCCTATTCATCATCTGCCTGTGATGATTATGGATTGGAGTATCTTGATAGTCAGGCTTGGTAATTAATCCCAGTTTATACTGAGTGTGTTTTGGCTAAAGGAAGAAGTTACGCAACATCCCTCTGTTACTCTGCACACAGTGTTACTGAGCCCAAGCAGATTACATTTGAGCTGTTAATGAGGGGAGCTGAGAACCAGGCAGTGACATGCATGCACAGTTAATATATACAGTTGAACACATGTTATAAACACAAGCAGAAACCTAAGAGAAACATGCGGGCGTCGGCGGTCATTCTCACCAACTAACCCATAGCGCCAACGCAAGAGGCATAGTCTAAATTAATGTGAAAGGTCAAATTATTTTCTGGCTGACATTTTACATCCCTATGTGCATCATTGATTGAAGTTCTAGTTCAGAAGTCATTAAATGTCATCTCTAATGAAGTCTGTGGTATATTGATGTAACAGGGTGGTATCTTTCGGTTTCATGACTTTTTAAACACTGATTTTAAAAGTGGTCACTATCATAAATATTACCGACATCGCATTTCTTTGTGGCTACTTTGAATGCAATATGTGTGAAGGGATCAGTGATGACAACTGATGAGCTTGTTAGAATGTGCAGTACACAGGAGGTTAGTAGGAGAAGTCATGCAGCTTGACTAATTGAAGAAGCTATATTTCTCATATTAATAGAGTCATAATATGTCTCTTGAGTCTGTGTTTCATTCAACTATATGTTCTCATATGTCATATTTCTATAATCTCCTTACAGAGCCTTCTGTACAGGTTAATAACATGTCACCCTTCAGCTTATATCACATTTTTCTCGCTTTGCTTTGGCCTTATCTGTTTGACATAGTGTACGAGAAAATTCTTCCTTAGAATCTTTAAAGCAACAATTAAGTACAAACAGTAATGAGAAACATCGCTGTGCTGCTGGGTTCAAACTGTGTGCAGCTGCAAAGTTGGAAATGTAGGTTTTAAATTATTAAAATATAGTTTGTCAGTTTTTAATTCATGTGACCACAGTCTGCTGGTTGATTACACAGTAAACTGTAGCACAGCCCTATGGGAGTCCTAACGAGAATTCAATTGAATTTAAGCACATTTTGTGTGCTACTGAGGATTTATGGGAGCAGGATGATGCATGTGGGATTGAGTTAAAGAAACCACAGTGGCCATGTTCATTGTAATGAGAGAACATGTTACTCTCTGCCACTGTGAGGCTAATTGACAAGGTTTTAATAGTTTTTGGTTAGCAGTGGTGATTTATGTCATACAGACTTTACTGGGCTGTGGTTACACAGGTTATGTGTGTGTGTTAAAAGAATCAATTCATTCTCTGTCATTTTGTCAAATTTGTTGGTGATAATTAAAGCAAATGATATCGTCAGACTATTTTGAACACATTTTAGGTAAAATAACTATTGAAGTTACTAGTCGTCATGGTATTGTGTTTTCAGAAAAGTGGTGTAGTTCAGCATTTACTAATGGGCATCGTGAGTTTACTGATAGTTATCAATAATCAACAGACAATGTTACTCTTGATTCCTCTTTTATAAAATATGTATATATGTCTTTATTTTCATATTATGGATATCTCACAGTAATGAAGGGTTAAAGTCCTAAAAACTGAGCCATGTGCAGACTGCATTATTTATGCAGGACTCCCTGCACTCCCAGCTCTGCACTCGCTGAAGAGCTTGTACCTCAGCTGATGAAAGGGCTAGCTATGACGGCACGGTGCTGTGGTACATTGCAGACGGTTGTGTAATAATCAGAGGGATTCACTTGCTGTCCTTTGCAGCTGCTACCCTGCCCAGTGGAGGGAGAGGTGCCAGCACAGGGGTCCATCAGCCAACTGCGGCACTGTTTCAAGTGCACTTTCCTGGAAGGAAGAGACTCATTGGACCAAACCAGACTGTACTATTCTATATATATATAAAAAATGTGCCATTTCAATGAAAATATGCTTCTGGTAGGGTTATGCAATGACCACACTAATATTCTTTGCTGTTTACCAAAAAACATGTTTCTATGTTTTTGCTACATTTTGTTAAATTATATATCTTCAAATACCTAAAAATGTTTTGCATTTTTTCACACATTCCAATGAATAACACCTATCGATACAACAATAGGCCTCTCGAAAACGGGTGGCAACTTTCAGTATACTGGTTACCTGAATGCTGGTTAACAGCTCATTAGCATAAGTGCTGAAGAGTAGGTTTTGGCCTGCTTATGCAGAGGAAGGCGAGACTATTAAATAAATATGATTGAAAGCCTTTTTCTGGGCAATTTGTAGACTTACAGTTGCAATCAAAATGTCTTGCTCAAAATTACTTACTTTGATCTTGCTGAGTTTGAGGTTTTACACATATTTTCTGATGATCTTACGTTTTTATAAGTTGAGTAACATATTCAACTTAATAATGGAATTGCATTATAAGTTCTCTAACTTGTAGAATTGCGTTGTGATGCAGCTATTTAAGGCTACAACATTTTTGCAAAACACAATAAAAGCCTTTGTGAACTGTACAATAACAGCATTTTCCTTTGCTGTCATATAGATGTAAATCCCTATGAGGAGCTGAGCGAAAAGAATAAATTATTTTATTGCACCTAAAAGGCGATGGATTAAAAAAAAGAGATTTTCAAGACACTTCAAGTTCCAAGAGACTCTGGCAGCAGCATATGCAAGTTTACATTTCATGGCACAAAGGCAAAGCATCCTGGGTGTAGAAGAAAGAGCAAACTTTCTCTAAGGGGAATAATAATGCCAGATACTTGCAAGAAGGCCTGATGAAAGCAGAAGCGAAACTGTCTTCACAGACTATAAGAAGAACACTAAATAAGCAGGGAGTAAACGCCCAGAGACCCACCAGACTCCATTCTTGACCAGAAAGCACATAGGTTGCCTTGAATATAAGAAAAATGTCGGTATGCAGTACGTCTTGTACAAGGCGTGTTTGCTAAAGGAACTGGGAAGCTTGACTATGTGACTGGAATTTTGCATTATTTGAAATACCAGACCGTTTTGAAGAAGAATGTGATGCCTTCGGTGCCTAAATTGAAGCTTGACAATAGTAAGACTTTCTAGAAAGCTATTAACCCCGAGCACACAGTGTCTGTCTGTCTGTCTTTTGGTAAGATTACACAAAAACTATCAGGCCAGAACTCATGGTGGAGTGGTAGAGCATGGTCAAAGGAAAAATGCATCAAATTTTCACTGTAGATCTGGATCGTCCTCTTTAAAATTGTGACATTTTTTAAAGAGTTTGAGTTTTTAGGTGGCCATGTATTTGATGTGGGTGCAGATTTTCTATGTGACCATATTTATCTTCTCATGTAAATCTTCATATCCACACCAGGATGTATATTTTCAGTTGAACCCGCATGGCTCAAATTAAGTCACTTTTTCATACAAGCTCTTTATATTGTGTTTCTGCCTGCAGTGGAGTGTAAACCCAGCTACTATTTGACACCTTTCTAATTACACGCAGAATTTATCCTCATTTAATCAATCATAAATCAGCATGGCAGGAACTTAGATAATCAGTGACTACTTTTTGATACTATTTATTACTAAATTATGGTGCTTATACAGTGTCATAGCTCTAAAATCACAGTTTCTATAATCCCAATGCTTGGATTTCTATCAGTCTTCTGTTAGCATCGCCGCAGTATTGGGCTCTCAAGAGGTTGATGTAATCAATCTATTCTACGCCTCGAACTGAATTCTGAGCAAACTGGTGTACATGATAGCAGAATGTTAATTTGAAGAGTGCCTGCTGCATTGTTTTCATTAGCTAAAGGAAGGGCTGTGAAATGAAGAGCGTTATTTATAGTCACATAAGTAGGATTGTCCTCACATGCTCTGAAATTTCAATGGCAGTTGTGCTCTAGATAACTGCTGCTGGGCAATCTGAGCACCTGAGAAGATATTACAGTGGACACACTCGATCCATGTACCATTAAAATATCACACTATTCCCTTCCACATCATCCAGTTTCCAGTTAAGTTTCCAAAGGTTTAAGTTAACAATGGCATATAGTAATTGGTAAATTGAATAACTGTAGCCATAAATGCCACAGAAATATTACTTCTACAATCACTATTGGTTCTGATAATCATAAACAATAATAATAATGAACCTATACACACTGACAAATGCGACCATTTTTATTGTAAAATTCCACAGCTATGTGCAATTCCCTTATGAAAAGGACTTTTTCCATGACATATATAATATATTATGCAGACCCTAACAGAATTGATCAGTGCCCCCTTTTTTATGCAATAATCAAATATACATAGATGGCAAACAACTAACATACTGTATGTATGAGAATCATATGAAATTTATTTTCTTGTAGGATGCCTTTTGCTGAGCTCTGTGGTTCCAGTGCTTGTTCTTTTGTTTTTCTGCAGTTTGACAAAATACATAAACAATAAAAAAAATTATCTACATGTGCTGTTCACATATATGTCTCCTTTGTGGGTCCCAAAAAAATAAAATGAAATCATGTTGTCAAAAATAAGTACAGTATAATAAACGTCCATGTCAATGCAGGAAAAAGGGATTAAGACCAGATGAGCGAGTCCCAATTCTTCAAATCATCCCTGTTTGACCGTAAACATACTTAACATGCACGCTACTGAGCATAGACACAAAAAAAGTGCTTCAGTACCTCCCGTACATTTTTATGTGTCTGCATTTTAAGTAGAGTGCACACATATAATAAATAAATAAATAAATAAATATCAAGCTTCTACCATCATGAAAAACAAACCAAAAAAAAAAAAAGTACCATAACATTTGTTTTCTGCACCACTGTGAAAACACACGACATGTTTCAGTCATCATTAGTATGATGGATTTTTAAAACAAAGTCAGAAATGTCTGATTTCAGTTCACCCTGATACAGGAATTTGTTTTTAGCAGTTTGTTGTTCATTTTAGCAAATTATCCTCATTATCCTAATGCTTATGGTTCTGTACCATATTAAATCTGATCTAAAATAAAACAAACAACAACAGCAAAAAAAACAAAACAAACTAAAACCCTCAACAGAAACTAAATAATACAATTCCAGAGCACCTGCAAATCCAGAGGATCATGAGGTGTGTTGTGTATCACATTTACTTCACTTTAAGCATATGTCCTCTCTTTCTGCATAAGTGAATTCACAAATAAACTTAAGGTTTGATATTCTCTATTGCATGGGTGTCAGTTTGGCACTTTATAAGATGTAATCACTCTGTTATACTTCTTTCAACTACTGAACACTGATGATGACCGGTCTACATTGCTACTGACACACTAACGCCCCTAAAGATGTGAGAAATAGCATTATGTGTACACTGAAGACAGGTTCAGACTACTAAAGCTGCAGCTTCGGAACACAACAGGACCACCATTAATTACGAAAGGGAAAGAACTCTAGGAAATATGAGATAATCTGATAAATGCATATGTTTGGATCATCACTGATGCTTTATTTATGGCAACTGTCAAGACCAAAGCAAACCCTCGTGGTGGTGGGAAAAGTGAAAATCATCAGTAGTAAGCTAGACAAGCAGATGTTCTTCTTCTGGTGGCTTGGGAACTGTTTTGTGTTTTTTTTTTTGCTTGTTTTTTTTGTTTTTCTTTCATCATTATTATTATAATAATTGAAATAAAGTCACCTACTCAGAAGCTGCACAACAGGTAATGTTGCAAGTCACGAATTCAACAAATATAACAGTTTGACAGTCCTTTGTGAGAGTAGTGTACATTGATCACAACATAGAAAAACACAAGATAAATAAGCTCAAGCTCCATCGACACATTGAACAAAAATGTATCTTTGATATAAATGACAGCATTCTGTGTTTCTTTTTCAGGGGCTATATGAGCATAAAATGCATTTTTCTTTCAACAAAATAAATAAATAAATACCATCAATGAATAAATAAATAAATACCCCATTACCCCCGAGTATTCTAGATGGTCAGTCCAGCATAATACAATAAGTATAATATACTGTATGATGATATACTGTAACAATGCTGAAATTACAAAATATATACCCTTTTTAAAATCCCAAGGGCTTGACAAATGTTTTCTTCCATTTATAATTTATGTACATAAACAATGTGATTTACACCCATTCTTTGTGAGTTTACAAGTCATACTGCAGCACTGTCTCCATTGATTGCATACTGGTGTCTATCAAAACTGATCTGCAAGGGGTTCTAATTCATGTGCATTATATGTTATCATACAAGACATTTACAATTCAGACGCCTCCGCTGTGTTCTCTGCTCTCGTCACACATTCAAGCAAATTTTTAAGGGTGGGGGGGAAGGTAAAAACAAATGAAACAACAATGAACTTCTGCTCAGCCCTGCAAATCAGTTTCCTCACTGTGTAATGATTTACAATCTAAATGTGATTCTGGAAGTGAGAGGCTTGATAATAAGGCTTCCACATCTGTTCTTGACACAAGCAGATGCTTTTTTTTTTGTCTTTTTGAAATGCTCAAGTTTATTTATTATTAAGACTTTTTTTTTTGTCATCTTAAATGAACTCTGCTTGACTGCAAAGTGCCCTCCAGCTGTCTTCACTGACATTTGCACTGAGGTTTAGATTAGTCTCAATGCCGCTACTTGAAGGTGAAACTCAACCTGTGGTGTTACAGCTGCAGGTGTCACTCTGATAACGCAAAGGGCAAGTAATGATTCGTTTTTATAACAACACGTAGCTTGTTTTAATATAGTTTCTCTTGTACCTGCTTGCGTAACCAATATACAATAGTGGTGTGTCATTATGTAAATGTGGGCTTTTAGCAGCACATGGAGGAGGGGCTGAAGGGTCAGTGTTGTCTATGCTGCAAGCTAATAGATGTGAGGAAAACCATTAAACCAGTTGTCTGGGCTGATCCTCCCACCTGTACGCAAGGATGATTCCTCGACTTAAAAAGATGAAGTGGGCCCTTTTTTTTTTTTTTTTTTTAAATCAGTTGATTTTCCAATTTTCCTAGAAAAAGAAAAAGTAGAATTAAATCCTGAATGATAATCAACAGTTGATTGTTTATTTTTTTTTAATCTTTTAGTTTCCATAGCCAACAGTAGAAGACCATAAAATATGCTGATTTTTGGCCTGAAAGGTGCATGCAATAAATGTAAACCACTATGTAATAGTAAAATATATACAGTGTCTGTACAGTTGAGCGTTGTCCATAAATAGCATCATCGCACTCTGACCACACATGAATAATGCAATGTGTAATTTTGCCAACATGTTAGCAAAAGAAAAGGAAATAATTTTGCGTCATCAAAATGGATCTGTGTCACTGTCTAACATTGCTCTTTTAAAGTGCTTCAGATTTTGTGTTTTAAGTGAAAAAGAAATGGTGATAATAATAAAAAAAAAAAGACAGTTAATTCAATTTATATTATTAATTTAGACTTAATATTCATCATGAGGACATGACTGGTTATGCTATTTTTAACTTGCTATTTATTTGTTCTCTTCAATGCTGTTTTATGTTTTTATTAATGTTTTTAAATCCATATCTTTTTATTTGTGTCATCATCAATCAGAAATAATTTCATTTCACTTTTGTCTTTAAATGATCTTCAAAACTAACTTGAAATTTCAGAATAGCTATTTATTTTCACTTTTTTATTGTGAAATTATTTGATTAGACTAGACTAAAACAATCGGGTTAACTACGATTTATACAAGCTTTAAAATTTCAATTCAAAATTCCAAAACAAAATAATAAAAACAAAGCAAAACTTTTGATCTCTCACACAATCGACGTTTTCACAGCACATCTATAAACCTCTTCACACCAGTTAAATGTAATGCTACAACATTTGCAATGTCTGTTAAAGTTATCTGATAAAACAACTCAAATTTAAAGGGATTAAAACAACAGAAAGAGAAGAAACACTCAAAATCAAATCTCTGGGTATTTCAGTGGGTCCCCTCCTTTTAAAATGTCACTTGCTGGCGCAGAGCATATGTAGAATGTAATTGACTGTATGATAAGGCTGGATACACACCCGCGCCTAGAGATAGAGATAGGAGACCCAGTAGACCAGGTTGAAGAGACCGAATGCAGTAGGGAAGAAGATGCGTGCATATGAGTCTATCTTGGCGATGCGGATGTGCAACCTGCCGTGCCGCCAGGCTCCGGAGCGGCAGTCTTCGAAACAGCAGAAGAAGCTGGTGCAGTCCTTTCCGTCCAGACACTCGTAACCGTACTCCTCATCTCGCTCCTGCATGTGTGTGGCGTTGTTCATCTGAATGGCTGTGGCCGAGCGTGGACGGATGTCCACTGTGGGTGTCTGCTTTTGACAGGACAAAATGACACAGTTAGCCACCGGAGCCTCAGAGCGGTGTCATCAAGGCTTCACTGACATACCAGGGGAACTAATTTGAGCTACCATTTTCTCTCTCCCACTTAATTTTAGGTCATTAGTCAGCAAAATGTAATTTGCACCTTCAACTTGCCAATAGACCCTTTTAATGTCAAGAAATACGAGTAAACCCATAACTACCACCTGTGGTTGTAATTAGTGAGGCTTATAGTAACAAAGGGTCAATCCCTGTGGAACCCATGATGCAAATTACAGCTTTGGGCGGGGGTATAGCTGGCAGCTGAGGCAATCATTATATTTTTAGTACAGTAGTTCATTTTGCTTTATTTAGAAGCTATATAAAGCTAGTGCTGGGCAATGCCCCTCCATTTCTTATTATGGTTATGCTCCTGCTGCTGCATAGCATTCAAAATGCTGACTAAGCAATTTGTTGTAAGGTCCATTTCAAGATGTTTTAGTGCCCAGTGATTCAACAAAATGTCCTAATTTGAACCGGAATGTAAGTGGTTTTTCTGAAATACATTTATGAGCTATGTTGTAACTAGCTTATGATACATCATAAAGCTAAGCTTAGGGAGGAGCATGTGTTGGCAGATGTGCAGCTCACAGCTCAATATTTCTCCAGCCCACTCTTTCTGTCACTAAACGGGTTAAAATAAAGCTCTTTTTTTCGTTCTTTCTTCCAATCTGTGCTCACCACTGGAGGGCACATGCCTTTCATTTGTGAAGATGCCTAAAATAGGACAGTGACATCAGTGGTTCTATGGCCCTGTCATTTTAAAAGGGGGAGACAATTAGTATTCAAATAGACTGTTTTCATCAGCTTTTATCTGGAAATGCCACGCCACCTTTGCACAAATTGGAATTCTGGCTGTTTGGCAGATTAAATGCTTTCTCCTCCCCCCTCTTTGGCAGAAGTGGAAGATTCCTGACCTTGCTGATAAACTAGGATGTCAAGCTCATCATTTAAAAGAGAAACACTGAGTTTAGAGCTGTCCAAAGTTCAGCTTCTAAGAATTTCATCTCACTGCTTTCCTTTAAGACGGTGACCCCAGTCATCATTTCAGTTGTTCCCTATGTTTTGTAACACAGAGACAATAACCTATAAGTGACTACACTGGCACTCCAACATGTATTTATGCTCTGTGTTGTGGGAATATGAGCTACTTTTGATCAGCTCTTCCATCACATAAAAGTAGATACTTTTTTGTTTTCATCTGCCACATAAATGAATTTTACCTCCTTTTAATGTATCTACAAAAAGCATGCTTGCTGCAAAAAAATTAGGTCATTGCAGTTTTCGTTTTGAACATGTCATTATCTGCTGTAAACATGCATCCTCGAACAAGCTTAAAGTATTGTTCAAAGAAAGGTTCATTCCCTACGACTTCTCATCTGCCCAGCACTAGTGCACAAAACTGCTGTCCCTTTGAAAACGATACATAACCACAACAAAACAACATACGGGTTAGTTTCAGCTTTTTTTTTTTTTTTTGTCCTTATTAACGGACCGTATGTTAAGTTTATGAGGGGATTAGCAGAGCAGGTTATGGCTCGGTTCTCAAAGGGGATCGGTTGCACTGAAAGGAAGCGCAGTGGAAAGCTCAAGCAGAAGGAGCGTTAATAGCATCCCGCCGCATGGCCTGGTCAAGCTGGGCTATGCTGAATCGGTGTTAGCAAAAAATAAATAAATGAATAAATAAAAACAAGGAACCAACACAGTTGCATTGGCAGCTTTAACTGGCTGAAAGTAGACAACCGCTCAGAGGAGACAAAATGTGGAAACACTTCAGGTTCATTACAGGAGAATTTCATTCATGTTTCCATACTGCAGGTCGATTTTTCAACAGTGCATTCAGACTATCTCTGAAAATCCAACTTCCATGCCCTATTGAAATATAGATGCGGGACCTTTATGTGCATAAACAGCTTGCCTGGTGGGTTAAATTTAGATCTTTACTAGCTTTCACCCACCCTGGCTGCTTTGTGGGTGTTTATATATTACCATGTGTTAATCTTCTGAATGAACTTCCAATTCTAATTAGACTTAACACAGTGCACGGGTTGTCTGTTTCAGTCTGTTAAGGCTCTGCTGACTCTGTAGGAAGCGTCAGGTTGAGAAGCCCAACAAACACACAGGTATAGATTTACTGGCAGGAGAAGGGAAAGAAGAGGAAGCTATTGTAGCAGCTGCTAGTTCACTGTGGTAACAACAACAAAGAGTGAAACAGGACAGAGGGAGCCAGAATGAGTCCACACTGGGCCTGGACTATTACATTCTTCTGGACACGGGATGTGTGGGATGCTTATTTGAATTTTAAAAACTGCATAAGTATGTCTGGCTGGCTGCCTCCGCACTGTGCACTGCAGAGCGCCCCTTTTTTAATGTTATCTCTGATACCTATTTAGTAACTGAGGAGGAGTACAGTAAGAATGCAGGTAGATAAAGAGGGAAAAGAGAGAGAGAGGCGTATCTGCTGTAGAACAGACAGAAAAGCAGTGAGGTGCTGGGGGCTCAAAGAGCCAAAATGCAGCAGACACATGCAGTCAGACACAGGCAATATACCTTTGAGGAAAAGAGCCGGAGGAGCTTTTGTCCAGACAGGAGAAAAAGAAATTGTGGAATTGAAAGAGAGTAAAAAAATAAAGAAAATAGAAAAAAGAAAAAAAAAAGAATACATGTAAACAGAGAACAAAAAAATCAATAACCAGAAAAATAAACATAAAGTAAATGTGTGAAATATACAAGTACTGTATCGTCTAACTCAGAATGGAAAGAGAAGTAATATACTGTAGAGAGACATACATGTTACGAACAGACACAGGGGGAGATGCATGGTGGGATATATGTATCTCACATGCTTCTTATGCAGCATCGCCTTAAGGAAAATATCACTACAAAACTACAAAGATTAAGTATACACCATCCAGTATTCACACTTCACATACTCCTCATTAGTGACATCATTACATTTTCAAGTGATTTTTTTTTGTCTTACACAGCATTTCATTAAGCATTTTCATCAGCACCGCTATGCATAGCTGATGTAGTAATTCATGACTGTATTTTAAAGGAAATAAACTGTTGCAGAAACCCCATGAGATTCACATCACATGAAACCACAGGAACTAGCAAGTAGTGGAATCGATTCTTTTTTACATTCCCTTATATTTCCTCGATTTACGGTTATTTCCATGTTTTTAATTAATAACGAACATCAAAAATAATTTCAGTTGAAGACCTCCTTTCTTCGCATTCTTCCTCCTCCCCACGTCTTGGCAAGTCAAGCAGAGAACCTAGAAAAGCCCCTCTGAGATGGCAAACTGGCATTACACCTTCTACTTCATTATTCATTCATTCGTCCACGAGACAGACCATGTGCAAAACCTCCGTTACAGGGGCTAAAACTAGATCGCCCCACTTTCCTCCAAGTTCCAGTTCAATACTCCTCTTCGCCCGAGTGCAGCATACTTAGAGGTTTAAGATTTAATGTCCTTCATGTCCAAAAAAATGCTCCCAAGATGGATTTTGGTTACCTATAACCATGTTTTTTTTTTGTTTTTTTGGTTTGGTTGGTTTAGTAATCCAAAAACTAATGCATAAAGACATAAACTTAGTGAACTTTAAGTGATAGATTTGAACTAATTTCCATTAGAAATCTCCATTTCTACAACCACAAGCCAACTCTAACAGATTAGCTAGAACTGTAAGTCAAAGGTAAACATACACTTAAGCATTAGGTGTTAGGATATTCGGTGAGAGCTTGTGGCCCTTAAACCGAGCTGCCATGATCTCTTGAGGGATTTAAGGCTCATATGAGGCCAACTCTACTGCCGTGTGACCTGGATCTAAATTACAACTGTAACAGATGTGTGGTGGATTATGAAAAGGTTCAAGCTGCACGCCTCGCTCATTGAGTAATTTGAGGTGGTGGCCCGTGGGAAGATGCTCCCTTAGGGATTCTAAGCAGTGTATAGCTTTTTTCCCCCTACAGCTTAACTCACTACTGTACCACGGTGGGGGAAGGATAGAAATTGTGTAGGGAGAACCTAGCCTTTAACCTAAATAAAAGGTTCTGTCAACACTGATTATACGTCCTGATATTTTCTTTTAAAACAATGATACTTGTGGTTTGGGCAATACCTGAAACCTCAAGGTATACTTGGAAAGAATAAATCTATTTAGTTAGTTTTGGAACAGCGCTTACCGGGTTTTTCTTCTTCTTGTCCTTTTTGGCACTCGGCTTCCTGTTGCTGACAAAGTAGTGCAGCGTACCGTACTCTATAAGTGCGGCGAAGACGAAGATGAAGCAGACGGACACAAACAGGTCCATGGCAGTCACGTAGGAAACTTTTGGAAGAGATTTTCTAGCTATGGTACTCAAGGTGGTCATGGTCAGCACAGTGGTGATGCCTGGTAATGAAATAACAGAAAACAGGGACAATTAGATCAGATTAAATGTAGACAAAGGACAAGTTGAATTGATCTTCTGAATGGCGCTCAACGGCATTTATCATTGCAAATGCCGAATGCCTTTATATCTTAAAAAAAAAATACTCACAACAAAGTCTTATCACTGTATCAGAATCTAATTTTGACCCTCGCATATTGTGTATTTTCTGTTATTGAGTGGTGTAGTTATAACAATTAACATAAAAAAAGAAAAATATGATTTAAAAACATCTAGAAATTGCATCTTTTTGCTATAATTGTTAAAAAAAATATTTTGAAAAGTTGTAAATCTACTGCTCCTACATACTGTATGTTTACTCAGTATTACACTTTACAAAAGCAGATCACTTTACCGGATGTTTTCTGGTAATCGCATACATTAAATTACAGTAAAATAATATTGTGGTTGTTAGGCTGTTGTGTTCTTTCGTGGTGTTGTGTTTGGATAGGCCAAATAGTGTGTATGCTCCCACCACCTCAGGTCAGTGGTGTTAATCTCCACATCTGTTATTTCTGGAAGTTTAGGAACCCCTGATGAAAGCATCTTGCAGTACATAATGTGCAGTTAAACTTAAATGCTGTAAAGCACTTTGCATCGCTCTATTGTATGAGGTACATTTGGAGGTACATGAGGTACATATGCTCTATTGTATGAGGTACATTTTTATGCGTTGCTCTATTGTATGAGAAGTGCTATATAAATAAAGTTTGATTTGATTTGATTTGTGATGAAGTTAAACATGTTGAGCACGATGCTTCCAGCTTTATCCAGACATTTAATGATGTAATGCATTAGGGGGGGGAAAAACAAAAAAACAGATTACATAGTTTGCCAGTACTATCATCTCCAAATACTTTCACTGTTGGAAGAAGGTTGAAATGAACTGAAGCCCAAGTGAGATTCAAAATTGGAGTGGACCTTTTTTTTTTTCAAATAATTTTCACAGATTGTGCACCAGATTTCTAAAGTGTTAATTCCAAAAACCATGTGCTCATACATTTTTCGAACTCAGGAACACATGTGCTCCTAAATGTTTCAGTATAGGAGGTACATTTTTCAAAGTGGGAACACAAGCGCTGCCTGGGGGACGAAATGAATCACCAGAGAGTTGAAGGTCTGCATAATAATGAATTTAGCTGCATTAATTCATTAATTTATACATTTGTTTATTTACTGCAGTGCGACATAACAAAGAAGGATATGTGAGCTGACAAATGATCACTGACGGGACAAAACGTGCAGACATCAATGCGGTATGCAATATTTACATGACATCAAGACAATGCAAAGTGTTTATAAGAGGGACAGTGAGGCTGTGTTTTTTGATGTGTGTGGTGCTGTTTGTGCATATGGATCATAGTTGGTGTGTGGAATTAGAGGTAAAATGCTAGAGATTTATTTTATTAATCAAAATTCCATTGTGAAACTGTGACTAAAGAAATTTAATATTGCTTAAAAAGGTCTTAACAGCAAAAAAAAGAATCATTTTGAGAACTTTAGGGGATTTTGTAACAAACAGAGTGGAAATATTAAGTTGTGGGCCTCGTACAAAAAGAACTAATGCTTGCTCTTTAACTGCAAGCTCTTAACAGCCAAGAGGGAATAGTAAGCAGTTGTTTTACTGTCCCGTTGATCCACATACTTAGTCCTTATCAGTTCATCTGCAATTGACCACAACACCGACATACTACATTCCTATACGCACCATCTGGTATCCATCTCTGGTAACCCCTTTTACTCACTGTGTGCCTCTAATGACGATGTAGAAGGAGGCGGAGTGATGGCACATGATGAGGGAATGTGTTTTCACTAAGTACACAGATACAGCAGATTACCAACAGCAGCATCACATCCCCCAAACAGCAACAAACAAGCAACCGACATGACCGCCTGCTTCCTTTAAATGTATCATACGTGTAAAGGGGAATTGTTTTGCGCATAGAGGATGATTTATGTCTAAATTTAATGTGAACTGAATGACATCAGTCTACGTCAAGATTAACATTGTAGTGTTGTGAGTGAATTGATATATTTCTGGATGGCATTGAAGGATTAAGAATTATGTCATCTGCATTAATCCGCTTCCTAACCACTCGGCTGCGTGTACCTCCCGCATCATCTTTCAAAGAGGAAATTAAGACATTTGACTCCTGGTACAATTTTAGCAGGGAATTAATTGTGTTATTACTTCAACTGCAAATCATGTCTGGAGCTGCAAGAGAGAAAGAAAGAGAGAGAAAAAAAACAACAACCTATTTTTAGAGAGATTAATAACAGACAACTTAGTGATGATAGTAAGGTAGAATGAGGGTTTGTGCCTGCAGGGATTGTTTTACATTTAGTTATGCTCGCTTTTACTCGTTAATAATCACATCACATGGACTTGAGGTCAGGCTTCGGAGCCTTAAGGGGCCAACAGGAAAGCTGACTAAGGAATATGTATGTAACTGCATCACGAGTGAACTTCTGAGGATGTCCACTGGACGCCAAGGGCAAGTTCAAAAGCTGACAAATTTCCTTGAAATCCTCGTTTTTGCCCTCTTTTTTTCATTCCGTGTCCCTTTTTTCCATTCTGTGAAGAGGCCACCTGCATTATTATTGTGCTGAGGCTGCATCTCTGCATCTTCCCTGCTGTATTGCATAATTAATGCCTCATTAAGGCATGCACGCAAACATATGTGCCAGGATAGGCTCTTCTAATCAAGATGCACTAGATTCCTAAGCAGCTGCCCTGTCTCAGAGGGGAAAAAGGAGGAGGAGAGAAAGGATGTTGAAGGAGAAGAGAAAAGGAAAAAGTGAGAACTGCAGGAAAGAGGAAGCCTAAGCAGAGGGATTTACAATACGAGGTTGTGTGTTTGACCACCACAGGCTTCTTGATGTGTTTCACAGCAGGGATTAATTAAGGTCAGGGTGGCCTTAACGAACCTCACAACTGCAGCGTATCTGTTTGGGCTTGCTGAATTGATTGCAAAAAATGAACTAAAACAAAGAAGTTGGAACAAATTACAGAGATGTGTAGCCTTGAAGAAAAGGAGAAACTGTTTTAGCTGATGTTAGGTTGCATTAAATATGATCAGTTGCAGAAATACTGTAACTTTGTGTTTTGTCTTTGTTACCTAATGACGTCCTAGCAGGTACTGCATCCTTGTTGATCCAGAATGAGACCCAGGAGAGAACAACAATTAGTGTGCATGGGATGTAGGTCTGGATGGTAAAGTAGCCCATTCTCCTACTCAGGTCAAAGAAGACGGTCAGCACCACGTAGTCGCCTGTGCAGAGATAAAATAAAAAAAGAGGAGAGCAGATAGAGTGAGTGAGGGCTCTATAGAATGTATAGTAAAACAGGGTTATAAAGCATATATGAGACATTAAATATTTAATGTAAAAAGTGCAAAAGCGGCAAAAATTATGAAACTTGATTATCAATTCACAGTCTATACCTAAAAAATGTACAATAGGAAAGTATATCCACTTAATAAATCATTTCACACCATCTGCTGTGGTCTAAGAAGATCAAAAAAACACCAAGAAAAGATTAGACAAACTGTTATGTCTTCAATACATAATGTTGTGTAACCAAAATGTTCACTGCATGTTTGCCCAAGGCAGCCTGAGATCTAAAATGAATCGGAATGATTCAGAGAGCTGGAGCTGGACTTGCTTGGATGCACACACAAACCCTTGTCTCCTGCCAGTAGTTAGCTGGAACATGAACATCAGCATCCAGCTGATGATGAGCCATCCCTGGCTGGCTGGCTGACCCAAGCAGATGTTGGGTGTTAAGAGGTTGAGGTTAGCTGAGCCCAGATAGACCTGACCCTGACAATATGGATCATCTGGCCCGCCTGCTTAAACTGCATGCTAAGCATCCATGCCAACCATGCAGGAGCTCCTACATGCACACATGTGAACCCTTATGCAAATGTGCTCCTAACACCGTTGCAATGAGGGTGAATTGAACCAGTATTAAACCGAGAGACAGACGTGTGTAAAGGAAGCAGTCATCATACACACACACACACACACACACACCTTCCAATGGCATCCCTGCCAGCTTGACAATGCAGCAGTGCTTGCCAATAGTTACTGTCCTCTTTAGTTGTCTACCACTGTACCTGTCTGTCTCTGTGAGTTTAATGACAGTTCACTGCTGGCCTCCAGCTCAGTCAGATGTCTGCTAATTGATTAACATCAGACAATTAACAGTGTCGGGAACCTCCTCTGGCCTTGCGCTATGGCTTGTAACCTGCAGGGCAGAAACATACGCTCTCTCAGATATGTATCTATGTGTGTGTGTGTGTGTGTGTGTGTGTGAGCGAGTGTGTGTTTAAGCGCCCATGGCACGTGAAATAGTCTCTGCAGCTGGGGAGCGAACAGCTGGCTAATAATTTTCCTCATGAGAAAGGGCGCACAACACATACTGCAGTTTACTGAAAAACAGCCAACATCTGTGTATTTGTGTGTTAATGAGAGACAGAGAGGGAAAAAGAGGAGACTGTCAGTGTTTATTATGTCTGCGAGCATGTGCTCTCTGTGTTACACAGTGCTCATAGTGTCTGGACAGGGACCCCGTCTTTGTGATTTATCTCCGCATGTACCCCTTTCATTCACCCGGCCATTGATAGCATCATTAAATAAACCAAGTGCAATAACCCCTGCAGCACAACCATAACTGTTCATATCACCATGTGTGCTTTCTGCTGATGCAGGCAGGTGTGTGGAATATTACAGTGCACTGCCTGGATTTGTAGGAGTGCTGGAGACACATGAAGGCTGCTCTCAGGGGTCCCGCTGCCCACTATTTTGTGTTTATTAACATTACATTAGCAGGGGCCCAAAACCGGGACCCCTGACAGCTGAGAAACTGCCGGTTAATACACTTATTCCAGCTTGGTCAGCAGCACAAAGGCTTCTTCACATTTCCTCAGACTCTTAACGATAATGGACTTTCCACCACAGGGGTGAGGTCGGTTGGTGCATGACCCTCCTGCCATACGCTCCTCTTCATCTGTTCGCCAGTTTCATTACGGGCCACAGCACTTGCCAAGAAGACACTTTGAGAAGGTGCTATCGACCGATGCCCTCCTCTCTGGCAAGATGATGTATCAGTTTCAGAACGCCTGCCATTACAGCCCTGTAGTAATGCATCGGTTTGTTAATGACTTCCTGATTCCACTCAAAACAAAATGGTTTCTAGTTCCCTCACTGGCTTAAGTGTTTGGCAGGGATTTCACAACATAGCCATTTGCGGAGCAAATACTTTTGTGCTTCAGATAAACAGTCCCAACACAATCAGCAGACTGTGTGAACACAGATTTGTTTTACACGGAGGTGTGGATTCACCATGTAAAATCTTGATGTGATCGTATGAGCTGTCAAATTATGCTGAAATCAAGTTTTGTTTGGAAAAAAGTATAGAGCCCATTAGAGCCCATGTGAAAACGGTGGTATGTGTGGGGCTGGGGTGGGTAACGCACTGAGTATTACTGTCTTTATCATCACTAGAAGTTGCTTAAGTCACAAATTTCAGAATCCTGCACACATGAGTTCTATCTACTATCATTAGAGGCATCAGTGTTGCTGTCTGAACATATAATTAAATTATTTTTGATCTTGTCTTGTTATTATTATCTAAGAAAATGTACATAAAGTGGAACAGGATTCAAATGATTCCTTTTTGGCATTTGTACAATTTGTACTTATTCAGGTTGGGAGGAGAAGTTTGGTTTTGCAGGCATTACTGCACACTTCAATGTATTCAGGGAAAGTAGATGTTTTTTCACGTGTATACACATGCATTCCTGTGTGTGTGTGGGATGAAAAGCCAGTTAATTTCCCTATATTCCCTACATCTGAGCTTTCATACTGGCGCTCCTACTAATTGGAGCCCTCAATCTAACCTTAGTTAGAACTTGTCGGGTGTGTTCACAAGACTGTTCACACTCTACCTTCACAGCTCCTATAGAAAGGTTCTTTTTTCAAAGCAGTTAACACAAAGGTTCAATTTAACTTCTCCGGATCAACAATGAATATAAAGCAGCTGTCATACGTGATGCTGTGATCTAGCAGCCCTCACGTGTATCCAATAACACCCACATTTCCAGCGATCCTACAGGTTCTTTGCTCATTTTATGATAAGCCACTCAATTTCATGCGGTAATTTCCCCAGTTACAAGAACACACGGATCTCTGCGGAGGCAAGCCATTCGGCCCTCGCTGTTTTCTTTGCCGCTCTGTTGTAAAAATTCCTAAAAGTTCAAATTTTTGCCAATCCTACCAATCTTATTGCCATAATTACATCGCTATCAATTCAGCCCAGACCTTTCTGTTTACAATTCATGAATAAAGGAATGCTGATGACAGCTGTGTGAAAAATCAACGACGCAGAAACGGCTCAAAACTATTGTTTGTATTAAGATATGGTTTGAAGTATTTTTATTAGGATCACACATTTTCTTGGCAAAAGCGATTTACTATGAGCTGATGTAATCTACAGAAAGCAATAAAAACTTGGCGGGCATGATCATTCATCAGAAAACAGTGTTGCTTTATTGTTAAAAGCCGCAGAGACAACACGCTCAACAGAATTAGCCACACACAGCAGAGGGAGAGGAAAAAAGGAAAAAAAAAAGATCATTCCTCCAGTATGAGCCTTCCACTGTGTGTAGAAATACAAAGATGGGTGGTTATTATTATTAGAATACTGTAATTGCTATAACGGAACGCATTTGATAAGAGTGTTGAACCTGCAAGAGGAGATGTTGATTTCAGCGCGGCTGTACATTATTGCAGAATAGCCCCAGGGGAGTTCATAAGAATGAAACATGGTAATTCAGGATTGCTGACCAGAAGAAGAAGAAAAAAAAACTGTCAGATCAGAGTATCATTCTCCTGGCAGCTAGGCTGTAAATTGGTGTGGATATAGATGGGCAGGGGAGACCTGAGGCACATGCTGGCCATCCAATGAAGGGAGACAAGCCAGAAACATTGCAGAGCTGCTGACAGGCTGTCTCACTGAGCTCCTCTCCTGTCAGGGGTCATGTATATCAGAGGTGACAGCGGATGCTATTGTGCGTGTGTGTGTGTGTGTGTGTGTGTGTGTGTGTGTGTGTGTGTGTGACTTTGCGAGAAGGAAAAGTAGCTTTGCTAATGACCAGGGTTATGCCTTAGCTGGTTGCCAGGGTCAACAATACTTACAGAGGATGTTAACTCACCACTTTCTGTGACATGACTCTGGGCCATATGAGTGATTAACTAGTTAAAATGGCTTAGCATTTTTCCTCCGCAGGCTACTACGGCTACAGCAGTCGGTGGCGGGATGATGTCACAGCGAGAAGGGGGGGAAAAAAAAGGCACAGCATTGTCATGGTGAGTAACTGCGGCAACACAGCGGCATGATTAAACACCAGACAGGAGTCTACAGAGTTTGATTGCCTTGTTGTTAACATTGTGTTTACTGTGACGGGGACAGATGATTATCCCTCTCTCAGACACACTAATAGCTCTCAAATTATTGAGAGCAAGGCTGTTTATGGGATTTATGACAGGTAGTAAGAAGCTGCCAAAACAGTTTTCCTCACCATTATGTGAAGAATTTAGTAGAGAGCGGAAAAGTTTGACAGATTGTTCCTTTTTTTTTTTTTTTTTTAAGATGATGTGTTGCTGGTAGTACAAGTATTTCCATGCTGGGATGTACCACTACAGGTGTGCTGTAGTGGTACATTCCAGATTGTACCAAGTCAGGATACTCAGTTGATTATCAAAGGCCTTAAACTCGGCAAAAATGCAGTTGCTACATTATGTCCCTGTTTTTATTGTGTTTTCACGGCCCATATTACCAAACACCTTATAATTAATCAAATCAACCCCAGTAATCACCACACAGACCATGCAATAATTGCCTGTTCTGCCCACTTGGCAATCCAGCCATCTAAAAAAAGGAACAATTTTTCGTTAACAAATTGTTACATCTCAGGCCACAAATAAACATCGCCTTTATTCCTTGTCCTTGCCTAAATAGCTTTATCTCTCTACAGAATTTAGGCACCCAAAACTCCATTAGCAAGTTTATTTCCATCACATGTACTTAAAACAAATAAAAAACAAGGGCAAAACATTTATGAGCCACTTCTCTCCCAGTCTGTTTTCATTATATCTGTTTTTCCAGCTTACCTCGTCTAAAAATGGCTTCATTATTTCTTATTCACACACTGACGAGAAATGCGATTCACACTCATTACATAAGCTTGAAGTTCTACGATTCAGCTCTCACGCTCCTTTCTGCCCATGTTTAATATATCACCTCTTTCCCTCTCTCTTTTTTTTACCCTGGTCTTATTTTCTGTTCTAATCATTTTGGCCTGGTGACAGGACTTATCCTCACTCAGCAGTCACGACACTGATAGCTAGACTTATTTGTCCTATTTGTGCTTCTTTATAAGGGACAGATGAGCCGCAATTCAAAATAAACACAACTAATTTGGGAGGCTTAAAAGCAAGGAGACAAGAGATGAGAATTTAATGTAGTAGACAATGATAGAAAACTACTGAAGCTTTCCAGAGACGTCCTCTAAATAGATCTGTTCAGGCTAGTTTTGTCAAGGTGAGTTGATATTTTAACGCAAGTAGTCAGAAGAAGATAAATGGACAACATTTGCATATGCTCTCAGTAATATATTTAACTCTGTAAATAGCTTCATGAGTGATATAACGCCTTTTTAGGCTTTTTAACTTTTATCATTTTTGTCTATAGACCTGGTTTCAGGGGGAAAAAAACAACAACAAAAAATAAAAAAGCAGAAAAAGCAGTTTGCAATAAATAAAAGAAGCCCTAAGTAGTTAGCTGCAGCAGTAATAACCACTCAGAAGGCTGAAAAGCCTTCAGAGCCTCGAACAGAAAATCTAAGAGCAAGGACGTCAAAGCACAGACTATATTTTTTTATAACTGAGAAACGACCCTGTGTAAAAACATGAATGCAGTAAAAGTTTATTATCAAAGATTTATGTTAAATAATCTACAAGTACCTCCCACCTTTAGGAATGGCAGTAAGAGAATATAAATGTTTCTTCTCCCGTTATAAAATTACATCTCAGGGTTTAAAAATTCTAGTTTCTTGTGCATCATTGACTCATTGTAGCCTGACATTGCAAGATAAATGTGCAAATGTGAATTACTTTGAAACATCTCAGTTCATTTTCAATTTCCTCTGGACCAATCAGAGCAACGAAACGTGTGACGTAGCGCAGGAGTACGAAAGCAGCTCCTGTCATCGCATCAAACCCGCCCCACAATGGATAAACGGTGGAGATTGGCCCGGTGTGGGCAATGCCGGGTGGAAATCTGTTTGAACGGGAGGGGGGCCAGACGCATTCTGCCAGAACTAATGAAACATGAGCTCTCAGAATCGTCTGGTTCCCAGGCTAGACTCACTGAGTTGTGCACAATAAAGCTTCTTGCTGCATGGTCAAAATCAGATGAATTTGAGAAATCCGTCAACATTTGCTACATCTGACCTTATTGTAATGTTCCACTTTAATGAATCATAAGCGCTTGTTTGAGAAAACACACTATTACAGGATATCTTCAGGATGATTTTTCAGCCCATAAATGCCACAATACGCTGGTCTGTACAATCACAATAATGTTATTTAAATCTAAATTGGATGGATAAGCTCAGACAAAGATTGTATGAGACAAAACAATCAGTCCCCCATTTCAATGCCAGTGGCTTTGTGCTATTACAGATTACAGTTTTGGATCGCTGGTGTTAAGCTTTGAAATATAATTAATTATATTCAACTGTATTTCTCAGAACTATGGCACTGGTTTAGGTTTGTGAATACACAGACTAAGCAGCAGTTTTAAGAATCTTTTACAATTAAAAACAAATGTTTGCCCTGAACATGTACCCTGAAAAATGCTGTTTTCAGTGATACTCCTTTTGCTTGCATTCATGCAGGATTCCTAGAATTCATATGAACACTGCACCCTCTCATACAGATTTATGGACAATTTTATTGAAGGTAACACATTTGCATCAGGGCAGGTTAATCCTCTTAGTAAACAGAGTCCAGGCTTAGATGACTTGAAATTGAATTTCACTGCAGCCTATGCCAAACTTTCCAGTAAAAGGCCTCTGATACATTACAGTATCAGTGACGTGTATTAGCATAATGCAGAGATAATATATACTGTGCTCTATTTAAGGCTTAGTATGGTAATATCCTATACACCACGTGTCATGTAAATATCGATACCGACGAGTTCTTCTATCAAAATACTAGGGAAAAAAAAGCATTTATCTGGGGTAAGTGCTTCCCTGGAATTGTGGTGATGTGCTGCACAGTGTCATTATAATTAAGATTCATGGGAGACTGCTCATTCTGTTTTTGTGGCAATTCTGAGATTTATCCTCTTATGCCATGTATTAACCAAGCAGACACAGAATATTTCACAAAAACTCTATCCTTGTGGCTAATTACTTTGAAACCCTGGGTTGCAGCATATTACCCGGCGCTAATAAGCTGACTGTGAGGAATAACTAGCACCCTGGCATGGAACTTTATAACAGTTTATTGAGCAGTGAGGACTTGGCCTTGGAACAACTGCCCCTCAGAGGAGCATCAACTCTGAACTGCTTTTCGCCTCCGAACCAGTTCTATCCATCTCAGCGAGGTAGCAAGAAAGGAGTGGTGAAGTCCACTTTGTTTAAGTGCATGCAGATATGAGGCTGTGGCAATAGCTGCTGCAGGTAAAAAAAATTAAATAAAATTCTCCCCCAAAATTCCCCAAAATATGAAAAGGTTCTTACTTTGTTAGTGCTATTAGACTTGCATTATGTCTGTTCTCGGACATATGATGGGCTATAACTGAGTATATTAAATTAAACTGCAGTTTTTAGTTACTTGTGCTTCTTCATAATTAACTTCCACCGTATTTTACAACTGTACTTTCTACTCCACTACATGTACGTGACAGGTAGAGTTGATTATTTTACTTAATTGTATGTGCTCTGATGTATTTTACATTGTGGTATTTCTAGTTTCTAGAACACAACAGGGCAGCAACTGACAGTTATTTATATTATGAACTCATCTGTTCAGTCCTCACTTTGCTTATAAAATTTAAGAAAATGTTAAAAATATAATTGATATCATAAATTCTCAGAGCACAATGGCATGTATTCATGTTGCTTGTACTCTCTGATCACACACACACACAAAAAAAACAAAAAAACAAAACCCCCCAAAAAACCAAAAACAAACAAAACACCAAAATTATCCTGGGGAGGAAAAAAAAAAAGTTTTTTTTTTTTTTTTTTTTTAAAACAAAAATTATTCAACCTACTTAAAGGTTAGTTATTTAAAACAATAAACATTTTATTACACTGGCCTTAGGTACCATTGCTATGACCATATAGTAGGCATATAACAATATGCAAGACTGTTAATTTCACCCACTAGTACTGCACCACAGAAAATATATATACACTACAACATATTACAAGAACTATTAAGAATCTAATATGAAGCAGTGCAATTATTAACAGTAGCACCAGCAGTAGCAGTAAAATAAGATCTGGTACCTGCAGAACAATAATATTGTTCCAAGCATCTAATAAAACATGTCATCATAAATCCCAGTATATGTGCAACTATCTCCCCTCTTGCACCTTCAAGTTTATGAAATCTCTCCTTGTCAAACTCTAAGACCGACCACATCCAGTCAGCACTGACCTTCCAGTACTTTCGTAAGAATTATGTGCCTGAATGATATCTGCACCAGTAGAAGTCAAGAAGGACACAAGCCTTCAAAAACGGCATCTCCAGCAGCTTTGACCTGTTTTGGTATTGGCTGCACATCCATCCCCCTCCTCTCTCTCTCACTTTTTTTATATCCTCTTTTATCCTTTATGCATCTCTCCGCCTCATGACCTCCATCTTTGCCTCGCAGCATCTCAGCCGAAAAACAGGAACTAACAGCGTCTTTTATTTACATCCACTTGCTTTCCCCCCTCTCTTGCAAATTAGATGACTTTAATTTTGTAGTCCATGTCTTCCAGTGTCCTAGTTTATCACTGTGAAACTCTGCAGTTGTGCTGTGGAAAGGTTTGGTGTCATTAAAGCAAAGAAAGGAAAAAAGGAAGAAGTTAAGACTTCAGTATGTTGTAGAAACAGAGCAGTGGGCTACCTTTAATATTGACCTTGTTAAAATTATTCTATTTCTCAGTCTTTGCTCACTCCCTTCAATCCATATCCCTTTGTGCTTCATGGTCTGTCCACCATGAAATAACAAATACCTGCACAGAACACTGAGAGCACCGACAATCTAACATGCCATGTTCCTCTAAATCTGTGCTCCTTCGCTGTGCACCACAGGCGCTCTTTTATATGCAGGTGGTGGTCGATGGGGAGGAAAACAAGCGCCTTATTTTCCCAAAGCAATCTCTT
This sequence comes from Stegastes partitus, assembly GCF_000690725.1. Classification (NCBI taxonomy): domain Eukaryota; kingdom Metazoa; phylum Chordata; class Actinopteri; family Pomacentridae; genus Stegastes; species Stegastes partitus. The sequence continues at coordinate 694,308 of NW_007577759.1, forward strand.
TTCCTATGGCCTATCACCATTCCCTGTTTTCAGGTGTTAATTACTGGCTTATTAGACTGTCAACGGAGAACGGCAGGAAGAGAGCGAGAGAGGCAGAGAGAGAGAAACCAGCGGGGGGAAGGGAAGGTGCCTAAAAAAAGTAGGACACAGGAATACACCGAGCACAAAATAAAAAAATCATCTCTTTGTAAGAGTGAGCAGGGGAGAAGGAATGTAGGGTGGTGGTGGGGGAGGTTGTATAGAGCCAAACACTTGTAAATGTGAATACTGTGAGTGTATGGGGCAGGTTAGGATGTGCGCATGGAGCATGGGAGACAGGGATGGGGAGGAGTGTAAATTGGTATTTAACTTCACAAAAGGAGGATTCTGGCTGAGTCAGAGCATTTTTCCTCCCACTCCTGCCCATCACAACTATCACCCAGAAGCAAGAGGGAGAACTCACAGGAAGAGAGAGAGAGAGAGAGAGAGAGAGAGAGAGTGTGGGGGGGGATGAAGGGAGCGAGAGATTAGAGGGAGCAGCTAGTATAGCAACAGAGTCACACCACGACTAATGGATTGTTTCAGCGCTTCTTAACCTTTAAGAAGTGCTAAACGTCTAAGATGGAGTGGCTGTCATCTGGTAAAAAACTTGCAACATACTATTACGGTGATGAAATGATTGTTTTCATATGCAGCATAAAGTCAAGGATAACTTATTGCGCACCCATTGTGTGGTATTTTCTTTTTTAGTTGGTGGCGAGGTGTAAAAAAAAAAAAATGAAGTCATAAATATGACAAGAAACCTGTGGTTCAATCATAAAGCATTATTTAAACACTATCCTATTACTTTCTGCATTTTCTCTTATCTCATGTTGTACAATTTGTTGCTCTACAGTTTTGTAAATTATTGTGAGGATGAAGTGTTGCTCATCAAGGCAATTTATGCATTGGAAAGTGGAATAATTTCATACAGTATGCTAGGGCTTTCACAGGTGTTTTATTTGATCAGGGATTCAATGTCTCAGCAACAATAAAAACCCATTGGCATTTAGGTGTTATTGCTTTTTGCCTCCCTCTATCATTTCTTGATTAAACCAGGCAGGAAGTGACAAGCATTCGGGTCTCGGTGGCATCATTTTTTTTTAAAAAGGAATTTCATAACATTTTCCCTTTAAATTGCTTTGGATTTCTGCTGTTGAACCCATATGTGACGTAACCATCGCCACACCACCACTGGGAGATTTCACACACCTTCTGACGCCAAGGCAGCATTGCCACATTTTATTTATCCTGTCTCTCTTTTTTTTGTGGATTTCCTCAAAAGAACAGATTTTTTGGTTTGGTAGTACAATAAAAACAAAACATAGCCTTGAGAAAACCCAATTAAACATTGGGTACTACTGACTTGGAGTTTAAATGTTCTCTAAGGACATAGTCAAGATTGTGCAAGATTCATAGAGACAAAAGCAAGATGATGAAAAAAAATAGAACTGGTTAACCATAGCAGAAGATCCTTTACATTCTGAGGACTGTATTATTTCATCGCAGCAGAACTGTACTGTCATTATCTGTTGTAGTTGTCCAGTTGTGTGGGTGAGGGCATGCTTGTATAGTGGAGAAATGATTGCTTAGGTCCCCATTCACAGCAGCCTAAAGATAGAACAGCGGTGCACTCTGCCATCCTATAAGGGGAATCCTTAAGCATCTTAAAGGGTGACTGTGCTTACATGAGTGTGTTTATATATATAGACTGTGTGCATGGCTCTTCATGTATTTGTTTTGCTGACTGTTTCGTCTTGCCAAGCCACTTCCTTTCAACCATAATGCCTCCAGATTTGCCCCATCAAAGAATCATCTGGAAACTGTGGAGCTCCGTAATCTGAAGAAGGCCACTGATGTGTCCCTGGGCTTTCTCCACTCAAACTGAATCACACAGGCGGGCGCACACAGACAACAGGGGCTGCACGGCATGGCTTTTGGAAGGTCACTCTAAGAATAGCTTCCAATACATAAAAAGAGGCTCACATGCAGCAGAGAGCGCACACTGAAATGTGCATGCAAGCAAATGGGCATAAAAAAACATGCAATAATTCATGGACGGGCGCAGACCGAAGCACTCACACTTGCTAACACACACACACACACACACACACACAGATATGTACCACCGGCTGATGCGCATGGGGTGCATTTGTGCTCCGCTAAAAGGACAGGAAATTAACCACCTTGTGTTTCGCTCAAACCATCCCATTATTCACTGCTGAGCAAAGTGAGGTTAGTTGCAAAGCAAGAAAGACGGCAAATGGCATCGATTCCTTTTATGCTTGGAAGGAAAGGCGTCTTGCCCATCTAAGCGATACCTTTTTACACTTATTTATTCCAGTAATGCGGATGATGGTTGCCGACTGTCGAGACAGACCTGCAATGGCATTTGCATGTTAATGTAAATGCACCACACTGGCTACATTATTCAAGGAACTGGATAAAGAAAAACTAATCACCTATTTCTTGATTAAAAAAGGAAAAAAAAATAATGAATCCTGTTTTTCCCTCATATTACATCTTTGTTTGCCTAAACTTGATCTGGTAACACTTGCATCTGTAATGTATTGAAGCGACAACACTGTGGTTGTTGAATACGAATTGTCACCACTCATGTGTCATGTACTTTATAAAAAAATACACATTAGTTTTGTCAGGTTTTTGTCAAGTGGTGCATGTAACGCTACATTTCAGATACTTTTTTACAATCACTAGAATGCTGATTCAAAGCTGGAAATGCTGACCTTTTTCAAATTTTCTCATTGTTTACATACAAAAATGCAATACAACTACACATTTATATATATATAGTTACTGAGACAACCTGTATATACAGTGAAATCCTCACACCATCATACACTGAATATGTGTGACATGGATTCTTTCATCCAATGCCTCTTTGCTGGACAGATAAAATGCCGCTATAAGCATCCAGTTCCATCCCTTCACTCCTCTCCACCACTTGCATGCGTCTCCTCTTTCTGCTGCTTTCGATTTGTTTTCACTGTCTTTGTCGGCACTATGATATCAGTGATCTTCCCTGTCCTCGAGCCCGGCAGATGGGTGACAACAGAGCTCCTAGCGTCTAGATTAACCCAGTCACGGAGGGGTTAACTTTGAGGTTAACAGCATTAACTGCATACCTAGTGCCGCGGCTGTCCGACACTCCGATCCTCTGTATCTAGTAGCTTTGCTCTCAACTCTCCTCTGGTGTCCTTTCAAGGGTCCTTGCTTGTCATAAGCAAGAGTTTTTTTTGTTTATTTTTTTATTTTTTTATTCTAAGCCTGCAAGTGTGTGTGTGCGTGTATGCAAATGTGTGTCTGTGTTTGTAAATGCAGGTATAAGCTTCCAGGCAGTGCAGGCAGCCCTGATGTGAAGTGACATGTTGAGAGACCAAGCCTTTGGACACTGGCTGAGGGAGGGAAGAGAAACCAAATAAAAGCAGACATAGCCTTTATAAAAAGCTACAACACAACACTGCATCAGAGCAGCAGATGGCATGCCCCCTAAGCCCCTTTCATTACAATATCACTCAATCTATCTTTAATCATGCACCACTTTCTATCATGTTTTTTTTTTTTTTTTCTCTCTGAAATAATATACTCTGAGAATTCAGGCACAGATACATGAATGTGGGAGAGGAGTACTGTGACAATGTTGAGCCTGGGAGAGATTGGCTTGTCTCACAAAATGAGAGGCAATCTCTTCCTCTGGCTATTTGCTACCGTCATCGTAGTCTGGATCTGGCCAATTCACCTGAATGCTTGTCTGCTTGGCTTACCGTTACGTGTCCCTCTGTTGCTTCACCTGACCTATTTTAACTCAGTTTAACTGACTAGACATAGTGGTTGAAGTATAACAAAAAGGGTGGTGTTGTTGTTTTTTTTTTTTTTTTATAAAAGAGTAACTGGAACTAACTATAACCTCCCAAACAAGGCAAAGAGTTTAGTTGGCAGGGATCCAGCTTTAGGACAAGCACCCTGTTCTTTCCACCATCATCCACACTTACCGGAGCTCCTTCAGTCCAGATTAGAAATGGCAGTGTAATGACACTTCACTCAAAGTCAAGGATCAAAACAGCAGTAACAAAAGTGCTATTTACCCCAAAAGTACATAAACATTGAGCTACTTGTGTGGCACTTTTTGACAAGATTAATATCACAATATTAGAGTAAAACAAGGGCACAAAATTGTAAAATAAATGAATGAATAAAAGAAGAAAATGCAATAGCAGAGAGAAGAATCATGAAATAAACTTACAGTCGTGTGAAAATGTTTTGATTCGTATCCGTCAACCATCACAATGTAAAGGGGCTCTGATGGTTCCTTAATTCATTTTTCAGCATTACAATGATCCCAAACATGCAGCCAGAGTCATAAAGAACTATTTTCAGCAACAAGAAGAACAAGGAGTCCTGCAACAGATGGCATATCTGTCCTACCTGCCATACCTTGAAAAACTGTAGTCAAGTGTACCAAAGAGAACTGGTGCAGTTTTAAAGGGTGGTTGCACCAAATCTATGCAGTTTAGTAGCATCCTTACTTCACTTCCAGGATCTGAAGCTTCAGCACTGTCCCGTAGGTCAAACAGGATTTATATTGAATTTACAGCAACCATTGCTGAGATGGACTGTCAAAGAAGTGAATTTATCACCTCAGTGAACAAGACAGTAAAGCAGACACAACTAAACCCTTCAATTAGATGCTGCTAGTTCTTCTTCTTGTCATTAGTATTGTGTTTGTCAAACTGAAAATACATAAAAGGAGCTGACAATGATGCAGCATATTAAAAAATTGTCTCACAGTTTCACTGCATGGTGAGTATTTGAGATGACTAGGTAATTATAATGCTCAAACTGGCTGCTTTTTGAGACAGATGTTGTGTTCACGAATCTTTAAGCAGGTCAGATACCCAAACTGACTGCAAAATGAGACAAGAGGTCTCTCAGCCACAGTCAAGGTTCTCTGCTCTGACAAGAGAGCAGATGGCCGTTTGTGGAAATAACAAACCAGATCAAAGGGAGAGAGAGTCAGAGGACTCTGCAAATTCTCCACTACAGCTCATCCTCTTACACAGATAGCCTTTTCGTGTTGCCACTTGAAAAATGTTTTGATCAAAACAGGAAAAAGAAAAATTGCAAGCAGTTTTTACCTTTTTTTAATCAATTTGCATTACTGCATTTCAAGCACTTGGTCTTGTAACTGACATGCTGTATACACACCAAAATACTCTCTCTGGCTCTTTGCGTGACCCTCTGTTGAACTGTGGCAAATTACTGAACGGCTCGGTGAATTCAGTTACTCCTATGACTACTTTGTGTAGGAGTGCAAACAAGCACGTCTCTGTGTATTTCGTACAGAACTTGGACAGAAAAATGAGTGTTTCACACTGACTGAAATCAGATTCTGTGTATCTGATGTCATTTAAAAAATGTGCCTCATAAATATTTAACATAATAAACTACATTGTAGAAGGTCAGTAAATTCTTTTTATTGCATATAACTAAATCACAGCTGAAATGTGACCAGAAACAAAGCTGTAAAAGCGGACGGTTCATGGCGTTTTCTCAGTAATCTGTCACATTAAGAGACGAATAGATTACCTAACAGGAAAAATAGCTTTTACACCCCCAGAAACCACTCCAAAAAAACAATACAATATATAACCTCCACGATAACGCTTCCATCTGGCTTGATAAACTGCTTCAAAGTTAGCTGTATTTAAATGTGCATGTCCATAGATAAATCACGATAGAACTACAAGACTAAAAAACTCACATCAACAATTTAGATATAGCACATTTTACTCGGTTTTAAAGGCATTTTAACTGTGTACAATAGTTATTTTACTTAGTTATTGGACCTGTTACCTGCATCTTTCAAGACTGCCAGCGTTGTTATCCTAAAAATGATGTAGTGTGCCAAATGACTAGACATCCTAATCTGCAGATGGTGGCAAGAATAATAACACAAATTTGATAGATGTGCAGATACACTTGAATGAATTGAATCTCTTAGAAAATGGGCACTGAGGGAAAGCAAAAACAGAAAAGACTGCTTCTTGATGCTGTTATATGGCAGATGTTTTTTTAATAAAAGGGGCTTTTAAGGGAATATTTGACTTGCATATACATAATATACATTTATTTTAATTATCAGTCCATCTGGATAATGGAGCTGATCTAATGAGAATGAACTCTCCTCTGGCCAAAATTATTCTCTGGCTGCCTTTTATTCTGATTCATGTTACTAACAAGTGTTAAGAGTGCATAAATTTCCATGCAGCGCTTGCCATGCGTTACTCAACCACATTTATAACAGGCATGTACATGCAAACACAGTTGTGGTGCTTCTCTAAAACATAAGCACTGTCAAGGGAAAACAGCTGTTGTTCTTCCAGTAAACCCCCATAATCTAGCCAGCATACCATAAAAACACTGCAACAATGCACAGTTTCCTTCATTGGTGGGTTTGAAAGGCATGATGTATTTAAAAAACAGCCCACATTATTCAATTTATCGTGTCAAAAACTGTAAAAAAAATAAATAAAAATAAAAAAATAGCAGTCCCTCACAAAATCCTCTGTGACGAGACGTGCTGTTCTTTCGAAAAACTTCTAAGATCTAAGTTTAAAATCATGACATTTCATCAAAACTTTAAAAAATTCAGTGACGACCGTGAAGCTGGAACTGACTCAGCTGCAACCAACAGTCACGGCTGAATTGGGCTGAACTGCAGGCTGTGTTTACACAGAGCAGACAGGGGCCAAGTATGGAAAGCAATGAAAAATGTACGTAGTAAAATATGTATAGCACGTAGAGTAACCTATTTCCAGTGGTAGTAAGGTATGTGGGCACATGGTAAAATGTTGTACACGTTGATTCCAGACTTTTTTTCATTTTAAAAATAAATACTCAAAGAATTTTTTTGGGTTGTGATTTATGGCAGTATACCTCTGCTGTACTGCATAAAGTGCATCAGTCTCTACTTCTAGCCATGGTTGTACTGTTTCCATAGAGGCTTTATACTGCAGTGAGAAATGAGCCCACAGTGAGCAAGAATGTGGCAGAAAAAAAAAACCAGAAAACAAACCAAGTAACTGCTTGGGACATTATGAATATGATGAAAGCTGCCAAGAGTCTTATACTGTTATAATTCATATGTTCAAGCAAGATGGCATTAGAGTGACGTTGTGAATATTGCATTGGTCAAAATGCAGAGGACTAAATAACTTGAGTGGGCAATATTCATTGGCGTGAATGGGATGCCATCTTGGAACACTGTTCCAATCCATTTCCCTCAGTACACCCATCGCTTTTTCTAATGCACCATCCCACTCTACCAGAAAATAGTTCTAATGAAAATCTATCCTTCTTTCCTGCGGGGGAAGTGAGATATAGGTAGTGCTTATAGATTTCACCTGAGGCAGTGGAAGCTAAAAGTGGATAAAAAAAATGATGGATCATGTCTCTGTTTCTCTGAAGTCTTGTGTTGTAACTTTTAGCAACAGATACAAACCAGATCAGTATACACTGAGTAGTTATACATAGGCTGGGAAGAGGTGTGGCAGTTTAATCAGAGACAGAAATTACCTTAATTTAGGAACATGTTGAATTGATTTGCATGTATGGTTAGGCCTCATAATAACTGTGATGCATCTGAAAAAAAATTATGCATGAAATTCCCCTAGTGCTGGCTTTTGCTTCAGGTTAAATATATCATACCCAACATGGAAGCTGTGTGATGCAGCGGGAATAGGGATCCCTATTTTGCAGCAGCAAGCACATTATAGAAATCATGGCTGTCCAGTGTCAAATGCAGGATGTCAAAAAGCAAATGTATTCATCCAACCGTTACTGAATACAAAGGACTATCTTTCTGTTGTTAGAGAATAGATAGTTTTCTTACCTGAGACAGTCCTGACGATCTCAGAGGTGTTCCTCAGGCCCACGAAGGAGAACTGGTAGAGCCTCCAGGAGCGAATGTCCCCAACCTCCACTGAGCTCCTCTTCCACTTGTACACAATCTCCTCCCTGGGGTAGCCATCTGAAGACAACAGAACAGTAGGAATGTCACAGAGCTTAGTTTGAAACTCAGAGAAGAGTGTAGCTCACTCCAAAAACAACACAATGTTTTTCAAAGACTATAACTTACATCCCTTTTAGGAAATATCTTAAGACCCCAATGCTTAGATATGCTCGCTAAAACAAAAAAGAACAAGAAAAACAACATGGTGCAACACTGTTCAATATGAAACAAAAACACAGCAGTCTGTTTTATTTTAGAATAATCCATAGCCACAAAGTCAGCTAGCTTGCAAATAAACCTTTTCATGAAAGAACCATTATGTAACAGATTCCTGCACAACATGTTGACGAAATATCCAGTCCATCTGTGAGGAGAAGACTTCTTTCTCACTGAAATACTGAGCTGACTTAAAAGCAACAATTACACCATGTATCCATGTCCACGAATGAGTGGGAATTCAGTATTTAATTTCCTCCAGCGCATGCTACGGCTGCACAATTGTAATCTTACGTGTCTACACCTGATTCAGTTAGACGAGCAGATGCACTGTCATAATCAAATCATGTTTATGAGTATTGAATGTTTGTCTGGTATTCACATTTAGGAGAAAAAAAAAAGGGCATAGCTAATCTCGTTCAAGCTAATTGCAACAACTTGACTAAACGTTTCTTAGTACAGGTGTCAAAATCTGACTTCAGCAAGTCCTCTTTAGATTTCAGTCCAGTGCGATCTTCAGCGTAGTGATGAGCTGTTCGCAGCTGATGAGGAAGTATCCTGAATAATGCACACAAACTTTCCTCAGTGCAAACTTTAAATGATTTTTATGACTAAAGTGCTCTCAGACATCCAGTAATGCTCGACCTCAAAGGAGCTGCTGGGGGATGAAAGGCTCCTTCGCTGGTAATGCATCCAAGATACATCATTGATTCAGCATCTTTTTGGAAGCTCGAACAACAATGCTACTACAGCTGTATGTCATAAATTCCCTTTGAACCTAATAGCATTGTTGAAAAAAAAAATAAAATAAAAAATCTGCTGTAATTAAAATACTAAAATGCAATTTGAAATATTGCAAATAATATACAGTATCTTGTGTTTTTTGTAAATTCTCCAACCAGATAATGTGCTCAGATCTTATCTAATTGTATTCAAAACCACTGCAGCAGTGGCTTCACTGGAAAATCTACCATGCTTTGTTGCTTTGCGGCACGTGTTGGGAAAATATGCCACGTGATAAATTGCTGCACACTGCTCCGCCCGCTCCTTCTGAGATTGAGCTCATGTACTGTACATCAAGCAATTTTCAAAGTTCTGAAAACATCCATGGCTTTCATCAAATTTAAATGAATGCCTCTGTTCCATTTTTAGGCCCGCTACCCCCTCGGTTTCTCTTTCTTGTGCTCTGTAGCTATTTAGGAAGCATTTTCTCTGGAGAATATCCCATGGTGCATCTCTCTGTAGATCCATAGCGGCCTCATTAGCATAACTTATCCCCCATCCACTCCTCACATAGAGGGACTGACTCATTTGGACTCGTGTCACTTTTTGAAATGTCTTGTAGAACAGTATCGACAAAGCACAGGAAAATCACTCTGTAGTGCCTTTGGTCGAGTTGGCAATGAGAAATCCATCATTCAATCCCTTTCCTGAATGCCAACATGTACTGTGAATGAATGAATGAATTGTACAACCCCCTGAACCCCAAGCAGTTTCTGGATGTTTTTTTGCTTCTGTCACATTGTTACTCACTGTGGGTTCATTTTTCACTGCAATATAGAATCCTGCACGTCAATGGAAACAACACAAACATGCCTAGAAGAACTCAGAAATGTGTTTTTGTGCAATATGGCACACATAAATCATTAAAAATAAGTGAAATAAGGAAACTTGGATTTCTTTGATAAATAATTTACAAAAATTTAAAACCCTGGATTGAGTACGTACACGTTTTTTTTCCAAGAGCCCACAGGTGTTACTAATACTGGGGGAAAAATTGGCTCTACATACTCCAGATATTTTACTACTTCCATTTTTTATTTGTTTTTGTGCTCGTCTCCTAACTGCTCTGTGTAAACACAGCCTGCAGTTCAGCCCAGTTCAGCCAAAAAGTCCCTGCGACTGTCACAGCTGAGTCACTAATGACTTCACGGTTGTGCTAAGAAGCATAGATTTTTTTTATTTATTTATTTTTTCACAGAATCTGATTACAGTTTATTTTTGGCCAGTTTTTAAATGAGACATGTAGAATAAAAGTGTTTTTGATGAAATACAACAATTTTAAGCTTAGATTTTAATGTTTTGTTCTAAGGTGTTGTGCTTCTCCAGTGTGAGACCTCCTTTCTGTTCAACCAGTCACAATACCACATACTGTATACTGCACATGCAAGCCTATTGCCATCAGTGCATACATTCACATATGACTCATCTGACTGTTTTTCAAGTGGCTAGAAGTCTCTAAAAGAAATCACAAAACTGCTGCAGCTTGAATTCATTTTCATTGGTCTGTTGCATAATTATTCCTTAAACGATGCTCATATGTCGCTTGTTTGTGGCCACGGTCCATGTGGGTGTGCATTTTCGACGAGACAGAGGAAGACAGGGAGGAGCAAACAGTACGATATCAGCGTATGGCCAAACTTACAGCTTGAAAACTCCAGGGGACATGAGTGCTCATCCATTGGAAAGTTGTTCAGTTTAAGCTGGCACTCGGCATCGATGGTCAACCTGCAGAGACAAATTTTTTTGCATTAGTTGTATATATATAGAGAGAGAGACACACACACGTTACATATTTACCAGTCTGTCAGAAAATACCGTGTGCTGAAAAACTCGTAATTAACAACTAAACCTTATCATTAATGACGAGGAATTATTCATTAAATAAAAAAAAAAAAAAAACTAAATTGATGTTTTTTCACAGCAACACACTTGTCTCTTTTTTTTCACACTTGAGGGAGTTTGAAGGCAAAGTCATTAAACTTCCTCTTAATGAGAGAATGACCTTAAATGACTTTACCCATCCATGCACTCGCTATTGTCATGTATCACTGTGCTCTGAATCACAGCGGTCATCCTAATTAACCAATGGTTAAGTTCTGAGTTCCTTAACAAATTAATGAAGTGGAGGGGTAGTGTTCTGCATAGGAGAACATCCATCACAGCTTGATTGAGTCCAGAAGACTTCCCTTTCTCTCTTATTATCACTAATGATATATTACAGTGTCAGTGCAAATGTCTGCTTTATTTATGATGCCATGCAAACATGCTAATAAGCACAATTAATATTTCCCTTTAATCTACAAACCTGTTTTACACACGTCACATAGTTGCTTTTGTTGGTTCCAAGGTTATTGCGCTCAGTAACAGTTTATTGTCAGGTATGTAGTCAAACCTATCGCTAGGCAACCAGCAGTCTGACATCCAACATGTAGGATGCAGGTATACGCCGGTTTTCTTTGCTATCACCTACCACACTGATTATTTCAAGTTTAATACTAAAATAATACTGTGGGAAAATTAAAAGTGTTGTCTTTAAAACCATACATTTAAACCAATACATCACCCAAAAATGTTACCTAAGGGTGATGTACAACGTTCTGCCTCAGTCTCTAAGACATATTTCTACCATCTTAATAAATATCAAACCTAAAACACAAAAATGGGGGGAAAACAAAGAAAAATAAAACAATGCTAAAAAATAAAAAGCTACAGTTGTGAGTCCAGAATCAAGCTTGGAAATTAACTAAGGTTGATGTACAATACACTTTTTACTGTTATTGATTATTTTCTCTTTGTTTCTCTGTGACAATACTGGATTTAATTATTTGTGTACATACATTTGGAACTCCCCATTATCTTAGGGATCACTCCTTCAGGAGGGAAAAGACGTTTTTTTTTTGTTGAAACCTACATTTTGGAACTTCTGACTCCCTCTTTTGGCAGTGAGAATATAAACAGGCACCGTCGACATGTTGTGATGTATGCCTCACCCTCATTCGTTTTCTTTTATATACCATAAATCCTCCTTTGAAGGCAGAGTTTCCTGTTTATGTGGAGAATCAGCAACTTTCCATGGATACTTTGTAGATTTTTCTGCCTACGGCTCCACCATATTCTGAGCTGCTGTAGCTTTCTTCATCTCCATCTTTCTCCTCTTCAACTCTTACAAACTAGTCACTGCAGCTTTCTGTAAAATGCATTCCTACTTATATTTCAGGGCCAATATCAATACTTGTTATTAGAAATCAAGGAGTCCAATGACCAATATTTGGACCCAATATATACATTTGCAGTAAAAGTCAAAATCAGGGAGTCAGAATTTTGATTAATTCCAATTCCAATTGATGGGACATAGCTAAAGTAGCACACTTATAAATGTATGAATTTTATAAGGAATGGATTGCAATAAATAATGAAATTGTCAATTGGAAAAATGCAGAATGTCTGATCTAATAATCAGCCTCACTGATAATGAACCAGCGGGAAAATGTCACCACAGAAACCAAACTGAATAACTACAAAGAGATTTACCTAGCTACGATTAGCTGAAATTGCATTGTATGAACTACTTTGGCAATGACACAGATGTAAATTTATACGTGCAAGTCGTGCACATTAGCTTTAAACTGTAATTAGAAAGCACTTTTTCTTGTCTTTCAAGTTTAGGCACAGTATTAGCGCACAATAATAACTGACAATGTAATCTTTCACTGTGAAAAATGGTCGGGATAACTGGTAAGTCAAGCAATTCTAAACCTTCAATTGTCTCTTGATTCAAACTGTCAGTTGCAGATAAAATAGGTGAAGCAGAAGATCTATTACTCATATCTCATCTCAGACACCATTTTACCTTAGGGTGTAGAGTATTCGTCCATCATTCCAGATCCTCAGCATGCGATTGGGTGTGGTAATCCAGTGGGCGTCGGCCTTCTTTGAGTTGCGAAAGAAAGTGTCTGGGATCCAGATCTTGCCGACCATGTTGCTGTTGAGACGCAGGACCTTCATTGTACTGTTGAATTTTAACCTTCTGTCGTACCAGGTCTGAGCGAAAAAGATGTCGATGGTGTATTCCTGATGACAAAAGCACAGGTTTACCTGTATAGTCATGTTTACTTCAGGTTAAATGTTGCATCACACACAAGTTAAAATATCTGTCAGGAAAAAAAAACAAAAACCTTTCAGCACTGTCAATAATGTGAGCTCAGAAAGCACTCCTCTGTTTCTCCACTTGAGGGGAACTTTTGACAGAAACTTAATGCTGGAACACATTTGTAAGCACTTTTCTTTCGACAAGATGGTGTCTAATTCAGGCCAGGAAGTCCTTTTGTCCCTACTAAAGAGCACCGTTGAAAAAGACCATCTTGACGCCCTCAACCTGAAAATTAAATGTTCAACGGGGCAATTAATAACTCCCATTGTTAGACTGAAGTATTACCCAACCTCATAACCTGCTGCCTTGGCAGCACTTTGTCCTGAGCTTTGACAAAACCTTCCGTCTCCTATTCAGGCCTTGTGAAAACTGTGTTAGAACATATATATATGAAGGAGGGGAACACAGCCAATAGAGGAATGGGCAGAGTTGAAGAGCAAAGGTGAGATGTGGTCTAATGTAAGAGGGAAGGGAGAGGCACGGAAAGAGAGGGAGCTATCAGTGTTATTTATTTTGTTATTTGGATTGGGTGAGCCCTCAGGTTCAAAGTGAAGTACAGCAGGATAGAAAAAAAATGGGGATTTGTGTGCAAGAGGGCATAGAAGCATTAACTTCCTGACAAAGCTTAGCTCAACAATAAAGTCTAAATCCATGCCAAAGAGTTCTAAACGAGATTTGAAAAACATTTTCACCAGGCAACATTCCCATCCTTTCAGCACCCCCTGACCCGCAAGGGACAGGCAGACAGTTCAAATCCAATGATGAGAGAAAGGTTGAATGCCTTAGGATTTTCATCTGAGCCCCGCTGAGAAGGATAAGCATCTACTTTTTTGGGTTAACCTATATATAGTCCAGGAAGAATTGCACTTCTTCCGATTCAAACTGTTGCACATATCTAAGAGCGGCTAAGAAACTGCTCAGCTCTCATGGCTACAAGGCATAAATTTCAAATTCCTTTTCTTCTTCAAACCTTAACCCTGTTTCTCTCTGTTAGTCCGTTCCATCCCTCCCCCCTCTTTCGCACTCACACGAGTTGTAACTTTGCCATATTTCAAAGATTTCCAACGCATAATTAAGAAATCAAAATTGTGTTCATGCTAAGATGCACGCCCCCGCACCATCAGTCTATTCTCTGCTCTCCAGAAAAAAAAACTACCAACCTCGCCACATTTGTCATGTCAGAGTGTGAATGCACTGGCCCAACCACACGTATTACATATGAATGTGAGGCAATCAGTCAACCTTTCATGTCAGCAGAATGCCCTCATCACACACGCAGCCATGCATGCACGCAGACTCGCTAATGTGAGCACAAACACAGCTTTTCGAACTGATTCCATCAAAGCTTCTCTCCCAGCATCACTGTGACTGCAGTTATTGAGAGTGGGTGTTTTAGCTAAGACTAAGTGAAATGGAACGCCATCACCATGCAGAACAGACTGCTCTGCAGAATTACAATAGAGGTGGGTTCTCAGCAAGGACATGCAACACTGACAATGACACCAAAACAATGTGCTGATTTTAAATCTGCAAGAGACTCACATTTTCTAATTCTTCCCTCCGCTTTCTCCTTCTGTTTTCTCTGCACGACCCAAGTACCCGTTCAACCCTATTTTGCTCGCCACAGCTGTATATTTCACAACTTCACATTACCAGATGCACTGAGAACATGGAGTAGGGTCTTCCCAAATGAATCAGCCAAAATTTAGCACTTCCAACATTTTCAATTCTAAAATTGTGACTTGCTAATAGGAATATACTGACAGGATTTTTAGAAGATGACACAAAAAAACAGCTCTCCCACACATATTGGCTAACAGAAATGTGCAGTTGTGTAATGTTGGACTGACTTGACTTGGCAAATGACAAAAAATAACATGATTTTATTCTGTTTATTCTATGTTGCCACCAACTGCAGTGCCACACAAATATAAGGGCCTTGTAGAGATCACTGGAAGAGTGGTAACAGAAAGAAAAACAAACTTGCATTAAAGAAACATTCATAGAAGAAAGCAGCACTGCAGCTAGTGAAAATAAATACATTTAGAGCAGCCAGTACTGTGGTTTAACCAGCACGATGTTTCACTGCAACCATAATGACAGACAGATGATCAAAAGCCCAAAAAATCTTGCCTTCAAACCAGACCCAAGAAAAATCTCAAATTGTTATATTTATTTGAACAAACCACAAAAAGCTGGAACAGGTGACACCTCAGATTGTTGCTGATGCAATTCTTGGCAAGTACAAAGTGAGAAGATCTTAGGATTTGCCAGTGCACGCAGCCATTTGCAAATATGTTGCTTTGAAATCTGGCCTGTGTGTTGAAACACAACATGGTTACCTGTTAGTCAGTATTTCCTATTCAAAAATATGAGGTGAATTAAATGGACCACATTTATCCAAAGGCCAGTGCAGTTGTTAAGAAGATGACTGACAATGGCATTGTGTTGCTACAGTACAAGGGTAGCGAAACAGAGTCGTGATTGGGTGAAACAACCAGTCGACATCAAGCATCTGCCATAGCTGTCTTAAGTAAGGCAATGAATCCTGGAAAAGAGCTACTCTCTGGATCAAGACAAGTACAAATTTGCAAACAAATATTCTCCCTCTTTGTTAAACATTCTGTTTCAGTCTGCTTATTATTAAAATGTTTACACATTAACCATCATGTTCACTTACCATATTGATGGCATTTACAGGACCGATGCTGTTGACAAACATGTCTGTGTGGATCACTGTCGGCTTGACTGCAAAGAAACACAAGGAAATATATTTCAGAGAGGAGGAATAATCTTTCATGAACTTGCACAAGAAGTTATCGGAATGTGTTTATTAGTTTTTGTGTATGTTGTCATCGTTGAAGGACAATAACCTCCCTGTTGTGAATGTAAGTGAGTGTGTGACCATTTATGGAAAATATCCCTGTTCAGTTAGCTTGCTGTGGATAAATGCACAGCTCTTAAACAGGTCCACTGGACATGCTAATTTTGCCATGGATGTTTGGCAGGTATCAGAGCTGCAAAATTATCTTTATACTTGAGTCATAGGCTGGAACAATCAATCAAAAACAGTCAGTAAAAAGATGAATAACATATCTTAAAGCCTCTTTTAGACAATAGAAAAAAGGTGGCCATTAGGAAAGACCTAACAAAAAGCAACACAAGTCTCCTATTATTGGGTTTTTGTTTTTTCGAAACCTTCATGTGAGTACAAAAAAAATGCAATTCAATCTTCCGGCGCAGAAGCAGAATCAATCGCTGTTAAAGGAAACATTAAGTAAATTACTTTTTTCCTAATTTGACTTTCAATTTACTCCATTCAAACACGCACATTTGATTCTGCCTTACATTTTTGAACACAATAACACATTATCTGTATTTTTTCAGTTCTAAGACATACCAGATAGGGCTACTGAAATAGAAACCTTGGGTCAAATGTGCCTTTATCACTGCGTAGACTACATCTGAGCCTGCAGGCCTAACTTCCTTGCCAAACGGGTTTCCTGCCAATGCCACCTCTACTTCTGACCATTTGCCACAATGTCTTTGTGCCCTTTGCAACATCCCATCTACCCCTTTCATTGTCCTCCCCTCGATAAGCGGTCTATTTTCAACAAACAAATATGCCACATAGCATCAGAGCAACTACTAAATGTCAGATCTTTAATTGAGGATAATTCCTTTTTGTAAGGAAACTAGCACACACACAATTAATTGCATGTACTGTACGCTTTCATGTATGTAAATAAATGATGTCTGTTTGTGCACCTGCTTGGGCACCATCTGTCCACCACTGTGCGATACACCACTCGGTGTCTACTGCCTTTGCTGCTTTAGTGAGATAGAGAGGGAGGCATCAGACAAAGCGTGGCTGAGGAAATTCGACAGCTTGGTGTCAAATGGACATCCATGCTCTGTCAGAGCTTCTTGAGTTAGCCTGGATCAGCTTCTACACTTTGCTATCTAATGTTTATGGATGACTGGACGTTACGTCTGAGAAGAGAGTCAGGTTAAGACTCAGCCGGCCCCAAGGTTTGGTGTGGGGAGCTATAGTGAGTGTGAGAGATAGACTGAGGGAGTGAGTGCTGGTTTGCATCCATTTTTCATGTCACTGACAGGCAAACATGAATGTGCATTCCACTCCCATTCTCTTGACGCCATTCGCACATGCATGGATGGCGCACACAGATCCAGTACTCCTAAAGGTTTATACTCAGTCTCACATATTGTTCTCCACAAATAATTCTGGTAGATATGTTAGCATTATTAGAATTTATTTAGGACGATGCTTTGCATGACAAATATAATCCTGGACTAGACTATAAGCGAAATCATCAAGTTGTGGGTCTTGCATAAATACAATATAACAGCAAATTGAATTTTCTTATTTTATACAGCCAGCTGGAAAGCAGATCTCTTTCATTATTACAAAACAAGGTGCCAAAGAAACCTTATTCCAAGATGCCAGTGAACATAAAGTGACTACGCTGAAATTTCAAACTTGCTGTTTGAAACAACATAATACATGCCAATACACCCACTACAGGCATTGTGGTAAAAGGCTGATCAAATTAGCTCACAGACTCTGATCATCACCATGCATGTACTGCTGTTGCTCTCCATATTTGTGAACGTATTTATTTTTCAAACTAAAAGAAAAAGTTTGATCGATGCCGTGGACGTATTTTTTCGGCGTCTCTCTCTGTCCAATTTGCTTCAGTTTTTATATGTACGCTAGACTCCAGGGCCATTAAAATTAAATGAGCCCCACAATGCACTTCAAAGGGAAGCTGTGGCACAATCAGCGATTAATCTAAATCCACTGCATTTCAGCGCTCTGAGGAGTGGAGGAGAAACTTCATTTTTGCCTTGGTATGGTTGGTTGGTTGGTGGCTTACATGGCAGCATATCCAGCTAATTATAACCCCTGTGTAGATGTGTAACTTGGTAGCAGCTGGGAGACCAACACTGAGAGAGCGAGATCATAGCACATTTGAAGATGATGGTTAAGACGGTGGCAGTCAGCCACCCAGCTATGGAGCGGCTCCCTTGGCTAAAGCTGCAACTCAAAGCAGATCTGAGCTGCTCTTCAATTTTCTCGCGCAGACCCACTTCTAACGTCCCAAGAATAAAGATGATGCCCTTCATGAAATGTGTCACATCATATGCGGCAGAGTGCTCATTGTACAGTATATGGAAAAGCCATGAATCGTGACTTGTGTAATGGATTTGCTATATACATCAGACGCTTTTATCTTGTGCCACCATTTGAGTCAATTCATTAGTCAAGTTTAAAAGCTTAGCTTGTGGTGGTGGCACCTCCCAGCCAGTATACTTGGCGATGTTTTCAGTTTGGAGGCCGGTGAAGGACTGTGTCCTTTTTGTCGCCAAAGGTTTTGTGAGATCCCACAAGGGACGAGATGGAATTAGGGAGGAATAGCATCAGAGGCATTGTTAAGATCTTTGAGGGCTTAGCCTCGCCCAAAAAATCCAGATTGTCACCCGATAATTGCACCATTTTTCAAGTTATTTCAAAGCAAAATGAACGTAAGATGTGAGAGCCTGAGCTCTACCAACAGCTTCTGGTCAGGTGTGTCGACTAGCTCTTACAACATAAAATCTAAATAAGCCTGACATTAATGAAGCAGTCATATTCTAGATTATCTTTAAAGAACTGACCAATACTCGTCTCATAGCTTTTGCTTCTGTTGTGTGGCAAAGCTAAACAGTGACAAATATGAACTGTGAAAACCTGCTAATGCTGTGTCTTATCTGTCTATCTGATACACTCCTCTTCTTCACCAACCTGATCTTGTAGATGAGACAATGGCATTCTCACGTTCTGACTCATCTGCTGCTACAGCAGCAGGAGAAAACTCTACATCCACCTCCTCTAGCCTCGCCTGCGCCTCGTTGCCTTCATCCTGTTTCTTTTCGAAAAAGGCTTTGTAAATCCATAGTCTTCAAGTCTTGGCTAGCTAGCTACCGCCAGATGCTAAAAATGACAATGCCTGTAAACAGTGTGGTGTCTCACTCTCTCCTACAGTAAAGTGTCGGGTCATCTGGCAATCTTAAAAAATAGATGATTTGAATTGGACATGCACATGATCTGCTTTTTCGAAGGAATTGCACAGCTCACACCATCAAATAAATAAAACACCAGGGCTGTCAAAATGCCCTATTCCTCATGAACTAAGCAAAAGTGTCATTCGTTCTGACACAATTAGGACAACGCTCACTGGACACACCACGTATCTTGGAGGTATAACTCATTTTGTAAACAGCATACAGCGTGGCAGACGGGGAATTGTGGCGAGATGACCAGCAGCATAAAAATGCATCAAAGCAGCACAGATACAAATTACCGCTTCTGGTCAGAACTTTTCACAAAAAAAATCTGAGCAAAAAACAGGATGCAGAGATCTGTGAGTTGGGCCTCAAGTTAAAGTGACAGGTTTTATATCCAGGCTATCATATGCACAACTAATCACATGACAAGTTTAGCTAAATCTGTGGGAAGAATTGTGATTCAGATCATCAATTGTGAGTCCTCTCCAAAAGATCATAATATGGTCCTTTGGCCAGATCGCCCACCCCCGCTACACCAAATGACAGGCACGAGTACTACAGTGGGTTGGCAAGCAATTCACTGCTAGCCTACACAGTGGTGCAGCTTTATCATTATGTGACACTGTGTGACAGATACTGACTTTAGCCAGTTTCCCAGAAATACTGACCCATGAATCAAATATTTAAGGGTACTGAGCATCTCCCTATTCTGCTCTTACAGATTGATGTGATAGGCTTATGTAGACAAGGCAGCGCTGGCCAGCTGTCTGTCAAAGTGAAGGGAGCAAGCTACTCTTCTGCAGGTTTACAGGACCGTGACAGACAGCTCCCCTGACCAAAATACATGCATGTGCATAAATACAGGTACAAATACTTCATCATAAGACTATTATAAGCCTGCATGCAGTGAAGCTTATATCCTTTTCTCTTTTTTAAAAAGTATTTCTTCACCCTGAATGCAGAGACTGTGACCATGTCATCTAGTTACAGCTGACTTACTGTCATCATTTTCGTCATTAAAAAGTTTGGAGTAGAGACATTCAAACATGAGTCAGGTGGCAGGACAGATATTATTATGAGCTACCACCAGAGGTGAGACAAATCACAAACAACTCTTATATCTTAGCTGTTAAATGTCAAGTCCAAGCACTAAACTGTTCCATGCCAATTTAGAATTTTTACAGTTACTGTGGATTCAGGGAAATAGCATAAGCTTTTTAAAATAAGGATTTGTCACTTGAAATAAGTTATTTCACATATTAAAGTAAGCCACCTGAAAATGTATGCGTTTGTACGTTATTCCTTTGATTTGCATTGGGGTTTGGTAGCATTTTAGCAGATCCGAATCAGCCCATTAACCTCCCAACAGCCAAGTTTCAGTCTGATCCTTCAGCAAGAAGCAAACCGCATCAATGCTAACTAGCTGAAGGTGATATAATCTGCCGCGGAGATGTGTTGTTTAACGTGGACAAAAAAACACTGTCTGCTAGTAGGAAATGAGAAGCCTAGCAATCCAGTGTTTGTTTTTCAAATGTGACTGACTGATATAAAACCTGTTGTCAGGAAAGTAATGACTTCAATAGATTTTTTTCCTATATGTTTGTACTTGGGGGCAATATTGAAGGATTTCAAGCAAATTGCATGAATGAAACTTGACTTGATTTCCACCTCTGGTTTCCACATTGGAACACTGTTGTATGCAAATCTACTCCAGTGATGGTAATTTTGACTTTTTTTTCAATGAAATTGCAGACTTGCATCCCTTTAACTGTTAAGGAACACATCTGACTTCTTTGTGATTGCAATCATCATTCTGGCTGCCTATCTTGGTCAAGACTATCCTAAAAGAGATAGAAACGAGATTTCAATCTCAATGAGTTGGTTGAATGAAGGTCAGATTAAAAAGAAAAAAAAATCAAAAAATCCTCCAGAACACTGACAAAAGAGTATTGTCATCAACTAAACACAAAGCTCTGTTATCAGCTCTTGAAAAACTGGTGTTTTTTTAAACGTATTTTCTAAAATGGTCCCGCTAAGTATGTGCATATAAAGATAAGTCAGTGGATGTAGTTGTTATAGTATGTCCTCTAAGTATCTCCTCTCTGTGTGCACAAGTGCCTTAAAATGCAATCTGTCAAATTGCTGCTCGTTATTGTCTCCCAAAGAGGAGTCAGTTCAGAATAGAGTATTCACTGGCTCTAATGTGTTTCTTAGTTGTAATTTTGAGAGCCATTGCTGTATTCAGCAGTTTTGCCCTTATCAAAATAGCTCAGGTCTTAACACCTGCCTGTTTCTCCCACATCCAACATGTTAAGTAAGACAGCCGACTGCTCCCTCACCGTCTAACATATCCCAGACCCTGATAGGTACCATTGTTATGAGACAATCAATGTTATTCTCCTCATCTGTGAGTAGTCATAATGTTTTGGCTCACTGCTGTGTATATATTTCTGTGACTAAACAGATCATCTGTGAAAGAATCGGTGCCCACCTCCGATGTCAGGCCTGAGTTTGTTGTCGTATCCATCTAGTAGGCTGTTTAAGATGTGCGTGACGTCGCTCTCGTACACTTTGGGAGTCAGCACCCACGTCTTGTTAGACGCCTCATCATCGTCATCAGTCTGGAGGGAGCTGCGGGGAGCAGAGAGGAGAAAAAAAAAAAGGCATGCAATCAATAATTTCTTTTGAAAGGAGAGCAAGCAGTTTCATCCCCAGTGTGCTCTGTGTTTTTTATACAGAAATATTTGGAGATGAGAGAGACAGCAGGAGAAAAGTCTTTTTTTTAAGATCTCGAGCCAAGGTTAGGATTGAAATCTTCCTTTTCTGTGTCATTTCTGTTATTTCTTGTGGAACAATGTGGTTGCATCACAAAAAAATAAAAATAAATGCTAATGTGAGAGACAGAAAAGAGTGAAATCAACTGTGGTACGCATTCAGTGCGGAAATAGTAATTTTCACTGTGAGATGTCTAAATCCACAGTGAAAGGCATCCTGCAGTACCATATTGTAATTCACAGAAAAGCATCTTTTCAAACATATCTTCTTCGTTTGATTTACATTGATATTCTCATCAGATATTTTGAACTTAGGCCACATCTTGGATATTTCAGAGCGCAGTGTTTTGATGAAGAACCCACCAGCATTTCAAGACCAGTCCCATCATGCATTGAGACCACATCAGAAAAGTACAAACTGCATGTTTTCTGATGTTTGATGTGAAAATTAGATGAAAGGGCTGAACTTAATTGCTTCAGATCTTTGCATTCCCTGTATGAAGATGATGTCTGTTATTTGTTTTTATTTATTTTTTTATTCATAATACTGTGGTTCTCAGTCTTGCCGGTGCCACTTGAGCAAAATTCAAAACCGACAACAGCACAAAGAAATCACAACCTCATAACGACAGCAGGTTCGCATGCATATGCACGTCTAAGATGAAAGCCTGTAGTATATGACAGCCAGTATCATCTATGTGGCACATGGCTTTAATCATTAATTTCCTCCTCCTGGAAGCCTTGTGTTTCCCCATTGAGACATGATGCTAATGTTAGAAGTAATGTGGTTAGATAGTCAGCAACCTTGTTAGCATCAGTAATGTAAACTCACCATAGTTGCTGTAAATTAAAAGTGACCTGAAATTGCAACCTGGACAGATTCATCACAGGAACGCATGAATTTCTCCTTTCATGAAGATAAAAATGAGTTGAGTCATGGACACTCATTCAAAGTGAGGTGATGTTTAGTCTTTTGTTTTCTTCCATCCAGATGGCCAGCTCGCCCAAAAAAATCTGTGATGGAGCTTCTCAGGGGAGAGAAAGAGAACTGTAGACAATGTTCACTTAGCTGGAAGTTGACAAAATGCCCTCAAGTCAGTCGAAGTAACATTTTATAAACCGGCTGCATGTTTATATCATCAGAATAGATACACAGACACACATTTACTTATAATTGTCAATTTCAATGACAAACTCTTTGTTCATTTCACAGCTTTATCCCAACACCTACGACACACAAAGGCCACATGCCACTTTCTTTGTGACTAAATGCTGATTGACCAAACTGATTTTCTTAATAAAAAGAAAATGTAAAAAAGACCATAGCTCTGGCTTTCAATACTGCATAAAGTAATATTTAACTATGTGAGGGGCACACAAATCGCATTTCATCTTCTTCCCTTCCTTCCCACACCCCTAAAGCCGTCCAAGTAATAATCAGATAAGCAAATGTAAGAAACGCGTTCACTGTCACTGCCAAGCCCATAGTACGAACGACAGCCCCAGCAATCACATTTAATAAAAACGCTAAAGCTCTCCTTCAATTTTCAATTCGGAGACTCCTCAAAAATAATGAAAAAAAATCCAAGATGGCAGACTTAAGGAACTTGATGGCAGACATGTTTGCTGTATCATAAAAGAGGGTTTTATGGCCCTCAAGCTTCTGTGAGAGTGGGAGAAGACAAGCCAATTTTCACGAGTTTACTTCCTTACCTCAGACGTCTTAAACTGAAAGGATAA
Organism: Stegastes partitus; assembly: GCF_000690725.1. NCBI lineage: Eukaryota > Metazoa > Chordata > Actinopteri > Pomacentridae > Stegastes > Stegastes partitus. The sequence continues at coordinate 718,090 of NW_007577759.1, forward strand.
TGATGTCTCAGGAGCCCCCGACCACAACTACCACCACCACAAAGCTGTAAATTTATCTTCTGCTCTCCCACAGACTAGTATGATATTGGCTAATTATCTGTCTTAAACGAAGGCTTATTCATTGGTATATTAGATTTTTTTTCAGGCTTGACACCTGAATAGCAGATGGAAGCACATGATCTTCGGTAATAATGTATTTGGGGCAATTAATCTGTTGACAACTTGCTGCCACTGAGTAGGACTTTGTCAAAAGACACCATAAAGCTGTCTGCAGTAAAAGACGAGGCTCGTGCTGCTGACAGGCAGGGCTGTATGTGCGTGACAGACGGAGAAGAACATAAAGAACATACATGAAGCATTTATGTCAGTGAAAGATACTGTGAGCCACAGTAACCACCATGCTGCGCCTTGTTATTAAGTTTGTGCTAATACGATCTTTATGTAAATGTGTGTGCTTTAGTGAGGTAGCACTTTATTATGCAGTCAGCGTCGACCACTGCCCTCCAGATATGTTTTCTGCACAAGGGGAGAGTTTAAAAAGTGCAGTTCAATGATGGGATTTTCCTGAGATTAGCAGCCTCGTAAGAAGGTAAAAGAGGGTTTGTGGCATCACTGCAGAGGAACCATACAAATGCCTAAAGAATACAAAAAAAGTTATGGGATGATAATATTAGCACAATGGCAATGCTTTCTTGTAAGAAAAGAAACTTTAAAAAAAAACAACAACAAAAAAAACATTAATTGGACATATGTGTATATACACGTATAATCTTATTAAACTAAATTTGAGACTTTTCATTCATGCCTTCCACTACACTGTAAATTCAACACATGCTGTGTGTTTTATCCATTTCATTGAATTTTAACCTTAGGTTTATTTTGTCATGTGTTAATATTCTTTAAATCCTGTCTTCATTCCTTTTCATAGCATTTAAAATCCCCTTGTTGTTTTTGCAACAATTGTTAATTGCACTACCAAGATTTTTTTTTTTTCAAAGTTTCTGCATTTCTGTGTTTTTCTAATATTTTGTTCTTCTTAATTACAAATCCACAAGTCCACTTATTTTTTTAATTTATTTATTTATTTTTTGGAATTTTAGTTTTTATTTTAGAGTAAATTATTAGGATTTGTTTTAAAGAAATAATATTGATAATATTAATAATAATTACATTTTCATATCTGCTTTTATCTGTTGAATCTTTCTTATATGTGTGTGTGTTTATAGAAACCTGCACAAGCACAAATGTGTACAGGACATGCTGGAATCAGTCCAAGCCACTTTGTTTCCCAATTACAGAGCCAGGACTGTGTACAAACAACAGACTTTGCACACACACAACGGACAGCTAGCACACCATGAGGAGATAATCACTGAATGTGACAAAAAAAAAAAGTCTCTAGCATTAGAAATACTTCACCTTTAACACGAGGCATATTCTAAGAACTACGTGCAAGCTGTGCCTGAGATGACAGAGAGCTTGCACTTTTGGCTGTTTGGTTAAAAAATAAATAAATACACATTCATAGATAGTGATAGATTTTGAAAGTAGATGAATAGATGGATGCAGATAGGGTGACAGATTCCAACAAAGAAGTGTTTAGAGAATTTCTGTTGTGTCTAATCCTCAAGCCATCACAGACCCGGCCAACAACTGTGCCAGCAGCACAAAAGAGCAACCTTGAAATAGTTGTGGGCTTTCAGCAAAGCTTTAGAGCAATGAGAAGAAAAGAGACTACTCAATGGAATAATAAAGAATCAGGAATAGAGGAGGAAAAAAAACACTGTTTCCATGGTAAAAACTCAAGGATAGAAGCCCTCATAGCTTTCTCTTGCTCTTAGGCTGGGTGTGACGAATAATGTTTTGACCAGCAGTCTTCTGTAGACTACCATTAAGTGCCATCCATCTCCGCCTTAACACTGGTACCTAAAGCATTAAATCTTAATTATTTTACTAAGGGGGAGTCCTTTAGATAGGCTTTATTACAGATAGATAGATAGATAGATAGATAGATAGATAGATAGATAGATAGATAGAAACTGCAGTTTTTCAGGTTGCTGCAATTGTATCATCTATATTCATCTCGCAGAGTATCTCTGTGTATATGGAAATGTTCCAAACACGATCAGATCAAAGGAAAAGCCATGTGTTCTCCACTGCAGGCAGATCTGAGGGTTTGCCTACTAATTCGGTACCTGAAGGTCCACAGAGAGTCCTGCGCCAGTGTGTGCACATGTGTTCCCTGTGTGTGTGTGTGTAGTGTTTGGATGTATGCATACGGAAGTGGCTGTGTATGTAGCAGTGGTGATAATGAGAATACGAGAGTTAGATCTCAATTAAAATCTCAGGTTTCACCTCCAGAGAACTGCCCTCTTTGGCCTCCGCAGTTTCACAAATTCATAAGAAGGTCTGATGAGGGTAATGATTGCAATATCAGCTATGGAAACAGCCATGAGCCCACCACATGGAGTTCCTCTGAGCTATCGCTTTTGGATGGATTCAAACAGTAGCTAATAAAGAACCCAAATCTAATGAACCTTCATGCTCATTATTGCTCAGTATTAAATTTGTCTTGCACCTTTGGCAACAACACAACAAACCACTTTTGTGCCTCACGTTGTTGCGCCAAC
>NW_007577759.1:720856-742729 GCF_000690725.1 Stegastes partitus
CTAATGAGCAAAAATGTAATTATTTGAAGTGGATCTAAATTGTGCTTCTGCTTAATCAGTCAGGAAAGAAATGAGTATCTGCAAGTTATGGTACTCACATACAGGAATGTTAACAGCCAATTACCAGGACTTTGTCAGCCCGCTCTACTTAACTGACTTCTAGCACAGACAAACCAGTCTATTTGCAAGCTTAACTCAGTCCAGCGTGAACCAGATCACATAGATTAGCTCCTATTGGCACGCAGGGTTGACTTGTTTCTGTCAGCAGGTAAATACAATGAGACATGAGGCCAGTCTGCAATAGTGCCAGTACCAAGTTGAAGGCTCAGTAAGAGGCTTTCTGGACTACTTAAAAGTGAGTTTGTAATGACACATAATACAACTGAAACACTGCCCTATGTATAGTGTAAACAAACCCTTAACCGCAACATACATTATTAATGAACACTGAAGTTGTTAAAGAGTTAGTTGGTGGAATAAAAGGCATGTCAATCAATAAGAGACTGATACCAGGGTTTTGACTGCATTTAGTCTGGTGTTTTTTTTTTTTTAGCTTTTTGAAGCCATATGTCAACAGGGATGTGGCTGTCAGTCCAAATTTAGCACATTAACTGTTTAGTAATAAACTATTCCATGCATCTAAAAGCAGGTCATAAATGCTGCCACAGAGTGAAACCCAACACGACATTTAAAAGCATCTCTATTTATTGAGGTATATTTACGTCCTTAAAATAGAAATGCACAAACCCTTTTGGATTTAGGACAGCCCAAATGATCTATATTTACCCACAGAATCCCTTAGAATAAAGACAGAACTATTGGAGAGACAGCAGGGGATGACCATAATGAAAAGAACAGGCCACTCTTCGAGCTGAGAAATATAGCATGTTTTGTTCCAGTCACCATGACAGGATCATCGTGATACTTCTTCGGCTGAGTAAATGGGAATAATCGCCGCTCTTGTTAATTTACACTCTCCCAGCTCTATTGGAAATTGCTCTGACCTTAATATTCCCTGGGTGGTGAATATGACAGAGTCTTTCAGTTATAAACGAGAGGGAGCTCTGAGCTTTATCTGTCATCTTCCAGCGTCTTGTCAAACTTGTCTTTAGCATGGGCGAAAGAGCGCTCTGTATGCTCTCAACCGCATTTTAGGGATTCTGAGACACAAACACATATGATGCCCATTATGGGATACATGACAGTTTGTCAAAAGTCACAGCTTCTTTCAATTGACAAGAGGCAGACAGCGTAAGACAGCTTGATCGAGCCCAATACACAGTCGATTTCCCATTTCAAGGAACTGCACTTACTCAAATTGGCAAATTGATGAGAAACAATGGTGCTACAAATGGCAGGTTAGACCTCATAACTAATTTACAAAAAGGGCTGTTTTGCCCATAACATGTTCTTGCTAACGAGATACATTGAGTCAGAAATTTAAGTCTACAGATCCAGCAGTTAAATTCACCAGTGGCATCAACGGAAACTGTTTTCACAGGTAACTTCAGTCACTTTGGTATCATCTGTTTCATGTCAAATGTTTACATGACAACTGCAGATGTAGTGCAGGTGTAGGCGTATGTGCTGTTGGCAAGATACCCTGCTTGTTTGTTACTTGTTTATTTGCTCTTGTGGCTGTTGTTTTGTATTTCTCTTAAGTCACAGCTACAGGTAGCATTGGATTGCTTTTGTTATCTTAGAAATCCTGCACTGCTGGATACATAGCATTAGCTTTTTTTGTTCAAGCCCTATATTTACAACTCCAAATCTCCAGCAATTTCAGGGTGTGAGGTTGCAAGACTCTGGCAGATTTAAAGAAAATACCCAGTGCTGAGGACTTTACACTGCCTTGCTGCACCTAAAGGCTATGTGGTTGCTATTTATTCTGTAAGATAGTAAGAAACATGTTGTTATTATTCAGCTGACATTGCAGGAGAAATCTATTCATTGTTTGATGTCATCAGATTTGAAGCTTTTAATGATTTCAGTTAAACAAAAAATCCCCAACAATCATCAAATGTGATTTACTGTCACATCCAGGGTTTAGATATTGGTGTCTATTCATTTATAAAGCCCTGTATGGCAAGTTGTTGCCATACAGAACTTCTTTGCTAAACTGATCCCAAAATTGATATTCAATTCATTAAAGTGATTGGCTGGTGCTCGAAGTCCTATGTGAATACAGCAAAAATTAGGAAAACTTCTTTAGTCTTTCTGCTGGAACATTTTGCAGCAGACACTGAAGCTTGCAACAACTGGTCAAAGTAAATCCATGGTCACAGACTACGTCGCTTTAAAATATAACCCTTTTTAATCGTGTCACACTGTTTTTTCGTTGATTGTTGCGTATGTATTCCGTTGATTGTACTCTCGACATCATTGTAAATGCCCTCCATGATTCCTCAATGATTTAAATTCTGGTTAAATGAAAGAGAAGCCTTGGTTCATGTTATCAAAACCAATATTAGAGTTTTCTGGAGTCATTATAAGAATGAATTAGTGTTAAAATGTAGCACAGTTGTGATAAACTCCATCAACCACCAGGAATGGTGCAGTCGAGTTTGCAAAACAGCAAACATGGCCACCGTGCTCACTCTGACATCACTTCCTCCTGTCAAGGCCCTGTTCCCATGATCCTTAGCTTCTTGTGGGGGACCATGGACCTACATGAGAAATCTAACTACTGACTGTTGGGCTACAAAAATACATCAAAGCATCTGCAACCAAATTCCTTCTATTGTCCCAGAACTAGATGCTGTGGTACCTTTGATCTGTGACACTAAATTGACTGTGCACTGGGGGTTAATGTATTGCGATGCAGTTTGACATCACTACATGTTGTAAATTCCAGTGAGTCACAAAGTAGCATAGATTACTGAAAGCCTGAAGAGACCTTGAGCGAATGTCTTACGCAAGAGTTTTCATACATGAATCATAAATGACTCCCAGTAATCAGCGGCTGCATGTTTAATTATTACACCCTAAACTTGCATATAAACAGTCTGCTGTCTCTTTCAGGCCCCTAATGCGACCTTTAGGCAGGTGTTTACATCACGAGCTTGGATTTGTTCATATTACGTTTCTTTAAATTGAACCCAAATGTCACTTTGATTTGGTTTTGTCTCACTTCATTATCCCTCACACACAACTTCCATCAGCAGCTCTCTCTTTTTTTTTTTCCTGCATGGCGAGAAGGAGCAGTGTTTACTCAAGCATATTGCAAACACTACTTGTGCATACCATTAGGAAGGCCTGACAACAAATGTAGGGGCTTGGGCAAAGGAGCCCCGAGGGTTTGCGATCAGCATGATGGTGATTGAACGTCGTCTGATTTATCTGCCTCCATTTTTCACCCTCCAGCAACACAAAACGGTGCCCGAACCATCCGCTTCCCCTCCACTGTTCTCGTCTCACTACACCGGGGATGGAGTCTTCACAGGGACAACAGCTTCTTTAAACACATCTGCGCTTCACTTTAAAACAGAAATCCTCAGTCTGTGTGTGTGTGTGTGTGTGCAGGACAAAAAGAAATAAATAAACCAGTCCATATGTGCTGTCCTCATCCGTATTGTGCCTTACACTTGTATTCTCTGTGTGTTTGTCTGCCATTTTGAAATGCTTTTTTTTATATATATATTTCAAATACGTGGGATTTTCTCACTCATGCCTCCTTTAAGTTATTACAAACGACTGTTTTTTAAATCTATGTATTTCCTGCTCGGCCCTCATCCGACACATGCGTTCATTAACGAGGCTTTGACTGTTCTTAGAATAGACTTGATCCTTGAAGACAGCTTAGCAGAGACTAAATGTAGCCTTAGCTTCACTCAACTTAGCCTGCCCCCTATGCTATTTCTAACGTGGGACAGATTGAGACAGATACTGAGCAAAAACATCTTAGAAATATTTATTCGAAAAGAACTCAAATAAAATCACAGCCCGCTGTCAAATATTTATGACGCTCAGGAGCTGATCGTCGCTTTGGGTGAAAAAAATAAATGAAATTGTGATGACACACGAAAATCCAAGCGATGCATGTGCCGCTGTGGATATGTAATGAAATAATTGCTCACTTCTGATCAAAATGGTACAAATGATACGAATGTCCAGGTTTTCAGCATCCCCTCTCATCCCCTCACCGCTCAGGATCCCACTAATAGCAGGCTGGCTTTAGAAGGGAGACCCCGCAATATTATGTGCTGTTAAAATCAGAAATTCGCTCCCCGCACACACAATCGCGGTTTTGTGAGGGAAAAAAACGCATAAATGTCTTACCTTGTGGAGAGATTAACGACAATAAACACCCAGAGAAACAGCTTCATGGGGAGGGAAGGCTTCGCCATTGCTATCGAGCATTTGAAGGCTGATTTTGGCGAAGCCGTCATCACCATCTTCGTTTCCTCTTTCTTGCAGATGGACGTGTCCGTCTATTTACTGTGTTTCCTCTCTACGATACATTACGCGCGTTAGCAGGAGCCGTTCTGCGAATCGAGACCCGAGGCGGACGCGCGGTGGAGCGAAATCGGACTACAAAAAAAAGGAAAGAAAAAAAAAAAAAAAAAAGGAGCCGAAGCGAACCGAATGCGAAAGCTTGGTTTTGTATCGCTCGTCTATTTTTTTCCTCTCTTTTTTTTTTTCTTTTTGGCGTGTCTGCTGCCGATTCGACAGCCTAGCAGGGGCCTACGAAGCTGCCACAAAACAGCGAAGCCCCAGGTAATAAGCTACTCCAGTAGCGAGCAGCCGAGAAAAGCAGCGGAGCCTCAGTCTGAATGCAGATTAACACTGGGGTCAGAGAGGAACTGATGCACGTTGCTGCAGCACGGATCAACACATGCGTGGTTTCACCAAGCGGAAGCACCGAGGCTTTCTACACTATTCTGTAGTCATTTATATCGAAATTACCGTACACGAAAAAAAAAATTTAAAAAATTAAAAAAAAACATAAAAAAATAATAAAGAATTTATATATTTATTATTTATTTATAAATTACAAAATGTGATATTTTAATGAATTAGTGCTCCAACACACAACATCTCTACAACTAAGTGGTCCAACCAAGTAAGCGCTATACTGGATATGATCACAGTCACATCAATGGTGAGGTCATGGATCAGAAGTCAGTAACAATTCATAGCGCTCATGAGGTTTTTAGTGCTGACTTTTGTGGATTATTTTTTTTCCCATTCTTTCTAAAGAGCTTGGTGAAGTTGATGGACATTTTGGGAGACAAGATCACGTTGTCGGACACGTCCATCCAAGCCACTATGCTGTCTGATATGATAAAAATGGTGGATTTATGGATACCCCAGTGCCTGGCTACGGCCCTAACAGACGTGTCATCATCGAACTGTTCTGATCTTTCTCTTGTCATCTGTGGCATCATGTCACTGGAATAAAACTGGATTTTAGGGACACACTATCTGAGTTTTCTCTTTAAAGCTACACCTGACTAGAGCTCGGATTAACAGTGGACGACAGTTCAGTTGGCTAAATGTATTCATTTTCTAACTAGAACAATAGAAATGAGATTTTTTACACTGTCTCCAAGTCTGTAAAGGAACTCATTTGCATGCTGTGTTAATACTTTTGTCAAGTGTTATAATTATATAGTTTTTTTTTAAGTGACTGTCTCCCAAAGTATTATTAATCAAATGGGGTGAGGGTAGGGTCCCTTAGAAAATATTGGTAAAAGAGGTGCAAACACACCATTTAATCCTATGTCACTGACCACTGAAGGTCTATATGTCTGAAAGTTGTCATCATCTTTTACTGGCTTTTTTTCCCACCTACTGAGCAGACAAAAAAAGCTCTCCTATAAGTAATCACACAAATAACTTCAGCTTGAGAAGCGTGTGTGTGAGAGTGTGTGTGTGTGTGTGTGTTTCTTGATGCCTTGCAAATCTACTTCCTCTAAAGCAGCCACAGCCATGTCTATGCCAATCACTCTTTCAGCACCATGGACAGCTCCATTAGTTCCATCTGCATTACAAACCACCAATCAGCACCAAGGACAGCTCCAGTCAGCTGTTTGCTGCTTAACTCAGAGAAATACTGACTTCCATGGCCCAGTGGATTTAGCAGAAGAAGTAAATAAATAAATGCAGTCTTTCCCAAAATGGAGCCCAGAAGTCTGTTGCTTTACTGTGCTGCTCCCTTTGTATATTAATTGATTGACTGATTGAATGAGGTTAAGTAGGAACGCAGCCCATGCCAAAGGATATATTTATATTTAGGCAGCACACACAATTCATCTATGATATGTGTGGTTTTCCAAGTCTTTTGTCATATCTTGAAACCATTCCAGGAAGTATTCTGCGGTTTTCGTTGCCATTTGTGAGGTGCACTAGTACCCATTTCAACATCCTTATGTAAGTATGCTAATGCCCCTGCTTTGGTGGGGTGTAACTTCTTCTCAAGGACTCCTTGAAAGGAAGTTTGAGGAAAAAATATGTGTTCATGATCTAAAATACAAAATGGTAGCCTGTCCCAAACTGCCTCATAAATTATTTTGATACTGCTGTTACACTTCACAGTATCTCTCCCTGTGTCATGCTCTCCCCGTCTATTTAGACACAGACACACACATTGCTCAGATAGCAAGTCTCAATTATCTATAAAATTTTACTTCAGTTGAAGCAGAGATATGGAAAGATAAATAAATAAAGCACAGGAGCACACAGAGAGCGAAACTGGTGCTCTCTACAGCTGTGTTTGTGATGCAAATGATGCGATCAAAGTAGGTCACGTGCTCTCATCAGCATTGTTTTGTCTTCGGCTTTGATTGACACGACACTTTCATCTGCCAAGTTTTCAGCTTTTTCTTGTGTGCATATGCTGAAGATATCTTTCATCTGAGTTACATTTGTCTTACTTTACTATATGTTGTTGTAGTTTGCACTGAAAGATGGAAAGCAGCACGATGGGATACAGTATTCCTAAAATAAGATCATGTAGAATACAAAAGCATATTTCTTTTTCCCGACTGGATGTACAGGATTTTTTTTTTTTTTTTCCTTTTAGGCATTCTGCAACTTAATTGATTTCCTTTTAAATGAATACCTTCCAGCATGAAAGCTGAATGTAAAAATAAATACCAGACACCAAGGAGAGTGGCAGGTGCAGTTGAAACAAGCAGGTGCTTGCAGAGTCATCGTCTTGTCATGGTGCATTAGTCCAAATTCCCTCCAGAACATTTATTCCACAAGCATACAGGCAGCGAACATGCTGCACTATCACTTTATACAGTCCCATGAGGCTATAGCCATGCTAAGCTGTGGTGCTGCTTTTTTCACATGTTTGTGGCTTATAAACTCATTCATTCAGAATGATAACAATCCATTGTCTGGTTCCAGTTTCTTAAACATCAGTTATTAAAATTTGACTGTGGCAATCAGCGCTGATTGCGGCTGGTACCACCTAAGTGTGACATGCATGGAAGATGAGGTGTATCTGATTTGATCATGTGTTTATTTGTGGCAAGTGAGGCTCCATGTAGGTTAATCATCTTAAGAAAATTGACAGATGCTTCATCAGCCATGCAGTACCTCTCGAAGCAGAGTGAACCAGCACCCTCCACTGATTAAAGTTTGGAGAGGAAATCTCTTGTCATGCTTAAATACACACTCCTAGAACCAGTTTGCAGTGCACTTTTCTGGCCAAACTATTTCAGAAGTTAAACAGGAAAGTCTTTTTTAAAATGAGTTTTTATTTTATTTATATATTTAATGACTATGATTTTAACCCTTAGCTGATTTCAGTGTCTGTTTTTTTTTTTTTTTGTGCCACTGTATAAATGTAGTCATGCAGGCCTGGTTTGTCATAGACTATAAATTAAACTTGTTTAAACACCAGTGGACACACACACACACAGCCCATAATACTTAGTCCCTAGGGACATGCATCACTCTCTGAGCAAAGAGCGGTCAAATACTCTTGTTATGCAGGTCCTGACCCAAGCATCACGGTCTAAGATACTAGTTAGCGGTCAGCGGTATTGATCTAACTGAGATGGAAGAGGTGATTTAGATAAATGCTATTGTACCAAATGGCCACTAAAGTTTAACAGTTAATTAACTCAAAGGGAGGTGGATTTATTTTACTCGTGGAAGACATACACTCTTGGTTGATAATTAGATACACAAACAAAAAGGGTGTAAGGATAGAGGGGACGGACTGTTGTTTTGCTGTTTGATGTCACAGTGTATTGCTATTTTCAGTTTCATTTTATTCGGTGTGGTTTATATTGACCATTTCTCATGATACAAGGCAGCCAGTTAATATCCTTGATTCTCTTTTTCATACTGTCTCGCACACAGACAGAGATGTCAGGTTAGATCCACTTGGTTCAGTAGTCACAGTTGCAATTTGCGCCAAATTGGCACATCCCCCATATCATGGAGGCACCTGAGCTTTCATGCGCTGACCTACCTCCACAAACCTATTTGTCTTTGTGTGTTTACACCCTTATGAGTATGCATGCAGGTAGTTATTTTTACAGACATACACTTCTTATAGGGTGTTACCTAGCTATATTCCAAAAAACCAGATCACAAGATGATGCCAAGCAAAAATGAGCATCAGACTGTAGTTAAATGGTACAAGTATTAAATTTATTGACTGTTTTACAAGACAGCATAATATGAATAACAGCAGTCTGTTAAAAAGCATCCAGGCTTTTCATTTTTTTTGTAATCAAACAGATAGGGTACATTATGGGCCCTGACAGCGCTGGCATGTGAAGGCTTAGTTTAGTGACATGTCTGCTTAAAAAATTTCAATAATGATTTCATCTTTAATGCCGCCCATTCTCTCTCCAGACAGAGTGGCATGTGTGAGTCTGGCTGTGATAATGTGTTGTGTCATCTTTAGATAAGAGCTGGGGGAGGTATAGCCTTCTATAATGGCAACACTGAACACACAGATGCCCAGTTCCACTATCATTCCAGTTTTACAACCCACACATATGCTGTCACAGCCCCACTCGGTTAGCATCAAGCTGTGGGAGCAGAATGATCCACTGTAAGCACTATTGGATATGAGAAACAGTCTGGCACTCAGACCAAAGTGATGTAACATCAGAAACAAAAATCCAAGTAGGAGACAAACATACACAACAAATTTTGAAACTTGTTTATTTGCATATGTCACTGTAGATTCAGCAGCCGCCGCGACAAAGACAAAAGAAAACACAGCTCCGAAAGGAAAAAAAGGAAAGAGCCACTATAAAGTCCAGAAGTCCAGTTGGCCTCTTTATTTAACTTAGCAAATGTGTAAACACATTCTTCTGAAAGCTTTTGGACATGAACACGAGAAAGCACTCTCTGAGGTCTGATATTACTAAAAATTTAAACCACATCTCAGAAGTGACCAGACTGGAAACCACTTTTTCCCTATAATTTTATTCAGGCCAACTGACAATGCCCTTTTATTTTTCTTGCCTGTTACATAGTGTAATTTCCTTAAAAAATATGTCTTTGTTATACGTCAGTTACAAATCGTTCCTTGATCAACGTGTCATGCTGTGTCATTTGGTGTTTTCTGCTGATTTAATGAGGGCTCTCATTAACAGTGACATCTCCACAACTCTTGATTCGCTGCAGTTTGCTTTTACCTTCATGCTGATTATGATTTTTTCATACTTTATGCAGTGTGTAAATTCAAAACACAGTCTGATTATACAAACACACCAGGAACGTGTTGTATGTATTTGTCCTAGTTGCATGTTGCGGTCTCATACATGCTTTTCCTTCATACAACACATCACACTGCCCTAAAATGCCACACCTAATAAAGAATAAAAATAATATTGTAGTTGTTGCATGTTTATTTGATTCGTTATCAGAGGTTTGCAGCAGAACAACACCAAGTTATCACTACAAAGTACAACACTGCAAGAATAGGTTTGGTCTGAGATGCCAGCAACCGCCTCAGTGTGATCAGGCAGTTGCAGAGGGTGTGAACTATTTCAGATTAGTGGAAACTCAGATCTGTCAACCTGAAGGGGGCACAAACCACCAAATCAATCACCACTCAGGCATGAGGGCACGGCTAAGCGGACTTTCATGCTCATGCTGTTTGTATTTAACCTGGAAAACTATGGATTTTGCTTGAATTATGAGTGGATCTTACTCCAAAATACTGGTCTCAAGGAAAATGACTCTGTAAATAAGCAGATGTGGTGAAGGCTATTGTGCCGTTAGGTAGGATACTGTACTTAACTAAAAGCATTGCAAATATATGTTGATGGAAATAATACATTGTACTTCACTCTGTATGTTTTAAAAATATATATCTATATTAAAAACACCATTTGCTTGTGATATGCAAAAATTTCCACAGAAGTCTGGCAACAAACTGCAAATTACTCTAAAGAAACCACCATAGGCTGATACAGCGCCCTCCATAATTATTGGCACTCCTGGTTAAAATGTGTTAAAGGCCTTAAAATAAATTCAATTCTTTATTGCAGAAGCATACTCTCACACTGAAAATTGTAGAAAAATGTAACCTTTAACTCAACTCAAATGAATTGTTGGCAAAAGGGGGTTGTACAAAGTATTAACATCAAGGGTGCTAATAATTATGCAACACATGATTTGATGTCAAAGAATTATTTTTTTTAATGTGGCATTTTTTTTTTCACACTGAATAAATGCACTTAAATTAAAGGTTGAATTTTTCTCTTTTTTTTCATTGTGGTCCTGTATTACTTAGAAAAAAACTGAATTTACTAGAAGCTAAAGAACACATCTTAACTTGGGGTGCCAATAATTATGGAGGGCGCTGTATATAATTTTGAGAGTGTAGAAGCTGCTTCATGGATTGGTAAAGTAGTGTTACAAGATAAAGACAAAGTTTAATGTTGTTAAATCGAAAAATTAAAGTAGAGGAAGTGGAAAAATGCAAATAATATCTTCATTTAGGTGTTCAAGCTAAAATAAGTTCAAACAGCCTACGAATCTGGTTCTGTGTAAACTGCTCTGATCCTATAAACCATCCATTGTGCAATGAATGGACTCAACAAACCAGACGGCTTATTTAGGAATTCAGTTTGCCATAAATCCATGACAGTCGAATTCAGTCATGTGCTTTCCATGAGGCTCGCAGAGGCTCCTGAACTGTGGTTTTGCAAGGTGTCTGCCAGCATCTAACCTCTCCACTGTGATTAGGGGGAAATTTAGCTGGCTGATTTCATAGACTCTTTTTATGGTATTTGGTCTGCTTGACGTTAAGCAGGTATAATCTCCACTCCCAAAGGTAGATCACAGGGAGTTTCTGCTTTCAGCTCTGGTATTATTTCCGAGGCTTTTATGTTCTCTTCAGGGTCACAGCTTTATCAAACGCAAACCACAATTGAGCCCAAAGTCACTGATGCAGATACTATAGATTGCATATGAGGGGAACTGGAAACTGAAAGAGTGGTGCAAGTTGCATGCAAAACACTGCCAAGAAGGTTAAAACAGAAGGATACTGGAGTATGGAGAGTGTTTTTTGGAATATTTCTGTGTCGAACCCACAGGAATTTGTCTTTTTTTTTTTTTTTCTAAAGCCTCTTTGTCAGGAAAAAACACAAAAGTATGAGAAAGCTGCAGCACAGAAATGCTTCAACACAAATACACAGAGTGCAGATGCCAAAAAATGTATCTGCTTTGGGATGTACTTACAGTGTGATGCATTTTTCTATCAAAAGTAAATCTCCCTATCATTACACAACAGTTGCCATCAAGATTAGCTGTTCCCTTGGCAGGATGCTAATGCCTTGAACATTTCTGCAGCACTTTTATTGTTGTCGAGAACAACTTTACAGTGCAAAAAAACAAATACCTTTCTGCCAGTGGCCTTCATCACAACACGATGTTTCCTGAATGAAGTTGTTCGTCACATCACTTCAAGCGTTGCTGGTGTTTGCACCTTCAGGTTGGCCTCTCTGTTTCCATCTGTTAAATTTGTAGCTGAAGATGTGCCAGAGCTTTTCTCCGTCATCTCAATAACTCCAATGTTCTGCTATCCCCCATTCATCACCAGCTTGGGTTTCCAAGAAAAAAAACTTTGTAAAGCTTAGAATCCATATTTTCTAGTCAGTCCATTTTTTTAAAAGATAAAAATAGCTATAAAGACACATATTTACTTTGATCACAGATAATAGAAAGAGCACTAATGTAGCTGGATGCATGAGCTGGAAAGAGGGTAGACAGTTGTTGTCACTAAATGGACAGTCCCCAGGGATCACTTCACCACCACATCAACCATCAGCTATAAACTATTTTCCCTTTGTTGTAATGACATCCAAAGCACCGCACCGAGGAAGAGCCATTTAATCCATTTTCTCAGGCTGCACTGCTATACATTCGGCATCCTTTTAGATGCAGCGCATGTCACCTAAGTCATTAACAAAACAGCAGGATCTCAAGATTTTTTGTATTCTCAGTTTGACAGTATTAAAAGGGTTTCCTAATGGTGGCCAAAGGCTGTGACTCAAACTACTGCAGATCGGGGAGCAGAGAACCACATCTTTACTTATTACTGAGCAACGCATTGCTGCTAAGGATTATCCTGCCTTGACTGAGCTGTAAGTGTGGTGAAACTGTATGTGGATAATGCAGACAATATGACCTTCATATGAAAATAAGATTTCAACTAGTAGAAATGTAATCTCTGAACCCACAATATGACTGCCTACTACGGTGATGAATCATACATTATTACCTGTAAGGAATAAAGATGAAAGTATAACCGTGGCTTTCACTGGAAACATTATTTCCGCAGGGTAGAACAATCACTTTCACTTTACAATGACATTCAAAAGGACCAGAGAAGAAAAGAGTTACTCTAATTCAGCACAACAGTTTTATTTTTATGAATATGGGGCCTACCTCACATAATCAGCGCAGTACATCTTCACATACCCCAGTGGTTTTTAATGCCTTTGATTTAAATTCATTGCGTAGGAGAAGGCTTTATCCAAAGCTCATCACTCTTTTCTGTGTCTCCATTGGGATGCTTACATAACATCTTGTTCAACCCAAGGCCATAGCACTCTGTCCCATTGTGCATAGCAGGCACATCGCTTATTCACAACAACAGTTGATAATTTACTCAGCTGTGCTGTGCTCATGGTGGAGAGGGCCTCCCATTTTGTCTTTGCCAAAAGGATACCATCAGCCAGGGTTGACATATCCATAAGGTCTAGTGCCACTAACTGCCCGGAAACCCCTCAAAAATGTTGAATACATCGTTTTTAGGTTTCTCAGACAGATAACTAAAACTGGGTATTGCTTAAGAGAATAAAAATAATGAAATAAAAAAGTACGAACTGAGAATTTCTGCAAACTGAACTCTGTATGAACAGAGCTACAGAAGAAGAACACTCTTCCCCAGGCCTGTGAAAAATGTGTTGTTCGCTCTTTTCAGCTGTAGTCACAAAACTCAGGTTCATAGCACAACCAAAGTTATTGCTTTGCAGTGGTATCCCTCTGTCAACCAATCAAGTTGCAGTTTACATCCATGTCTGTCCAGACCTGACCTTTAACCTTTTGGATAGAAAATGCCGTGACTTCAGCAAGAATTTTATCATATTAGACATTTGTTTGAAATTCTGTTATATTTAGCATATAAATTCTTGAGTTATAGCCAAATATGTTTTCTAAGGTCACAGTGACCTTAAAAAAAATCTAATTATAATCAGTTCACACTTGAGTCCAAGGGAAAGGTTTGTGCAAATTTAAAGACTTTTCCTCAGTGCATTCCTGATATATTAGACAGATGTGAGGCCACAATAACCGTGACCATTGACCGTCAAAATCCATTTAGTTTCTACCTGAATTCATGTGAACATTTCTGCCATCACTGAAGAAATAACCTCCAGGTGTTTAAGAAATATTGGGTTCATCAGATTGGGACAGTAGACAAACAGACAGACAAGTGGAAAACACAATGCAAATAAATGTAACAACATCTGACACTTACACAAACTCACATTTTTATCAAGTAATGTCAAAAGCTATTGCTAGCAAATAGCAATATTCAGAACCAACACACTCACGTTCCTTTAAGTAGAAGCTGGCCTGGGTACATTTTTGGGTGTCAGCAAAAACTTTGTACATTTATGGCCTTGGCCCTGAGCCGTAGGAAGAAAAATGTTGAATGTAAACCAGCATTCATTAATTATTATAGTAAAAAGTCCTACTACTGAAAAGGTGCAAGAGAGGAATGCTGGTAGAAAACTGGTAGTCGTCTAAGTTAATAAATTTGTTTTTCCTCTCAGTGCACTGTCAATGCAGACGCTTAATTTCTGATGTGAGAGCTGCACAGACAGCTCTTAAACTTTAAAGTGCAACACGTTAATGAAGCCTCTGGCTTTAGACTCAACATACCTCTCTGAACCATTAATTTTACTCTGTATTGCACCCCTCAGATGAATTTATTTCCAACATTTACTCTCCTTTTACCTCTGTTTTGGTTTCCACTAACTCTGCAGGTCAATATCTGGCTCATTTGCTGCTTAATGCTCCTCTTTGTTTAACAGCTAAAAACTAACCTGCTGTGTTTGCCCTATAAAATTCAAAGAAGGTGCTGAAAGGTAGTAAAATGCTCCCCAGTGCTGAGGAGAACTTCAGTGTTGGTCACTGCATGCAACCCTTTCACATTACAAATCTGATCCTATTTTTAAACTAATTGTTTCAGCTGTAAAGACAACAAATGGTTTTGGCTGCCATCAGTGTTTAGGCCTCCAGTGTCTTTGTGTTATTTATACCCACCTGTATTTGTGTAACCTGGCTTTAGATTTGTCTGTGAACCTGCTATACACATCGTCTGCCTGACTATATGTCTTTTACCCAACTCCACTGAGCAATGGGGAGTCTGTGAAACAGATTCCTCTCTGCTCCTCTGCTCAGCAGCCTTTAAAGGCCCTGGCGGGAGCCCTGTCCCGCCTTGCTTGCTGCATGAACTTCGACAGCAAAGCTGTAACCGTATGTTGTGTGTCTCAGTAACTTCAGATCCTTGGGCTACTTACAAAATACCAGCAATAGAGGTACAGCCAACAAACAGAGGTAAGGTGTACTGATGCAGTTGTGTCTGGGGACACACCAAGGACAGGACTGTGTGTGTTTTGGAAATATGAAGAATAGTAAATCTGTCTGTAACCACAGTTAGACCTATAAATATCATGGAGTGACAGTAAGAACAATATGCAGACAAGCAATAGGTAAAATAGGGAAATGTGAAAATACGTAGAAAGAGCAAATCAATAGGACCTCTTGTTGTTAGATACCCCCGTCAATAAGTGATCATATCAGGAATCCTTCACCTTTAAAGTGTTCCTCCTCAGGCATGTCACAGAGTTTATTAATAGTGCTTAAGCAACAACATGAATTCTGAATCAGTTGGAGCACCATCTTACCTGTTGCCCAATACAAGGAAAGTTGCTCATAATTCAGAAACAGAAACTTACTTTTTTGGAACAAAGTTAAATGCCTTGGGCTTAAAGTAATGCATTTGGTGAAAATAATGAAGGGCTCAGCTTTGGGAGTTCACAGTTATAGGCTATGCATTAGTTTTACAGACTTTAGGAGACAAGCTGTTGTAGTCACAAAGTCTTCAAACTGTTTCAAAGAATCTGACAATATTTCACCTCTTCCTAATTCTAACATTTTTTTGGGAACAATTCTTTTTAAAAAAAAAGAAAAAGAAAGAAAGAAAGAAAGAAAGAAAGAAAGAAAGAAAAATCCAAGCAGAACAATGACTTTTCAAACTAGTGCAACTGAGGAACCAGCACAATAAACTCTAAGATTATTGTGCAAAACTCTACTCAAGCTATTTCCTTAAATAATATTTCATCTTGAGTTACATATTTAAAATAAATATGTTTTGAGCAATATAAAATATTCTGACAAACGCATGCACAGAATTGTATTATGTGGAACTGTAGTTATTACTCTTGCTGCTATGTAGAAAATGCAGAATTGTGCAACTCATGAAAAACGTTTTCATACTGAAATCATTATCAAATTATATAATGTGAGTCTTAAAGTGAACCAGGAATAGTGTTTAAATGTGAGTGAAGCTTTCTATATTTATGAACATGCACAAGCATGCTGAAATTTAAACAACCTTGACTATGTGATTAGTGCCCCATTCTTCAGATGCTCAGAATGGGAGAGTGACTCTGCAGTGTGACTGTGTAGAATAACTACGAGGTATGTTAGAGCTACATTTTATAAGAGCTCTGAACCAGAAGTTGTGCCCATATCCCCAGAAAATAGCCTTAAGCACTGTCACACTATTCACAAAGTTGCACCATCCAAAGCAAATAGAGCAGCTCCAGGTGGTATTGCTTGATGGCATCAAAGAAGAGTCTTCACTCACTTCTGTGTGACTTTCAGAGAGTTTTTCTTGTTTACAGCAATAGACTAAATGAACCAAGGTCATAGAGACATAGTCTACACTTAAAAAAACATTTCATTCAATCCAGGAATACGTTTAAAGGTTGCAAGATATTTCACAGTGTTTATATTAGAAGGTGATGAGGGGGTAATAGGTTGTGGAAGAGTTGGAGAGTGAGATTTGTTTTAAGTTATGTTGTAGTTGTACACGATTTTTATAAAAAAAAAAAAAAAAGTCTTGAGTGATTCAGCCAAAAATGGTAATTATAAGATTATAATGACGTCCTGGCAGAGAGGCTGGGCGACTGAAGGGTGTGTTTGTGTGTATGTGTGGTGGGGGAGTAATTGATACTGAAAGTACCGTTCTTGGGTGAAGAACAAAAACCTATCAAACTAAAGAACTGGACTGAACTCAGAACACGACACATGAGTCCACTGCTGTTGATGTACTACATTGAAAGTTGATGAGATTCAGTGTCCATTTATATTTTAAAGATTTTCAATTATGCACTGCTCCCCTTTGATAGGCGTCATGTAAGGGTCAATTTGGGCTTCAACCACTGAAGGCCTGAGTAATTCATTTGCTGTGGCATAGTCATTTTTCTTTCTTGCAGCAGAACGAATGAGGACTAATGTGGTCTACCTGTGGTATGTCATAAATTCTGATTTGTGTGGCATTGTGTTATAAACTATATGCGTTTCTAAATTATGTATTAGGCCATATTAACAAACTTTTTTTCTTTTTTTTTAAATTGAATTGTAATGATATTCATAGAAGATTTTTACCAAATAGCCACAACATTGAAACCACTGACAGGTGAAGTAAAAACATTGATCAGCTTGTTACCATATAATGTTCTGCTGGGAAACTTTGGATTCAATCATCTATGTGGATGTTAATTTGACATGCACCACCCTCCTAAACATTGCTGTACCAAGCACCCTCACCCACAAGCCTGAAGTGCTCCCAGTGCACCCTTCGGCAAAACTGCTCACAAACAGCTCAAGCAACTCAACAAAGAGCCCAAGGCCTCCCAACTTCCCAGATCCCAATTCGATGAAGCACCCGCGGGATGTGCTGGTACAAATCCAATCCACAGAGGCCTTACTCTGCAACCCACAGGCCTCAAAAGATCAGCTGCCAACACCCTGGTGCCAGACACCACATGACATTTCCAGATGTCCCATGTCCATGGCCCAATGGGTTAGAGCTGTTTTGGGAGCATGACAGGGAATCCAAACAATACTGGGCAGGTGGTTTTAATACCAAGGCAAATCGATGTAGATTTACATCCCATATTAAATGTTCAATGGAATGGTAAATGGTCTGCACTTACATAGAGCCTTTTAATCTAAGCTAGGTTCTACAAGGCACTTTACAATGTGTTTCTCATTCACCCATTGACACACACACTTGCACACTAATGGCAGCAGCAGAGCAAAGTGCTTACCTGCCATCACTAAGAACTTGAGCTTCAGTGTCTTGCCCATCGACACTTAGGCACATGGAGGTGCCAAGATCGAGGCAACAACTTTTATGATTAGTGGATTGTGATTTGCATTGTAGTCTTTCCTGATTTGCTGATCTTCACCTAAGTTGTCCACGACAGAGGGAGTATTTTTGTTACTGCCAACACAGAAGGTCATTGAAAATGTGTTGATGACGTGACGATTTGACCTAAAAAGTATTTCCTGCACGTTGTTGACATTTTTTGTTAGAAGGGATTTGTAAACTTGGGTTTCACATTATTGCCCCTCCAAAAACGAGCATCATGGTGACTTTGAGAACGGTACTTATCCTTCCTAGCAAGAAGAACGGCATTGTATTGGATAGCCTCCGTAAAAGTGTGTAACCGCAATGCAGTGGCACAATCAGTAAAATCCTGCATCTGTAAAGGGAGGTAATCACGTCGTCATCATCATCATCATTGCAAATTATGTTGTTGTTATTGTTGTTTATGCTTTGTATACTTCATTACATTCCCTCAACACAATGTTGGCTACACCCTCCTCGTAGTGTGTGTTGCATCATCAGCGTTACAACCCTCATCATCTGATTCATACTTCGTCCCAGGCCTTTCACTTTAATCATTCGCTGTCTGAGACAGATGGGGCAGGGTGAACAGGGGGGGTGGAAGTAGGATGTAGTTTTTCCAATGTGAGAACAATTACCTGGATACATGATTTGATTTAGAGCAGAAAGGCAGGCGCATCCTGTGAGGCATAATAGATTTATCTAAGTAACTTCTTAATGCCTTTTCTGGAGAGCATTCAAAACCTCTATTGGGTTTTTCACCTTCCCTCCCTTCACTTTTTTCGCTGCGTCTAACCTTCCCTCCGTTATTGCTCACCCTGTAGCTCTTCCTCTGTCTCTGGCTCCGCCCCTGAATCCCTTCCTGCCTCTGTGTGCCAGTAAGGTTGGATATGAAAATCTCTTGAATGGCTTCAAGACAGCATGGAAGTGTCAGTAGGGTCTGTGAGATAACAGTGGTCTTACTGTGCCCTGCCAGCGATATATCTGATGCGGTGTCAGTCACATGTTAACCTGCTGTAGACCCCTACTTGAGATTCAGCACACAAAGGACTCTACTTTCAGAACAGAATATAATCTTTTTTTTTTTTGAGGACGGGGGTTCAGCTTGTTTTCTATGCTCACATTCATGAAGACTTTTTTTTTTTTTTTTTTGCGATTTATTTTGTGAACATAATTTTCAGCTCAGTAAAACAGGTTGTGCAATGAAATGTTTTCAATCAGGAAGGCAGAAGTAATAGAAAACCAAGTCAAAAGAGCAAAGTCCTGCAAAAACGAGATGTCAAGAAGGCTGGATTGCTTTGACTGGGATGCCACAGCTGATAATGGACTGTTTTAAAGCAGGCATTGTGGAAAGTTATGGCATGAAAAGCCTAAACGTACTGAATAACGCTAAAACTGGATTTGGTTTTGCCACATAAACAATGCCACAGTGCCTGAGGTATCTGAATACAAAGAATATTACACACGGTGTAGTGCATTAATTTAAGCTTACTGGTTTTCTCTTTAATTCGGTATGTAACTGCAATCACAGAAGTTAGAGTGTATTTACAGTTTTGGAGAAAAACTGAGGAAACTTCAATTGTGTTTTTTTTTTAAAGTAATGTGTTTCCTGCTCTCACATTTTGCCTTAGAGAGCCTGTTTTACATCCTTTGCATCATCATTTGCAGCAAAACAATAAAATAAGTTTTTAATTGACTTGCATGACGAAACTCCGAGACAGAATGGAAGCAAGAAAACAGATAAAGCTGTTTCAGTGACCTTTAGCACCATAAACTGAATCTGTCACCTTCGATGGAAGTTAATTTGCAGCTTGAATTAATAGAAATCAGATTATGTTGACACATACGCATGTATTCATACATTTGTTTGCCACCATATTTATGGAATGCAATTTGTTTTGTTTACCTAATTGGGTTTAAGTCAGAGAGAGCATTTTCCTCTCTGAACAAAACACCAACTTATGAAAAATTTAGATGCAAGAATTTTATGAGGTGGCTTTGAGACCTAATTTGGAACAGGAAAAAAAAAAAAAAAAGCAGATGAGGGCCGGAGGCTTGTGCAGAAATAAGGGAGAGAAAGAGGGAGAGAGATTTGTCAGTGGTCAGTTTTGGAATGCAACAATAATTTATTTAGCGCAAAAAAAGAAAAGAGAGAGAGAGAGAAAAAAAATCAAGTTCATTCACGTGGCCAGCCTCAAAATGAATAATAGCTGGCACCCAAGGCACATCATGAGTTGACTGTGCTTGTGTCAGGGCAGTTTGTGAATAATGTAGTGAGAGAAAAAACAAAAGAAAGAAAAATAGGACCTCACGTCACCTCAGAACTGCTTATCCCTTCCTTGTTTAGTGACTTTGACTTAATGGCACAAAAAAAAACAAAAAAGCCACACAACAATGTAAGAATGACATCTACCAATGCATAAATAAAAGCTGCTGGGAAATGTTTGTATACGCATGTATCTATGCACATATGTGTAGATGTTTATTGGACAATGATTAAATCCCAGCAACTGTAAAACTTGTTAATTTGTCTACTGTGGCTTGGGTTGTGACTTCGTTTGCACGTTGCTTTAGAAACAAATGTTTAAAGACGAAATGATTCTCATGACTATGTGTGGTTGTGTCATCTGCTGTTTGTTGTTTAGGAATTCTGAAGACACAGACGTGTATTTTTTTTGTCACTGACCACGTGTCCTGGGTTTGAATCAAGGATACTGCATCACACATCCCATTCAAAACTGGACCAACGACAAGGAAAAGCAGGTAAGTGACTCTGGCCTGCAGATCGCAAGAGAGCAATAAAACTTCAGGATCAGTGTGTTATAACAGGATCAAGCAGTTTATAGTAATCTGATTCATTTTAAATTTGTTTGGCGATACTGTATGCAGAAGAGAGTTAAAATCTAGCTTCAATGACTTATAGGACGCTTATCCTTTAATACATTTTTGCTTAGTTGATTCACAAAGAGGAAATCCAACTAATACATGTCCTTGTCTAGTATTGCACTGACCTCAAGTAACCTTGCTAAAAAAAAAAAGAAAAATAAATCCAGGTGTCATCAACCTCAAAGGGCAGTTGTACTCTAAATGAACCATTACTGCCACTGACATCTGAGGCTGCCAAATCAAAAGTTAATTTAAATAAACTAATTAAGAGTAGACTGCAGTGACCGAAACATACAATGAACCAATCAGGCTTCCCAGCACTACAGCCTAAAACCTTTGTTCCACTTTGTCAACACGCACGTCTTCTGAGGCCTCTCTTCAAGTGAATAGATCCAGTGTAAAAGTGAACAAAACCCCCCTAAACCTTTTATTTTGCTTTTGTTCTATGGTAACGGCCTCCCACTGAGTGCAACAATCACATTGTGTGTGACAGAGAGATAAAACTCTGTCTCAATGTCTGGTTTCATCCCAGTATCTTTCTCTCTCCCCCCCCTCCTCTCTGTCCATCTCCCCCTGCCTTTAAGACAGGCGAAATGTCAGAACCTCCCAAGTAAGGGGAGACATTTCATGGTTTTGAACAGCTCTTTCACCGCACCGCTCCACATATACCTTTCCTCCAACCGAGTGAGTCGGACTTGCACACAAACCAAAAAAAAAAAAGAGGGGGGAAGACACACAGCCAGCTAGATAAAGACGGAGAGAGAGAGAGGGAGCGAGAGAGCAGACAAAAAGACCCATCAGTCGTCTATTCAGTATCAAATGACTCTGTTAAGGATGCTGTGCAATTTTGTCTGCCTCTGTTTAAGGAGGAAGCTTCTCAGGTGTGGAGACAGAGTTGCGTGTGTGTTTTTTTTTGTATATAAGTCAGAACGAGATTATGTACTTGGTTGGGTTTTTTGAAAAAGACAGGCAGCAACCAACCAAATATTGCAACACCTCCCCCTGCTGGATCTACTGCAGTGAGATGAGCACATGAATAATGGAGGCGCTGTCTCTCCAGCTCTCCT